>NW_026682923.1:0-300000 GCF_027887145.1 Ammospiza caudacuta
GAACCCTAATACCCGGCTGATTTACCTTCCTAGGGTTACTGTTAGGCTTAGGCCTAGGACTTTTAAAACCAGGAAGCCCTGGGCTCCAGGCACACTGCAGCTGCGAAAGGCATCCCAAGGGGAGCGCAAAAGTGACGCAACTTGGCTGCCACCACTGATATTTCCATGAGACCATCCCGAACCATAGGTTGATTTTCCTTCCTAGGGTTAAGGTTTGAGTTACGCCTAGGGTAAGGGCTCTATTAACCAGAAAGCCCTGAGTTCCAAGAACACAGCAGCTGCGAAGGACTAGCCAAGAAGAGCGCAAAAGTACCACAACATGCCTGCCTCCACAGCTTTTTCCTTGGGGACATGCCTAATTCCTGGCTGATTTGCCTTTCTCGTCTTAGGGTTGGGGTTCGGCCTAGGGCTAGGATTTTTAAAATCAGGAAGCCCTGAGTTCCAGGCACACTGCAGCTGTGAAAGGCATCCAAAAGGGAGTGCAAAAGTGCCACAACATGGCTGCTTTCACGGCTTTTTCCTTGGCAAGAAGCCTAACACCAGGCTGATTTGCCTTCCCAGGGTTACTGTTGGGCTTAGGCCTAGGGCTAGGATTTTTAAAACTAGGAAGCCCTGGGCTCCAGGCACACTGCAGCTGTTCAAGGCATCCCAAGGGGAGTACAAAAGTGCTACAACATGGCAGCTTTCACAGCTTTTTCCTTGGCACCATCCCTATACCTAGGCTGATTTATCTGCCTAGGGTTAGGGTTAGGCTTCAGCCTAGGGCTTGGATTTCTTTAACCAGGAAGCCCTGAGTTCCAGGCTTACTTCATCTGCCAAAGGCATCCCAAAGGGAGTGCAGAAGTGCCACAACATGGCTGCTTTCACGGCTTTTCCCTCAGGAAGAACCCTAATACCCGGCTGATTTACCTTCCTAGGGTTACTGTTAGGCTTAGGCCTAGGACTTTTAAAACCAGGAAGCCCTGGGCTCCAGGCACACTGCAGCTGCGAAAGGCATCCCAAGGGGAGCGCAAAAGTGACGCAACTTGGCTGCCACCACTGATATTTCCATGAGACCATCCCGAACCATAGGCTGATTTTCCTTCCTAGGCTTAAGGTTTGAGTTACGCCTAGGGTAAGGGCTCTATTAACCAGAAAGCCCTGAGTTCCAAGAACACAGCAGCTGCGAAGGACTAGCCAAGAAGAGCGCAAAAGTACCACAACATGCCTGCCTCCACAGCTTTTTCCTTGGGGACATGCCTAATTCCTGGCTGATTTGCCTTTCTCGTCTTAGGGTTGGGGTTCGGCCTAGGGCTAGGATTTTTAAAATCAGGAAGCCCTGAGTTCCAGGCACACTGCAGCTGTGAAAGGCATCCAAAAGGGAGTGCAAAAGTGCCACAACATGGCTGCTTTCACGGCTTTTTCCTTGGCAAGAAGCCTAACACCAGGCTGATTTACCTTCCCAGGGTTACTGTTAGGCTTAGGCCTAGGGCTAGGATTTTTAAAACTAGGAAGCCCTGGGCTCCAGGCACACTGCAGCTGTTCAAGGCATCCCAAGGGGAGTACAAAAGTGCAACAACATGGCAGCTTTCACAGCTTTTTCCTTGGCACCATCCCTATACCTAGGCTGATTTATCTGCCTAGGGTTAGGGTTAGGGTTCAGCCTAGGGCTTGGATTTCTTTGACCAGGAAGCCCTGAGTTCCAGGCTTACTTCATCTGCCAAAGGCATCCCAAAGGGAGTGCAGAAGTGCCACAACATGGCTGCTTTCACGGCTTTTCCCTTAGGAAGAACCCTAATACCCGGCTGATTTACCTTCCTAGGGTTACTGTTAGGCTTAGGCCTAGGACTTTTAAAACCAGGAAGCCCTGGGCTCCAGGCACACTGCAGCTGCGAAAGGCATCCCAAGGGGAGCGCAAAAGTGACGCAACTTGGCTGCCACCACTGATATTTCCATGAGACCATCCCGAACCATAGGTTGATTTTCCTTCCTAGGCTTAAGGTTTGAGTTACGCCTAGGGTAAGGGCTCTATTAACCAGAAAGCCCTGAGTTCCAAGAACACAGCAGCTGCGAAGGACTAGCCAAGAAGAGCGCAAAAGTACCACAACATGCCTGCCTCCACAGCTTTTTCCTTGGGGACATGCCTAATTCCTGGCTGATTTGCCTTTCTCGTCTTAGGGTTGGGGTTCGGCCTAGGGCTAGGATTTTTAAAATCAGGAAGCCCTGAGTTCCAGGCACACTGCAGCTGTGAGAGGCATCCAAAAGGGAGTGCAAAAGTGCCACAACATGGCTGCTTTCACGGCTTTTTCCTTGGCAAGAAGCCTAACACCAGGCTGATTTGCCTTCCCAGGGTTACTGTTAGGCTTAGGCCTAGGGCTAGGATTTTTAAAACTAGGAAGCCCTGGGCTCCAGGCACACTGCAGCTGTTCAAGGCATCCCAAGGGGAGTACAAAAGTGCTACAACATGGCAGCTTTCACAGCTTTTTCCTTGGCACCATCCCTATACCTAGGCTGATTTATCTGCCTAGGGTTAGGGTTAGGCTTCAGCCTAGGGCTTGGAGTTTTTTAACCAGGAAGCCCTGAGTTCCAGGCTTACTTCATCTGCCAAAGGCATCCCAAAGGGAGTGCAGAAGTGCCACAACATGGCTGCTTTCACGGCTTTTCCCTTAGGAAGAACCCTAATACCCGGCTGATTTACCTTCCTAGGGTTACTGTTAGGCTTAGGCCTAGGACATTTAAAACCAGGAAGCCCTGGGCTCCAGGCACACTGCAGCTGCCAAAGGCATCCCAAGGGGAGCGCAAAAGTGACGCAACTTGGCTGCCACCACTGATATTTCCATGAGACCATCCCGAACCATAGGCTAATTTTCCTTCCTAGGGTTAAGGTTTGAGTTACGCCTAGGGTAAGGGCTCTATTAACCAGAAAGCCCTGAGTTCCAAGAACACAGCAGCTGCGAAGGACTAGCCAAGAAGAGCGCAAAAGTACCACAACATGTCTACCTCCACAGCTTTTTCCTTGGGGACATGCCTAATTCCTGGCTGATTTGCCTTTCTCGTCTTAGGGTTGGGGTTCGGCCTAGGGCTAGGATTTTTAAAATCAGGAAGCCCTGAGTTCCAGGCACACTGCAGCTGTGAAAGGCATCCAAAAGGGAGTGCAAAAGTGCCACAACATGGCTGCTTTCACGGCTTTTTCCTTGGCAAGAAGCCTAACACCAGGCTGATTTACCTTCCCAGGGTTACTGTTAGGCTTAGGCCTAGGGCTAGGATTTTTAAAACTAGGAAGCCCTGGGCTCCAGGCACACTGCAGCTGTTCAAGGCATCCCAAGGGGAGTACAAAAGTGCAACAACATGGCAGCTTTCACAGCTTTTTCCTTGGCACCATCCCTATACCTAGGCTGATTTATCTGCCTAGGGTTAGGGTTAGGCTTCAGCCTAGGGCTTGGATTTCTTTAACCAGGAAGCCCTGAGTTCCAGGCTTACTTCATCTGCCAAAGGCATCCCAAAGGGAGTGCAGAAGTGCCACAACATGGCTGCTTTCACGGCTTTTCCCTTAGGAAGAACCCTAATACCCGGCTGATTTACCTTCCTAGGGTTACTGTTAGGCTTAGGCCTAGGACTTTTAAAACCAGGAAGCCCTGGGCTCCAGGCACACTGCAGCTGCGAAAGGCATCCCAAGGGGAGCGCAAAAGTGACGCAACTTGGCTGCCACCACTGATATTTCCATGAGACCATCCCGAACCATAGGTTGATTTTCCTTCCTGGGGTTAAGGTTTGAGTTACGCCTAGGGTAAGGGCTCTATTAACCAGAAAGCCCTGAGTTCCAAGAACACAGCAGCTGCGAAGGACTAGCCAAGAAGAGCGCAAAAGTACCACAACATGCCTGCCTCCACAGCTTTTTCCTTGGGGACATGCCTAATTCCTGGCTGATTTGCCTTTCTCGTCTTAGGGTTGGGGTTCGGCCTAGGGCTAGGATTTTTAAAATCAGGAAGCCCTGAGTTCCAGGCACACTGCAGCTGTGAAAGGCATCCAAAAGGGAGTGCAAAAGTGCCACAACATGGCTGCTTTCACGGCTTTTTCCTTGGCAAGAAGCCTAACACCAGGCTGATTTACCTTCCCAGGGTTACTGTTAGGCTTAGGCCTAGGGCTAGGATTTTTAAAACTAGGAAGCCCTTAGCTCCAGGCACACTGCAGCTGTTCAAGGCATCCCAAGGGGAGTACAAAAGTGCAACAACATGGCAGCTTTCACAGCTTTTTCCTTGGCACCATCCCTATACCTAGGCTGATTTATCTGCCTAGGGTTAGGGTTAGGCTTCAGCCTAGGGCTTGGATTTCTTTAACCAGGAAGCCCTGAGTTCCAGGCTTACTTCATCTGCCAAAGGCATCCCAAAGGGAGTGCAGAAGTGCCACAACATGGCTGCTTTCACGGCTTTTCCCTTAGGAAGAACCCTAATACCCGGCTGATTTACCTTCCTAGGGTTACTGTTAGGCTTAGGCCTAGGACTTTTAAAACCAGGAAGCCCTGGGCTCCAGGCACACTGCAGCTGCGAAAGGCATCCCAAGGGGAGCGCAAAAGTGACGCAACTTGGCTGCCACCACTGATATTTCCATGAGACCATCCCGAACCATAGGTTGATTTTCCTTCCTAGGGTTAAGGTTTGAGTTACGCCTAGGGTAAGGGCTCTATTAACCAGAAAGCCCTGAGTTCCAAGAACACAGCAGCTGCGAAGGACTAGCCAAGAAGAGCGCAAAAGTACCACAACATGCCTGCCTCCACAGCTTTTTTCTTGGGGACATGCCTAATTCCTGGCTGATTTGCCTTTCTCGTCTTAGGGTTGGGGTTCGGCCTAGGGCTAGGATTTTTAAAATCAGGAAGCCCTGAGTTCCAGGCACACTGCAGCTGTGAAAGGCATCCAAAAGGGAGTGCAAAAGTGCCACAACATGGCTGCTTTCACGGCTTTTTCCTTGGCAAGAAGCCTAACACCAGGCTGATTTACCTTCCCAGGGTTACTGTTAGGCTTAGGCCTAGGGCTAGGATTTTTAAAACTAGGAAGCCCTGGGCTCCAGGCACACTGCAGCTGTTCAAGGCATCCCAAGGGGAGTACAAAAGTGCTACAACATGGCAGCTTTCACAGCTTTTTCCTTGGCACCATCCCTATACCTAGGCTGATTTATCTGCCTAGGGTTAGGGTTAGGCTTCAGCCTAGGGCTTGGAGTTTTTTAACCAGGAAGCCCTGAGTTCCAGGCTTACTTCATCTGCCAAAGGCATCCCAAAGGGAGTGCAGAAGTGCCACAACATGGCTGCTTTCACGGCTTTTCCCTTAGGAAGAACCCTAATACCCGGCTGATTTACCTTCCTAGGGTTACTGTTAGGCTTAGGCCTAGGACTTTTAAAACCAGGAAGCCCTGGGCTCCAGGCACACTGCAGCTGCGAAAGGCATCCCAAGGGGAGCGCAAAAGTGACGCAACTTGGCTGCCACCACTGATATTTCCATGAGACCATCCCGAACCATAGGCTAATTTTCCTTCCTAGGGTTAAGGTTTGAGTTACGCCTAGGGTAAGGGCTCTATTAACCAGAAAGCCCTGAGTTCCAAGAACACAGCAGCTGCGAAGGACTAGTCAAGAAGAGCGCAAAAGTACCACAACATGCCTGCCTCCACAGCTTTTTCCTTGGGGACATGCCTAATTCCTGGCTGATTTGCCTTTCTCGTCTTAGGGTTGGGGTTCGGCCTAGGGCTAGGATTTTTAAAATCAGGAAGCCCTGAGTTCCAGGCACACTGCAGCTGTGAAAGGCATCCAAAAGGGAGTGCAAAAGTGCCACAACATGGCTGCTTTCACGGCTTTTTCCTTGGCAAGAAGCCTAACACCAGGCTGATTTACCTTCCCAGGGTTACTGTTAGGCTTAGGCCTAGGGCTAGGATTTTTAAAACTAGGAAGCCCTGGGCTCCAGGCACACTGCAGCTGTTCAAGGCATCCCAAGGGGAGTACAAAAGTGCTACAACATGGCAGCTTTCACAGCTTTTTCCTTGGCACCATCCATATACCTAGGCTGATTTATCTGCCTAGGGTTAGGGTTAGGCTTCAGCCTAGGGCTTGGATTTCTTTAACCAGGAAGCCCTGAGTTCCAGGCTTACTTCATCTGCCAAAGGCATCCCAAAGGGAGTGCAGAAGTGCCACAACATGGCTGCTTTCACGGCTTTTCCCTTAGGAAGAACCCTAATACCCGGCTGATTTACCTTCCTAGGGTTACTGTTAGGCTTAGGCCTAGGACTTTTAAAACCAGGAAGCCCTGGGCTCCAGGCACACTGCAGCTGCGAAAGGCATCCCAAGGGGAGCGCAAAAGTGACGCAACTTGGCTGCCACCACTGATATTTCCATGAGACCATCCCGAACCATAGGTTGATTTTCCTTCCTAGGGTTAAGGTTTGAGTTACGCCTAGGGTAAGGGCTCTATTAACCAGAAAGCCCTGAGTTCCAAGAACACAGCAGCTGCGAAGGACTAGCCAAGAAGAGCGCAAAAGTACCACAACATGCCTGCCTCCACAGCTTTTTCCTTGGGGACATGCCTAATTCCTGGCTGATTTGCCTTTCTCGTCTTAGGGTTGGGGTTCGGCCTAGGGCTAGGATTTTTAAAATCAGGAAGCCCTGAGTTCCAGGCACACTGCAGCTGTGAAAGGCATCCAAAAGGGAGTGCAAAAGTGCCACAACATGGCTGCTTTCACGGCTTTTTCCTTGGCAAGAAGCCTAACACCAGGCTGATTTACCTTCCCAGGGTTACTGTTAGGCTTAGGCCTAGGGCTAGGATTTTTAAAACTAGGAAGCCCTTAGCTCCAGGCACACTGCAGCTGTTCAAGGCATCCCAAGGGGAGTACAAAAGTGCAACAACATGGCAGCTTTCACAGCTTTTTCCTTGGCACCATCCCTATACCTAGGCTGATTTATCTGCCTAGGGTTAGGGTTAGGGTTCAGCCTAGGGCTTGGAGTTTTTTAACCAGGAAGCCCTGAGTTCCAGGCTTACTTCATCTGCCAAAGGCATCCCAAAGGGAGTGCAGAAGTGCCACAACATGGCTGCTTTCACGGCTTTTCCCTTAGGAAGAACCCTAATACCCGGCTGATTTACCTTCCTAGGGTTACTGTTAGGCTTAGGCCTAGGACTTTTAAAACCAGGAAGCCCTGGGCTCCAGGCACACTGCAGCTGCGAAAGGCATCCCAAGGGGAGCGCAAAAGTGACGCAACTTGGCTGCCACCACTGATATTTCCATGAGAGCATCCCGAACCATAGGCTGATTTTCCTTCCTAGGGTTAAGGTTTGAGTTACGCCTAGGGTAAGGGCTCTATTAACCAGAAAGCCCTGAGTTCCAAGAACACAGCAGCTGCGAAGGACTAGCCAAGAAGAGCGCAAAAGTACCACAACATGCCTGCCTCCACAGCTTTTTCCTTGGGGACATGCCTAATTCCTGGCTGATTTGCCTTTCTCGTCTTAGGGTTGGGGTTCGGCCTAGGGCTAGGATTTTTAAAATCAGGAAGCCCTGAGTTCCAGGCACACTGCAGCTGTGAAAGGCATCCAAAAGGGAGTGCAAAAGTGCCACAACATGGCTGCTTTCACGGCTTTTTCCTTGGCAAGAAGCCTAACACCAGGCTGATTTCCCTTGCCAGGGTTACTGTTAGGCTTAGGCCTAGGGCTAGGATTTTTAAAACTAGGAAGCCCTGGGCTCCAGGCACACTGCAGCTGTTCAAGGCATCCCAAGGGGAGTACAAAAGTGCTACAACATGGCAGCTTTCACAGCTTTTTCCTTGGCACCATCCCTATACCTAGGCTGATTTATCTGCCTAGGGTTAGGGTTAGGCT
This sequence comes from Ammospiza caudacuta, assembly GCF_027887145.1. NCBI lineage: Eukaryota > Metazoa > Chordata > Aves > Passeriformes > Passerellidae > Ammospiza > Ammospiza caudacuta. Next base: position 7,827 of record NW_026682923.1, read on the forward strand.
TCAGCCTAGGGCTTGGATTTCTTTAACCAGGAAGCCCTGAGTTCCAGGCTTACTTCATCTGCCAAAGGCATCCCAAAGGGAGTGCAGAAGTGCCACAACATGGCTGCTTTCACGGCTTTTCCCTTAGGAAGAACCCTAATACCCGGCTGATTTACCTTCCTAGGGTTACTGTTAGGCTTAGGCCTAGGACTTTTAAAACCAGGAAGCCCTGGGCTCCAGGCACACTGCAGCTGCGAAAGGCATCCCAAGGGGAGCGCAAAAGTGACGCAACTTGGCTGCCACCACTGATATTTCCATGAGACCATCCCGAACCATAGGTTGATTTTCCTTCCTAGGGTTAAGGTTTGAGTTACGCCTAGGGTAAGGGCTCTATTAACCAGAAAGCCCTGAGTTCCAAGAACACAGCAGCTGCGAAGGACTAGCCAAGAAGAGCGCAAAAGTACCACAACATGCCTGCCTCCACAGCTTTTTCCTTGGGGACATGCCTAATTCCTGGCTGATTTGCCTTTCTCGTCTTAGGGTTGGGGTTCGGCCTAGGGCTAGGATTTTTAAAATCAGGAAGCCCTGAGTTCCAGGCACACTGCAGCTGTGAAAGGCATCCAAAAGGGAGTGCAAAAGTGCCACAACATGGCTGCTTTCACGGCTTTTTCCTTGGCAAGAAGCCTAACACCAGGCTGATTTCCCTTGCCAGGGTTACTGTTAGGCTTAGGCCTAGGGCTAGGATTTTTAAAACTAGGAAGCCCTGGGCTCCAGGCACACTGCAGCTGTTCAAGGCATCCCAAGGGGAGTACAAAAGTGCTACAACATGGCAGCTTTCACAGCTTTTTCCTTGGCACCATCCATATACCTAGGCTGATTTATCTGCCTAGGGTTAGGGTTAGGCTTCAGCCTAGGGCTTGGATTTCTTTAACCAGGAAGCCCTGAGTTCCAGGCTTACTTCATCTGCCAAAGGCATCCCAACGGGAGTGCAGAAGTGCCACAACATGGCTGCTTTCACGGCTTTTCCCTTAGGAAGAACCCTAATACCCGGCTGATTTACCTTCCTAGGGTTACTGTTAGGCTTAGGCCTAGGACTTTTAAAACCAGGAAGCCCTGGGCTCCAGGCACACTGCAGCTGCGAAAGGCATCCCAAGGGGAGCGCAAAAGTGACGCAACTTGGCTGCCACCACTGATATTTCCATGAGACCATCCCGAACCATAGGTTGATTTTCCTTCCTAGGCTTAAGGTTTGAGTTACGCCTAGGGTAAGGGCTCTATTAACCAGAAAGCCCTGAGTTCCAAGAACACAGCAGCTGCGAAGGACTAGCCAAGAAGAGCGCAAAAGTACCACAACATGCCTGCCTCCACAGCTTTTTCCTTGGGGACATGCCTAATTCCTGGCTGATTTGCCTTTCTCGTCTTAGGGTTGGGGTTCGGCCTAGGGCTAGGATTTTTAAAATCAGGAAGCCCTGAGTTCCAGGCACACTGCAGCTGTGAAAGGCATCCAAAAGGGAGTGCAAAAGTGCCACAACATGGCTGCTTTCACGGCTTTTTCCTTGGCAAGAAGCCTAACACCAGGCTGATTTACCTTCCCAGGGTTACTGTTAGGCTTAGGCCTAGGGCTAGGATTTTTAAAACTAGGAAGCCCTGGGCTCCAGGCACACTGCAGCTGTTCAAGGCATCCCAAGGGGAGTACAAAAGTGCTACAACATGGCAGCTTTCACAGCTTTTTCCTTGGCACCATCCCTATACCTAGGCTGATTTATCTGCCTAGGGTTAGGGTTAGGGTTCAGCCTAGGGCTTGGAGTTTTTTAACCAGGAAGCCCTGAGTTCCAGGCTTACTTCATCTGCCAAAGGCATCCCAAAGGGAGTGCAGAAGTGCCACAACATGGCTGCTTTCACGGCTTTTCCCTTAGGAAGAACCCTAATACCCGGCTGATTTACCTTCCTAGGGTTACTGTTAGGCTTAGGCCTAGGACTTTTAAAACCAGGAAGCCCTGGGCTCCAGGCACACTGCAGCTGCGAAAGGCATCCCAAGGGGAGCGCAAAAGTGACGCAACTTGGCTGCCACCACTGATATTTCCATGAGACCATCCCGAACCATAGGCTGATTTTCCTTCCTAGGGTTAAGGTTTGAGTTACGCCTAGGGTAAGGGCTCTATTAACCAGAAAGCCCTGAGTTCCAAGAACACAGCAGCTGCGAAGGACTACCCAAGAAGAGCGCAAAAGTACCACAACATGCCTGCCTCCACAGCTTTTTCCTTGGGGACATGCCTAATTCCTGGCTGATTTGCCTTTCTCGTCTTAGGGTTGGGGTTCGGCCTAGGGCTAGGATTTTTAAAATCAGGAAGCCCTGAGTTCCAGGCACACTGCAGCTGTGAAAGGCATCCAAAAGGGAGTGCAAAAGTGCCACAACATGGCTGCTTTCACGGCTTTTTCCTTGGCAAGAAGCCTAACACCAGGCTGATTTACCTTCCCAGGGTTACTGTTAGGCTTAGGCCTAGGGCTAGGATTTTTAAAACTAGGAAGCCCTTAGCTCCAGGCACACTGCAGCTGTTCAAGGCATCCCAAGGGGAGTACAAAAGTGCTACAACATGGCAGCTTTCACAGCTTTTTCCTTGGCACCATCCCTATACCTAGGCTGATTTATCTGCCTAGGGTTAGGGTTAGGCTTCAGCCTAGGGCTTGGATTTCTTTAACCAGGAAGCCCTGAGTTCCAGGCTTACTTCATCTGCCAAAGGCATCCCAAAGGGAGTGCAGAAGTGCCACAACATGGCTGCTTTCACGGCTTTTCCCTTAGGAAGAACCCTAATACCCGGCTGATTTACCTTCCTAGGGTTACTGTTAGGCTTAGGCCTAGGACTTTTAAAACCAGGAAGCCCTGGGCTCCAGGCACACTGCAGCTGCGAAAGGCATCCCAAGGGGAGCGCAAAAGTGACGCAACTTGGCTGCCACCACTGATATTTCCATGAGACCATCCCGAACCATAGGTTGATTTTCCTTCCTAGGGTTAAGGTTTGAGTTACGCCTAGGGTAAGGGCTCTATTAACCAGAAAGCCCTGAGTTCCAAGAACACAGCAGCTGCGAAGGACTAGCCAAGAAGAGCGCAAAAGTACCACAACATGCCTGCCTCCACAGCTTTTTCCTTGGGGACATGCCTAATTCCTGGCTGATTTGCCTTTCTCGTCTTAGGGTTGGGGTTCGGCCTAGGGCTAGGATTTTTAAAATCAGGAAGCCCTGAGTTCCAGGCACACTGCAGCTGTGAAAGGCATCCAAAAGGGAGTGCAAAAGTGCCACAACATGGCTGCTTTCACGGCTTTTTCCTTGGCAAGAAGCCTAACACCAGGCTGATTTCCCTTGCCAGGGTTACTGTTAGGCTTAGGCCTAGGGCTAGGATTTTTAAAACTAGGAAGCCCTGGGCTCCAGGCACACTGCAGCTGTTCAAGGCATCCCAAGGGGAGTACAAAAGTGCTACAACATGGCAGCTTTCACAGCTTTTTCCTTGGCACCATCCCTATACCTAGGCTGATTTATCTGCCTAGGGTTAGGGTTAGGGTTCAGCCTAGGGCTTGGAGTTTTTTAACCAGGAAGCCCTGAGTTCCAGGCTTACTTCATCTGCCAAAGGCATCCCAAAGGGAGTGCAGAAGTGCCACAACATGGCTGCTTTCACGGCTTTTCCCTTAGGAAGAACCCTAATACCCGGCTGATTTACCTTCCTAGGGTTACTGTTAGGCTTAGGCCTAGGACTTTTAAAACCAGGAAGCCCTGGGCTCCAGGCACACTGCAGCTGCGAAAGGCATCCCAAGGGGAGCGCAAAAGTGACGCAACTTGGCTGCCACCACTGATATTTCCATGAGACCATCCCGAACCATAGGCTGATTTTCCTTCCTAGGGTTAAGGTTTGAGTTACGCCTAGGGTAAGGGCTCTATTAACCAGAAAGCCCTGAGTTCCAAGAACACAGCAGCTGCGAAGGACTACCCAAGAAGAGCGCAAAAGTACCACAACATGCCTGCCTCCACAGCTTTTTCCTTGGGGACATGCCTAATTCCTGGCTGATTTGCCTTTCTCGTCTTAGGGTTGGGGTTCGGCCTAGGGCTAGGATTTTTAAAATCAGGAAGCCCTGAGTTCCAGGCACACTGCAGCTGTGAAAGGCATCCAAAAGGGAGTGCAAAAGTGCCACAACATGGCTGCTTTCACGGCTTTTTCCTTGGCAAGAAGCCTAACACCAGGCTGATTTACCTTCCCAGGGTTACTGTTAGGCTTAGGCCTAGGGCTAGGATTTTTAAAACTAGGAAGCCCTTAGCTCCAGGCACACTGCAGCTGTTCAAGGCATCCCAAGGGGAGTACAAAAGTGCTACAACATGGCAGCTTTCACAGCTTTTTCCTTGGCACCATCCCTATACCTAGGCTGATTTATCTGCCTAGGGTTAGGGTTAGGCTTCAGCCTAGGGCTTGGATTTCTTTAACCAGGAAGCCCTGAGTTCCAGGCTTACTTCATCTGCCAAAGGCATCCCAAAGGGAGTGCAGAAGTGCCACAACATGGCTGCTTTCACGGCTTTTCCCTTAGGAAGAACCCTAATACCCGGCTGATTTACCTTCCTAGGGTTACTGTTAGGCTTAGGCCTAGGACTTTTAAAACCAGGAAGCCCTGGGCTCCAGGCACACTGCAGCTGCGAAAGGCATCCCAAGGGGAGCGCAAAAGTGACGCAACTTGGCTGCCACCACTGATATTTCCATGAGACCATCCCGAACCATAGGTTGATTTTCCTTCCTAGGGTTAAGGTTTGAGTTACGCCTAGGGTAAGGGCTCTATTAACCAGAAAGCCCTGAGTTCCAAGAACACAGCAGCTGCGAAGGACTAGCCAAGAAGAGCGCAAAAGTACCACAACATGCCTGCCTCCACAGCTTTTTCCTTGGGGACATGCCTAATTCCTGGCTGATTTGCCTTTCTCGTCTTAGGGTTGGGGTTCGGCCTAGGGCTAGGATTTTTAAAATCAGGAAGCCCTGAGTTCCAGGCACACTGCAGCTGTGAAAGGCATCCAAAAGGGAGTGCAAAAGTGCCACAACATGGCTGCTTTCACGGCTTTTTCCTTGGCAAGAAGCCTAACACCAGGCTGATTTACCTTCCCAGGGTTACTGTTAGGCTTAGGCCTAGGGCTAGGATTTTTAAAACTAGGAAGCCCTGGGCTCCAGGCACACTGCAGCTGTTCAAGGCATCCCAAGGGGAGTACAAAAGTGCTACAACATGGCAGCTTTCACAGCTTTTTCCTTGGCACCATCCCTATACCTAGGCTGATTTATCTGCCTAGGGTTAGGGTTAGGCTTCAGCCTAGGGCTTGGATTTCTTTAACCAGGAAGCCCTGAGTCCCAGGCTTACTTCATCTGCCAAAGGCATCCCAAAGGGAATGCAGAAGTGCCACAACATGGCTGCTTTCACGGCTTTTCCCTTAGGAAGAACCCTAATACCCGGCTGATTTACCTTCCTAGGGTTACTGTTAGACTTAGGCCTAGGACTTTTAAAACCAGGAAGCCCTGGGCTCCAGGCACACTGCAGCTGCGAAAGGCATCCCAAGGGGAGCGCAAAAGTGACGCAACTTGGCTGCCACCACTGATATTTCCATGAGACCATCCCGAACCATAGGCTGATTTTCCTTCCTAGGGTTAAGGTTTGAGTTACGCCTAGGGTAAGGGCTCTATTAACCAGAAAGCCCTGAGTTCCAAGAACACAGCAGCTGCGAAGGACTACCCAAGAAGAGCGCAAAAGTACCACAACATGCCTGCCTCCACAGCTTTTTCCTTGGGGACATGCCTAATTCCTGGCTGATTTGCCTTTCTCGTCTTAGGGTTGGGGTTCGGCCTAGGGCTAGGATTTTTAAAATCAGGAAGCCCTGAGTTCCAGGCACACTGCAGCTGTGAAAGGCATCCAAAAGGGAGTGCAAAAGTGCCACAACATGGCTGCTTTCACGGCTTTTTCCTTGGCAAGAAGCCTAACATCAGGCTGATTTACCTTCCCAGGGTTACTGTTAGGCTTAGGCCTAGGGCTAGGATTTTTAAAACTAGGAAGCCCTTGGCTCCAGGCACACTGCAGCTGTTCAAGGCATCCCAAGGGGAGTACAAAAGTGCAACAACATGGCAGCTTTCACAGCTTTTTCCTTGGCACCATCCCTATACCTAGGCTGATTTATCTGCCTAGGGTTAGGGTTAGGCTTCAGCCTAGGGCTTGGATTTCTTTAACCAGGAAGCCCTGAGTTCCAGGCTTACTTCATCTGCCAAAGGCATCCCAAAGGGAGTGCAGAAGTGCCACAACATGGCTGCTTTCACGGCTTTTCCCTTAGGAAGAACCCTAATACCCGACTGATTTACCTTCCTAGGGTTACTGTTAGGCTTAGGCCTAGGACTTTTAAAACCAGGAAGCCCTGGGCTCCAGGCACACTGCAGGTGCGAAAGGCATCCCAAGGGGAGCGCAAAAGTGACGCAACTTGGCTGCCACCACTGATATTTCCATGAGACCATCCCGAACCATAGGCTGATTTTCCTTCCTAGGGTTAAGGTTTGAGTTACGCCTAGGGTAAGGGCTCTATTAACCAGAAAGCCCTGAGTTCCAAGAACACAGCAGCTGCGAAGGACTAGCCAAGAAGAGTGCAAAAGTACCACAACATGCCTGCCTCCACAGCTTTTTCCTTGGGGACATGCCTAATTCCTGGCTGATTTGCCTTTCTCGTCTTAGGGTTGGGGTTCGGCCTAGGGCTAGGATTTTTAAAATCAGGAAGCCCTGAGTTCCAGGCACACTGCAGCTGTGAAAGGCATCCAAAAGGGAGTGCAAAAGTGCCACAACATGGCTGCTTTCACGGCTTTTTCCTTGGCAAGAAGCCTAACACCAGGCTGATTGACCTTCCCAGGGTTACTGTTAGGCTTAGGCCTAGGGCTAGAATTTTTAAAACTAGGAAGCCCTGGGCTCCAGGCACACTGCAGCTGTTCAAGGCATCCCAATGGGAGTACAAAAGTGCTACAACATGGCAGCTTTCACAGCTTTTTCCTTGGCACCATCCATATACCTAGGCTGATTTATCTGCCTAGGGTTAGGGTTAGGCTTCAGCCTAGGGCTTGGATTTCTTTAACCAGGAAGCCCTGAGTTCCAGGCTTACTTCATCTGCCAAAGGCATCCCAAAGGGAGTGCAGAAGTGCCACAACATGGCTGCTTTCACGGCTTTTCCCTTAGGAAGAACCCTAATACCCGGCTGATTTACCTTCCTAGGGTTACTGTTAGGCTTAGGCCTAGGACTTTTAAAACCAGGAAGCCCTGGGCTCCAGGCACACTGCAGCTGCTAAAGGCATCCCAAGGGGAGCGCAAAAGTGACGCAACTTGGCTGCCACCACTGATATTTCCATGAGACCATCCCGAACCATAGGCTGATTTTCCTTCCTAGGGTTAAGGTTTGAGTTACGCCTAGGGTAAGGGCTCTATTAACCAGAAAGCCCTGAGTTCCAAGAACACAGCAGCTGCGAAGGACTAGCCAAGAAGAGCGCAAAAGTACCACAACATGCCTGCCTCCACAGCTTTTTCCTTGGGGACATGCCTAATTCCTGGCTGATTTGCCTTTCTCGTCTTAGGGTTGGGGTTCGGCCTAGGGCTAGGATTTTTAAAATCAGGAAGCCCTGAGTTCCAGGCACACTGCAGCTGTGAAAGGCATCCAAAAGGGAATGCAAAAGTGCCACAACATGGCTGCTTTCACGGCTTTTTCCTTGGCAAGAAGCCTAACACCAGGCTGATTTCCCTTCCCAGGGTTACTGTTAGGCTTAGGCCTAGGGCTAGGATTTTTAAAACTAGGAAGCCCTGGGCTCCAGGCACACTGCAGCTGTTCAAGGCATCCCAAGGGGAGTACAAAAGTGCTACAACATGGCAGCTTTCACAGCTTTTTCCTTGGCACCATCCATATACCTAGGCTGATTTATCTGCCTAGGGTTAGGGTTAGGCTTCAGCCTAGGGCTTGGATTTCTTTAACCAGGAAGCCCTGAGTTCCAGGCTTACTTCATCTGCCAAAGGCATCCCAAAGGGAGTGCAGAAGTGCCACAACATGGCTGCTTTCACGGCTTTTCCCTTAGGAAGAACCCTAATACCCGGCTGATTTACCTTCCTAGGGTTACTGTTAGGCTTAGGCCTAGGACTTTTAAAACCAGGAAGCCCTGGGCTCCAGGCACACTGCAGCTGCGAAAGGCATCCCAAGGGGAGCGCAAAAGTGACGCAACTTGGCTGCCACCACTGATATTTCCATGAGACCATCCCGAACCATAGGTTGATTTTCCTTCCTAGGCTTAAGGTTTGAGTTACGCCTAGGGTAAGGGCTCTATTAACCAGAAAGCCCTGAGTTCCAAGAACACAGCAGCTGCGAAGGACTACCCAAGAAGAGCGCAAAAGTACCACAACATGCCTGCCTCCACAGCTTTTTCCTTGGGGACATGCCTAATTCCTGGCTGATTTGCCTTTCTCGTCTTAGGGTTGGGGTTCGGCCTAGGGCTAGGATTTTTAAAATCAGGAAGCCCTGAGTTCCAGGCTTACTTCATCTGCCAAAGGCATCCCAAAGGGAGTGCAGAAGTGCCACAACATGGCTGCTTTCACGGCTTTTCCCTTAGGAAGAACCCTAATACCCGGCTGATTTACCTTCCTAGGGTTACTGTTAGGCTTAGGCCTAGGACTTTTAAAACCAGGAAGCCCTGGGCTCCAGGCACACTGCAGCTGCGAAAGGCATCCCAAGGGGAGCGCAAAAGTGACGCAACTTGGCTGCCACCACTGATATTTCCATGAGACCATCCCGAACCATAGGCTGATTTTCCTTCCTAGGGTTAAGGTTTGAGTTACGCCTAGGGTAAGGGCTCTATTAACCAGAAAGCCCTGAGTTCCAAGAACACAGCAGCTGCGAAGGACTAGCCAAGAAGAGCGCAAAAGTACCACAACATGCCTGCCTCCACAGCTTTTTCCTTGGGGACATGCCTAATTCCTGGCTGATTTGCCTTTCTCGTCTTAGGGTTGGGGTTCGGCCTAGGGCTAGGATTTTTAAAATCAGGAAGCCCTGAGTTCCAGGCACACTGCAGCTGTGAAAGGCATCCAAAAGGGAGTGCAAAAGTGCCACAACATGGCTGCTTTCACGGCTTTTTCCTTGGCAAGAAGCCTAACACCAGGCTGATTTACCTTCCCAGGGTTACTGTTAGGCTTAGGCCTAGGGCTAGGATTTTTAAAACTAGGAAGCCCTGGGCTCCAGGCACACTGCAGCTGTTCAAGGCATCCCAAGGGGAGTACAAAAGTGCAACAACATGGCAGCTTTCACAGCTTTTTCCTTGGCACCATCCCTATACCTAGGCTGATTTATCTGCCTAGGGTTAGGGTTAGGCTTCAGCCTAGGGCTTGGATTTCTTTAACCAGGAAGCCCTGAGTTCCAGGCTTACTTCATCTGCCAAAGGCATCCCAAAGGGAGTGCAGAAGTGCCACAACATGGCTGCTTTCACGGCTTTTCCCTTAGGAAGAACCCTAATACCCGGCTGATTTACCTTCCTAGGGTTACTGTTAGGCTTAGGCCTAGGACTTTTAAAACCAGGAAGCCCTGGGCTCCAGGCACACTGCAGCTGCGAAAGGCATCCCAAGGGGAGCGCAAAAGTGACGCAACTTGGCTGCCACCACTGATATTTCCATGAGACCATCCCGAACCATAGGCTGATTTTCCTTCCTAGGGTTAAGGTTTGAGTTACGCCTAGGGTAAGGGCTCTATTAACCAGAAAGCCCTGAGTTCCAAGAACACAGCAGCTGCGAAGGACTAGCCAAGAAGAGCGCAAAAGTACCACAACATGCCTGCCTCCACAGCTTTTTCCTTGGGGACATGCCTAATTCCTGGCTGATTTGCCTTTCTCGTCTTAGGGTTGGGGTTCGGCCTAGGGCTAGGATTTTTAAAATCAGGAAGCCCTGAGTTCCAGGCACACTGCAGCTGTGAAAGGCATCCAAAAGGGAGTGCAAAAGTGCCACAACATGGCTGCTTTCACGGCTTTTTCCTTGGCAAGAAGCCTAACACCAGGCTGATTTACCTTCCCAGGGTTACTGTTAGGCTTAGGCCTAGGGCTAGGATTTTTAAAACTAGGAAGCCCTTGGCTCCAGGCACACTGCAGCTGTTCAAGGCATCCCAAGGGGAGTACAAAAGTGCTACAACATGGCAGCTTTCACAGCTTTTTCCTTGGCACCATCCCTATACCTAGGCTGATTTATCTGCCTAGGGTTAGGGTTAGGCTTCAGCCTAGGGCTTGGATTTCTTTAACCAGGAAGCCCTGAGTTCCAGGCTTACTTCATCTGCCAAAGGCATCCCAAAGGGAGTGCAGAAGTGCCACAACATGGCTGCTTTCACGGCTTTTCCCTTAGGAAGAACCCTAATACCCGGCTGATTTACCTTCCTAGGGTTACTGTTAGGCTTAGGCCTAGGACTTTTAAAACCAGGAAGCCCTGGGCTCCAGGCACACTGCAGCTGCGAAAGGCATCCCAAGGGGAGCGCAAAAGTGACGCAACTTGGCTGCCACCACTGATATTTCCATGAGACCATCCCGAACCATAGGCTGATTTTCCTTCCTAGGGTTAAGGTTTGAGTTACGCCTAGGGTAAGGGCTCTATTAACCAGAAAGCCCTGAGTTCCAAGAACACAGCAGCTGCGAAGGACTACCCAAGAAGAGCGCAAAAGTACCACAACATGCCTGCCTCCACAGCTTTTTCCTTGGGGACATGCCTAATTCCTGGCTGATTTGCCTTTCTCGTCTTAGGGTTGGGGTTCGGCCTAGGGCTAGGATTTTTAAAATCAGGAAGCCCTGAGTTCCAGGCACACTGCAGCTGTGAAAGGCATCCAAAAGGGAGTGCAAAAGTGCCACAACATGGCTGCTTTCACGGCTTTTTCCTTGGCAAGAAGCCTAACACCAGGCTGATTTACCTTCCCAGGGTTACTGTTAGGCTTAGGCCTAGGGCTAGGATTTTTAAAACTAGGAAGCCCTGGGCTCCAGGCACACTGCAGCTGTTCAAGGCATCCCAAGGGGAGTACAAAAGTGCTACAACATGGCAGCTTTCACAGCTTTTTCCTTGGCACCATCCCTATACCTAGGCTGATTTATCTGCCTAGGGTTAGGGTTAGGCTTCAGCCTAGGGCTTGGATTTCTTTAACCAGGAAGCCCTGAGTTCCAGGCTTACTTCATCTGCCAAAGGCATCCCAAAGGGAATGCAGAAGTGCCACAACATGGCTGCTTTCACGGCTTTTCCCTTAGGAAGAACCCTAATACCCGGCTGATTTACCTTCCTAGGGTTACTGTTAGGCTTAGGCCTAGGACTTTTAAAACCAGGAAGCCCTGGGCTCCAGGCACACTGCAGCTGCGAAAGGCATCCCAAGGGGAGCGCAAAAGTGACGCAACTTGGCTGCCACCACTGATATTTCCATGAGACCATCCCGAACCATAGGCTGATTTTCCTTCCTAGGGTTAAGGTTTGAGTTACGCCTAGGGTAAGGGCTCTATTAACCAGAAAGCCCTGAGTTCCAAGAACACAGCAGCTGCGAAGGACTAGCCAAGAAGAGCGCAAAAGTACCACAACATGCCTGCCTCCACAGCTTTTTCCTTGGGGACATGCCTAATTCCTGGCTGATTTGCCTTTCTCGTCTTAGGGTTGGGGTTCGGCCTAGGGCTAGGATTTTTAAAATCAGGAAGCCCTGAGTTGCAGGCACACTGCAGCTGTGAAAGGCATCCAAAAGGGAGTGCAAAAGTGCCACAACATGGCTGCTTTCACGGCTTTTTCCTTGGCAAGAAGCCTAACACCAGGCTGATTTACCTTCCCAGGGTTACTGTTAGGCTTAGGCCTAGGGCTAGGATTTTTAAAACTAGGAAGCCCTGGGCTCCAGGCACACTGCAGCTGTTCAAGGCATCCCAAGGGGAGTACAAAAGTGCAACAACATGGCAGCTTTCACAGCTTTTTCCTTGGCACCATCCCTATACCTAGGCTGATTTATCTGCCTAGGGTTAGGGTTAGGCTTCAGCCTAGGGCTTGGATTTCTTTAACCAGGAAGCCCTGAGTTCCAGGCTTACTTCATCTGCCAAAGGCATCCCAAAGGGAGTGCAGAAGTGCCACAACATGGCTGCTTTCACGGCTTTTCCCTTAGGAAGAACCCTAATACCCGACTGATTTACCTTCCTAGGGTTACTGTTAGGCTTAGGCCTAGGACTTTTAAAACCAGGAAGCCCTGGGCTCCAGGCACACTGCAGGTGCGAAAGGCATCCCAAGGGGAGCGCAAAAGTGACGCAACTTGGCTGCCACCACTGATATTTCCATGAGACCATCCCGAACCATAGGCTGATTTTCCTTCCTAGGGTTAAGGTTTGAGTTACGCCTAGGGTAAGGGCTCTATTAACCAGAAAGCCCTGAGTTCCAAGAACACAGCAGCTGCGAAGGACTAGCCAAGAAGAGTGCAAAAGTACCACAACATGCCTGCCTCCACAGCTTTTTCCTTGGGGACATGCCTAATTCCTGGCTGATTTGCCTTTCTCGTCTTAGGGTTGGGGTTCGGCCTAGGGCTAGGATTTTTAAAATCAGGAAGCCCTGAGTTCCAGGCACACTGCAGCTGTGAAAGGCATCCAAAAGGGAGTGCAAAAGTGCCACAACATGGCTGCTTTCACGGCTTTTTCCTTGGCAAGAAGCCTAACACCAGGCTGATTGACCTTCCCAGGGTTACTGTTAGGCTTAGGCCTAGGGCTAGAATTTTTAAAACTAGGAAGCCCTGGGCTCCAGGCACACTGCAGCTGTTCAAGGCATCCCAATGGGAGTACAAAAGTGCTACAACATGGCAGCTTTCACAGCTTTTTCCTTGGCACCATCCATATACCTAGGCTGATTTATCTGCCTAGGGTTAGGGTTAGGCTTCAGCCTAGGGCTTGGATTTCTTTAACCAGGAAGCCCTGAGTTCCAGGCTTACTTCATCTGCCAAAGGCATCCCAAAGGGAGTGCAGAAGTGCCACAACATGGCTGCTTTCACGGCTTTTCCCTTAGGAAGAACCCTAATACCCGGCTGATTTACCTTCCTAGGGTTACTGTTAGGCTTAGGCCTAGGACTTTTAAAACCAGGAAGCCCTGGGCTCCAGGCACACTGCAGCTGCGAAAGGCATCCCAAGGGGAGCGCAAAAGTGACGCAACTTGGCTGCCACCACTGATATTTCCATGAGACCATCCCGAACCATAGGCTGATTTTCCTTCCTAGGGTTAAGGTTTGAGTTACGCCTAGGGTAAGGGCTCTATTAACCAGAAAGCCCTGAGTTCCAAGAACACAGCAGCTGCGAAGGACTAGTCAAGAAGAGCGCAAAAGTACCACAACATGCCTGCCTCCACAGCTTTTTCCTTGGGGACATGCCTAATTCCTGGCTGATTTGCCTTTCTCGTCTTAGGGTTGGGGTTCGGCCTAGGGCTAGGATTTTTAAAATCAGGAAGCCCTGAGTTCCAGGCACACTGCAGCTGTGAAAGGCATCCAAAAGGGAGTGCAAAAGTGCCACAACATGGCTGCTTTCACGGCTTTTTCCTTGGCAAGAAGCCTAACACCAGGCTGATTTCCCTTCCCAGGGTTACTGTTAGGCTTAGGCCTAGGGCTAGGATTTTTAAAACTAGGAAGCCCTTGGCTCCAGGCACACTGCAGCTGTTCAAGGCATCCCAAGGGGAGTACAAAAGTGCTACAACATGGCAGCTTTCACAGCTTTTTCCTTGGCACCATCCATATACCTAGGCTGATTTATCTGCCTAGGGTTAGGGTTAGGCTTCAGCCTAGGGCTTGGATTTCTTTAACCAGGAAGCCCTGAGTTCCAGGCTTACTTCATCTGCCAAAGGCATCCCAAAGGGAGTGCAGAAGTGCCACAACATGGCTGCTTTCACGGCTTTTCCCTTAGGAAGAACCCTAATACCCGGCTGATTTACCTTCCTAGGGTTACTGTTAGGCTTAGGCCTAGGACTTTTAAAACCAGGAAGCCCTGGGCTCCAGGCACACTGCAGCTGCGAAAGGCATCCCAAGGGGAGCGCAAAAGTGACGCAACTTGGCTGCCACCACTGATATTTCCATGAGACCATCCCGAACCATAGGTTGATTTTCCTTCCTAGGGTTAAGGTTTGAGTTACGCCTAGGGTAAGGGCTCTATTAACCAGAAAGCCCTGACTTCCAAGAACACAGCAGCTGCGAAGGACTACCCAAGAAGAGCGCAAAAGTACCACAACATGCCTGCCTCCACAGCTTTTTCCTTGGGGACATGCCTAATTCCTGGCTGATTTGCCTTTCTCGTCTTAGGGTTGGGGTTCGGCCTAGGGCTAGGATTTTTAAAATCAGGAAGCCCTGAGTTCCAGGCTTACTTCATCTGCCAAAGGCATCCCAAAGGGAGTGCAGAAGTGCCACAACATGGCTGCTTTCACGGCTTTTCCCTTAGGAAGAACCCTAATACCCGGCTGATTTACCTTCCTAGGGTTACTGTTAGGCTTAGGCCTAGGACTTTTAAAACCAGGAAGCCCTGGGCTCCAGGCACACTGCAGCTGCGAAAGGCATCCCAAGGGGAGCGCAAAAGTGACGCAACTTGGCTGCCACCACTGATATTTCCATGAGACCATCCCGAACCATAGGCTGATTTTCCTTCCTAGGGTTAAGGTTTGAGTTACGCCTAGGGTAAGGGCTCTATTAACCAGAAAGCCCTGAGTTCCAAGAACACAGCAGCTGCGAAGGACTAGCCAAGAAGAGCGCAAAAGTACCACAACATGCCTGCCTCCACAGCTTTTTCCTTGGGGACATGCCTAATTCCTGGCTGATTTGCCTTTCTCGTCTTAGGGTTGGGGTTCGGCCTAGGGCTAGGATTTTTAAAATCAGGAAGCCCTGAGTTCCAGGCACACTGCAGCTGTGAAAGGCATCCAAAAGGGAGTGCAAAAGTGCCACAACATGGCTGCTTTCACGGCTTTTTCCTTGGCAAGAAGCCTAACACCAGGCTGATTTACCTTCCCAGGGTTACTGTTAGGCTTAGGCCTAGGGCTAGGATTTTTAAAACTAGGAAGCCCTTGGCTCCAGGCACACTGCAGCTGTTCAAGGCATCCCAAGGGGAGTACAAAAGTGCTACAACATGGCAGCTTTCACAGCTTTTTCCTTGGCACCATCCCTATACCTAGGCTGATTTATCTGCCTAGGGTTAGGGTTAGGCTTCAGCCTAGGGCTTGGATTTCTTTAACCAGGAAGCCCTGAGTTCCAGGCTTACTTCATCTGCCAAAGGCATCCCAAAGGGAGTGCAGAAGTGCCACAACATGGCTGCTTTCACGGCTTTTCCCTTAGGAAGAACCCTAATACCCGGCTGATTTACCTTCCTAGGGTTACTGTTAGGCTTAGGCCTAGGACTTTTAAAACCAGGAAGCCCTGGGCTCCAGGCACACTGCAGCTGCGAAAGGCATCCCAAGGGGAGCGCAAAAGTGACGCAACTTGGCTGCCACCACTGATATTTCCATGAGACCATCCCGAACCATAGGCTGATTTTCCTTCCTAGGGTTAAGGTTTGAGTTACGCCTAGGGTAAGGGCTCTATTAACCAGAAAGCCCTGAGTTCCAAGAACACAGCAGCTGCGAAGGACTAGCCAAGAAGAGCGCAAAAGTACCACAACATGCCTGCCTCCACAGCTTTTTCCTTGGGGACATGCCTAATTCCTGGCTGATTTGCCTTTCTCGTCTTAGGGTTGGGGTTCGGCCTAGGGCTAGGATTTTTAAAATCAGGAAGCCCTGAGTTGCAGGCACACTGCAGCTGTGAAAGGCATCCAAAAGGGAGTGCAAAAGTGCCACAACATGGCTGCTTTCACGGCTTTTTCCTTGGCAAGAAGCCTAACACCAGGCTGATTTACCTTCCCAGGGTTACTGTTAGGCTTAGGCCTAGGGCTAGGATTTTTAAAACTAGGAAGCCCTGGGCTCCAGGCACACTGCAGCTGTTCAAGGCATCCCAAGGGGAGTACAAAAGTGCTACAACATGGCAGCTTTCACAGCTTTTTCCTTGGCACCATCCCTATACCTAGGCTGATTTATCTGCCTAGGGTTAGGGTTAGGCTTCAGCCTAGGGCTTGGATTTCTTTAACCAGGAAGCCCTGAGTTCCAGGCTTACTTCATCTGCCAAAGGCATCCCAAAGGGAATGCAGAAGTGCCACAACATGGCTGCTTTCACGGCTTTTCCCTTAGGAAGAACCCTAATACCCGGCTGATTTACCTTCCTAGGGTTACTGTTAGGCTTAGGCCTAGGACTTTTAAAACCAGGAAGCCCTGGGCTCCAGGCACACTGCAGCTGCGAAAGGCATCCCAAGGGGAGCGCAAAAGTGACGCAACTTGGCTGCCACCACTGATATTTCCATGAGACCATCCCGAACCATAGGCTGATTTTCCTTCCTAGGGTTAAGGTTTGAGTTACGCCTAGGGTAAGGGCTCTATTAACCAGAAAGCCCTGAGTTCCAAGAACACAGCAGCTGCGAAGGACTAGCCAAGAAGAGCGCAAAAGTACCACAACATGCCTGCCTCCACAGCTTTTTCCTTGGGGACATGCCTAATTCCTGGCTGATTTGCCTTTCTCGTCTTAGGGTTGGGGTTCGGCCTAGGGCTAGGATTTTTAAAATCAGGAAGCCCTGAGTTGCAGGCACACTGCAGCTGTGAAAGGCATCCAAAAGGGAGTGCAAAAGTGCCACAACATGGCTGCTTTCACGGCTTTTTCCTTGGCAAGAAGCCTAACACCAGGCTGATTTACCTTCCCAGGGTTACTGTTAGGCTTAGGCCTAGGGCTAGGATTTTTAAAACTAGGAAGCCCTGGGCTCCAGGCACACTGCAGCTGTTCAAGGCATCCCAAGGGGAGTACAAAAGTGCAACAACATGGCAGCTTTCACAGCTTTTTCCTTGGCACCATCCCTATACCTAGGCTGATTTATCTGCCTAGGGTTAGGGTTAGGCTTCAGCCTAGGGCTTGGATTTCTTTAACCAGGAAGCCCTGAGTTCCAGGCTTACTTCATCTGCCAAAGGCATCCCAAAGGGAGTGCAGAAGTGCCACAACATGGCTGCTTTCACGGCTTTTCCCTTAGGAAGAACCCTAATACCCGGCTGATTTACCTTCCTAGGGTTACTGTTAGGCTTAGGCCTAGGACTTTTAAAACCAGGAAGCCCTGGGCTCCAGGCACACTGCAGCTGCGAAAGGCATCCCAAGGGGAGCGCAAAAGTGACGCAACTTGGCTGCCACCACTGATATTTCCATGAGACCATCCCGAACCATAGGCTGATTTTCCTTCCTAGGGTTAAGGTTTGAGTTACGCCTAGGGTAAGGGCTCTATTAACCAGAAAGCCCTGAGTTCCAAGAACACAGCAGCTGCGAAGGACTAGCCAAGAAGAGCGCAAAAGTACCACAACATGCCTGCCTCCACAGCTTTTTCCTTGGGGACATGCCTAATTCCTGGCTGATTTGCCTTTCTCGTCTTAGGGTTGGGGTTCGGCCTAGGGCTAGGATTTTTAAAATCAGGAAGCCCTGAGTTCCAGGCACACTGCAGCTGTGAAAGGCATCCAAAAGGGAGTGCAAAAGTGCCACAACATGGCTGCTTTCACGGCTTTTTCCTTGGCAAGAAGCCTAACACCAGGCTGATTGACCTTCCCAGGGTTACTGTTAGGCTTAGGCCTAGGGCTAGAATTTTTAAAACTAGGAAGCCCTTAGCTCCAGGCACACTGCAGCTGTTCAAGGCATCCCAAGGGGAGTACAAAAGTGCTACAACATGGCAGCTTTCACAGCTTTTTCCTTGGCACCATCCCTATACCTAGGCTGATTTATCTGCCTAGGGTTAGGGTTAGGCTTCAGCCTAGGGCTTGGATTTCTTTAACCAGGAAGCCCTGAGTTCCAGGCTTACTTCATCTGCCAAAGGCATCCCAAAGGGAGTGCAGAAGTGCCACAACATGGCTGCTTTCACGGCTTTTCCCTTAGGAAGAACCCTAATACCCGGCTGATTTACCTTCCTAGGGTTACTGTTAGGCTTAGGCCTAGGACTTTTAAAACCAGGAAGCCCTGGGCTCCAGGCACACTGCAGCTGCGAAAGGCATCCCAAGGGGAGCGCAAAAGTGACGCAACTTGGCTGCCACCACTGATATTTCCATGAGACCATCCCGAACCATAGGCTGATTTTCCTTCCTAGGGTTAAGGTTTGAGTTACGCCTAGGGTAAGGGCTCTATTAACCAGAAAGCCCTGAGTTCCAAGAACACAGCAGCTGCGAAGGACTAGCCAAGAAGAGCGCAAAAGTACCACAACATGCCTGCCTCCACAGCTTTTTCCTTGGGGACATGCCTAATTCCTGGCTGATTTGCCTTTCTCGTCTTAGGGTTGGGGTTCGGCCTAGGGCTAGGATTTTTAAAATCAGGAAGCCCTGAGTTCCAGGCACACTGCAGCTGTGAAAGGCATCCAAAAGGGAGTGCAAAAGTGCCACAACATGGCTGCTTTCACGGCTTTTTCCTTGGCAAGAAGCCTAACACCAGGCTGATTTACCTTCCCAGGGTTACTGTTAGGCTTAGGCCTAGGGCTAGGATTTTTAAAACTAGGAAGCCCTTGGCTCCAGGCACACTGCAGCTGTTCAAGGCATCCCAAGGGGAGTACAAAAGTGCAACAACATGGCAGCTTTCACAGCTTTTTCCTTGGCACCATCCCTATACCTAGGCTGATTTATCTGCCTAGGGTTAGGGTTAGGCTTCAGCCTAGGGCTTGGATTTCTTTAACCAGGAAGCCCTGAGTTCCAGGCTTACTTCATCTGCCAAAGGCATCCCAAAGGGAGTGCAGAAGTGCCACAACATGGCTGCTTTCACGGCTTTTCCCTTAGGAAGAACCCTAATACCCGGCTGATTTACCTTCCTAGGGTTACTGTTAGGCTTAGGCCTAGGACTTTTAAAACCAGGAAGCCCTGGGCTCCAGGCACACTGCAGCTGCGAAAGGCATCCCAAGGGGAGCGCAAAAGTGACGCAACTTGGCTGCCACCACTGATATTTCCATGAGACCATCCCGAACCATAGGCTGATTTTCCTTCCTAGGGTTAAGGTTTGAGTTACGCCTAGGGTAAGGGCTCTATTAACCAGAAAGCCCTGAGTTCCAAGAACACAGCAGCTGCGAAGGACTAGCCAAGAAGAGCGCAAAAGTACCACAACATGCCTGCCTCCACAGCTTTTTCCTTGGGGACATGCCTAATTCCTGGCTGATTTGCCTTTCTCGTCTTAGGGTTGGGGTTCGGCCTAGGGCTAGGATTTTTAAAATCAGGAAGCCCTGAGTTCCAGGCACACTGCAGCTGTGAAAGGCATCCAAAAGGGAGTGCAAAAGTGCCACAACATGGCTGCTTTCACGGCTTTTTCCTTGGCAAGAAGCCTAACACCAGGCTGATTTACCTTCCCAGGGTTACTGTTAGGCTTAGGCCTAGGGCTAGGATTTTTAAAACTAGGAAGCCCTTAGCTCCAGGCACACTGCAGCTGCGAAAGGCATCCCAAGGGGAGTACAAAAGTGCAACAACATGGCAGCTTTCACAGCTTTTTCCTTGGCATCATCCCTATACCTAGGCTGATTTATCTGCCTAGGGTTAGGGTTAGGCTTCAGCCTAGGGCTTGGATTTCTTTAACCAGGAAGCCCTGAGTTCCAGGCTTACTTCATCTGCCAAAGGCATCCCAAAGGGAGTGCAGAAGTGCCACAACATGGCTGCTTTCACGGCTTTTCCCTTAGGAAGAACCCTAATACCCGGCTGATTTACCTTCCTAGGGTTACTGTTAGGCTTAGGCCTAGGACTTTTAAAACCAGGAAGCCCTGGGCTCCAGGCACACTGCAGCTGCGAAAGGCATCCCAAGGGGAGCGCAAAAGTGACGCAACTTGGCTGCCACCACTGATATTTCCATGAGACCATCCCGAACCATAGGCTGATTTTCCTTCCTAGGGTTAAGGTTTGAGTTACGCCTAGGGTAAGGGCTCTATTAACCAGAAAGCCCTGAGTTCCAAGAACACAGCAGCTGCGAAGGACTAGCCAAGAAGAGCGCAAAAGTACCACAACATGCCTGCCTCCACAGCTTTTTCCTTGGGGACATGCCTAATTCCTGGCTGATTTGCCTTTCTCGTCTTAGGGTTGGGGTTCGGCCTAGGGCTAGGATTTTTAAAATCAGGAAGCCCTGAGTTCCAGGCACACTGCAGCTGTGAAAGGCATCCAAAAGGGAGTGCAAAAGTGCCACAACATGGCTGCTTTCACGGCTTTTTCCTTGGCAAGAAGCCTAACACCAGGCTGATTTACCTTCCCAGGGTTACTGTTAGGCTTAGGCCTAGGGCTAGGATTTTTAAAACTAGGAAGCCCTTGGCTCCAGGCACACTGCAGCTGTTCAAGGCATCCCAAGGGGAGTACAAAAGTGCAACAACATGGCAGCTTTCACAGCTTTTTCCTTGGCACCATCCCTATACCTAGGCTGATTTATCTGCCTAGGGTTAGGGTTAGGCTTCAGCCTAGGGCTTGGATTTCTTTAACCAGGAAGCCCTGAGTTCCAGGCTTACTTCATCTGCCAAAGGCATCCCAAAGGGAGTGCAGAAGTGCCACAACATGGCTGCTTTCACGGCTTTTCCCTTAGGAAGAACCCTAATACCCGGCTGATTTACCTTCCTAGGGTTACTGTTAGGCTTAGGCCTAGGACTTTTAAAACCAGGAAGCCCTGGGCTCCAGGCACACTGCAGCTGCGAAAGGCATCCCAAGGGGAGCGCAAAAGTGACGCAACTTGGCTGCCACCACTGATATTTCCATGAGAGCATCCCGAACCATAGGCTGATTTTCCTTCCTAGGGTTAAGGTTTGAGTTACGCCTAGGGTAAGGGCTCTATTAACCAGAAAGCCCTGAGTTCCAAGAACACAGCAGCTGCGAAGGACTAGCCAAGAAGAGCGCAAAAGTACCACAACATGCCTGCCTCCACAGCTTTTTCCTTGGGGACATGCCTAATTCCTGGCTGATTTGCCTTTCTCGTCTTAGGGTTGGGGTTCGGCCTAGGGCTAGGATTTTTAAAATCAGGAAGCCCTGAGTTCCAGGCACACTGCAGCTGTGAAAGGCATCCAAAAGGGAGTGCAAAAGTGCCACAACATGGCTGCTTTCACGGCTTTTTCCTTGGCAAGAAGCCTAACACCAGGCTGATTTACCTTCCCAGGGTTACTGTTAGGCTTAGGCCTAGGGCTAGGATTTTTAAAACTAGGAAGCCCTTAGCTCCAGGCACACTGCAGCTGCGAAAGGCATCCCAAGGGGAGTACAAAAGTGCAACAACATGGCAGCTTTCACAGCTTTTTCCTTGGCATCATCCCTATACCTAGGCTGATTTATCTGCCTAGGGTTAGGGTTAGGCTTCAGCCTAGGGCTTGGATTTCTTTAACCAGGAAGCCCTGAGTTCCAGGCTTACTTCATCTGCCAAAGGCATCCCAAAGGGAGTGCAGAAGTGCCACAACATGGCTGCTTTCACGGCTTTTCCCTTAGGAAGAACCCTAATACCCGGCTGATTTACCTTCCTAGGGTTACTGTTAGGCTTAGG
Source organism: Ammospiza caudacuta (assembly GCF_027887145.1). NCBI lineage: Eukaryota > Metazoa > Chordata > Aves > Passeriformes > Passerellidae > Ammospiza > Ammospiza caudacuta. Next base: position 29,397 of record NW_026682923.1, read on the forward strand.
CCTAGGACTTTTAAAACCAGGAAGCCCTGGGCTCCAGGCACACTGCAGCTGCGAAAGGCATCCCAAGGGGAGCGCAAAAGTGACGCAACTTGGCTGCCACCACTGATATTTCCATGAGACCATCCCGAACCATAGGCTGATTTTCCTTCCTAGGGTTAAGGTTTGAGTTACGCCTAGGGTAAGGGCTCTATTAACCAGAAAGCCCTGAGTTCCAAGAACACAGCAGCTGCGAAGGACTAGCCAAGAAGAGCGCAAAAGTACCACAACATGCCTGCCTCCACAGCTTTTTCCTTGGGGACATGCCTAATTCCTGGCTGATTTGCCTTTCTCGTCTTAGGGTTGGGGTTCGGCCTAGGGCTAGGATTTTTAAAATCAGGAAGCCCTGAGTTGCAGGCACACTGCAGCTGTGAAAGGCATCCAAAAGGGAGTGCAAAAGTGCCACAACATGGCTGCTTTCACGGCTTTTTCCTTGGCAAGAAGCCTAACACCAGGCTGATTTACCTTCCCAGGGTTACTGTTAGGCTTAGGCCTAGGGCTAGGATTTTTAAAACTAGGAAGCCCTGGGCTCCAGGCACACTGCAGCTGTTCAAGGCATCCCAAGGGGAGTACAAAAGTGCTACAACATGGCAGCTTTCACAGCTTTTTCCTTGGCACCATCCCTATACCTAGGCTGATTTATCTGCCTAGGGTTAGGGTTAGGCTTCAGCCTAGGGCTTGGATTTCTTTAACCAGGAAGCCCTGAGTTCCAGGCTTACTTCATCTGCCAAAGGCATCCCAAAGGGAATGCAGAAGTGCCACAACATGGCTGCTTTCACGGCTTTTCCCTTAGGAAGAACCCTAATACCCGGCTGATTTACCTTCCTAGGGTTACTGTTAGGCTTAGGCCTAGGACTTTTAAAACCAGGAAGCCCTGGGCTCCAGGCACACTGCAGCTGCGAAAGGCATCCCAAGGGGAGCGCAAAAGTGACGCAACTTGGCTGCCACCACTGATATTTCCATGAGACCATCCCGAACCATAGGCTGATTTTCCTTCCTAGGGTTAAGGTTTGAGTTACGCCTAGGGTAAGGGCTCTATTAACCAGAAAGCCCTGAGTTCCAAGAACACAGCAGCTGCGAAGGACTAGCCAAGAAGAGCGCAAAAGTACCACAACATGCCTGCCTCCACAGCTTTTTCCTTGGGGACATGCCTAATTCCTGGCTGATTTGCCTTTCTCGTCTTAGGGTTGGGGTTCGGCCTAGGGCTAGGATTTTTAAAATCAGGAAGCCCTGAGTTGCAGGCACACTGCAGCTGTGAAAGGCATCCAAAAGGGAGTGCAAAAGTGCCACAACATGGCTGCTTTCACGGCTTTTTCCTTGGCAAGAAGCCTAACACCAGGCTGATTTACCTTCCCAGGGTTACTGTTAGGCTTAGGCCTAGGGCTAGGATTTTTAAAACTAGGAAGCCCTGGGCTCCAGGCACACTGCAGCTGTTCAAGGCATCCCAAGGGGAGTACAAAAGTGCAACAACATGGCAGCTTTCACAGCTTTTTCCTTGGCACCATCCCTATACCTAGGCTGATTTATCTGCCTAGGGTTAGGGTTAGGCTTCAGCCTAGGGCTTGGATTTCTTTAACCAGGAAGCCCTGAGTTCCAGGCTTACTTCATCTGCCAAAGGCATCCCAAAGGGAGTGCAGAAGTGCCACAACATGGCTGCTTTCACGGCTTTTCCCTTAGGAAGAACCCTAATACCCGGCTGATTTACCTTCCTAGGGTTACTGTTAGGCTTAGGCCTAGGACTTTTAAAACCAGGAAGCCCTGGGCTCCAGGCACACTGCAGCTGCGAAAGGCATCCCAAGGGGAGCGCAAAAGTGACGCAACTTGGCTGCCACCACTGATATTTCCATGAGACCATCCCGAACCATAGGCTGATTTTCCTTCCTAGGGTTAAGGTTTGAGTTACGCCTAGGGTAAGGGCTCTATTAACCAGAAAGCCCTGAGTTCCAAGAACACAGCAGCTGCGAAGGACTAGCCAAGAAGAGCGCAAAAGTACCACAACATGCCTGCCTCCACAGCTTTTTCCTTGGGGACATGCCTAATTCCTGGCTGATTTGCCTTTCTCGTCTTAGGGTTGGGGTTCGGCCTAGGGCTAGGATTTTTAAAATCAGGAAGCCCTGAGTTCCAGGCACACTGCAGCTGTGAAAGGCATCCAAAAGGGAGTGCAAAAGTGCCACAACATGGCTGCTTTCACGGCTTTTTCCTTGGCAAGAAGCCTAACACCAGGCTGATTGACCTTCCCAGGGTTACTGTTAGGCTTAGGCCTAGGGCTAGAATTTTTAAAACTAGGAAGCCCTTAGCTCCAGGCACACTGCAGCTGTTCAAGGCATCCCAAGGGGAGTACAAAAGTGCTACAACATGGCAGCTTTCACAGCTTTTTCCTTGGCACCATCCCTATACCTAGGCTGATTTATCTGCCTAGGGTTAGGGTTAGGCTTCAGCCTAGGGCTTGGATTTCTTTAACCAGGAAGCCCTGAGTTCCAGGCTTACTTCATCTGCCAAAGGCATCCCAAAGGGAGTGCAGAAGTGCCACAACATGGCTGCTTTCACGGCTTTTCCCTTAGGAAGAACCCTAATACCCGGCTGATTTACCTTCCTAGGGTTACTGTTAGGCTTAGGCCTAGGACTTTTAAAACCAGGAAGCCCTGGGCTCCAGGCACACTGCAGCTGCGAAAGGCATCCCAAGGGGAGCGCAAAAGTGACGCAACTTGGCTGCCACCACTGATATTTCCATGAGACCATCCCGAACCATAGGCTGATTTTCCTTCCTAGGGTTAAGGTTTGAGTTACGCCTAGGGTAAGGGCTCTATTAACCAGAAAGCCCTGAGTTCCAAGAACACAGCAGCTGCGAAGGACTAGCCAAGAAGAGCGCAAAAGTACCACAACATGCCTGCCTCCACAGCTTTTTCCTTGGGGACATGCCTAATTCCTGGCTGATTTGCCTTTCTCGTCTTAGGGTTGGGGTTCGGCCTAGGGCTAGGATTTTTAAAATCAGGAAGCCCTGAGTTCCAGGCACACTGCAGCTGTGAAAGGCATCCAAAAGGGAGTGCAAAAGTGCCACAACATGGCTGCTTTCACGGCTTTTTCCTTGGCAAGAAGCCTAACACCAGGCTGATTTACCTTCCCAGGGTTACTGTTAGGCTTAGGCCTAGGGCTAGGATTTTTAAAACTAGGAAGCCCTTGGCTCCAGGCACACTGCAGCTGTTCAAGGCATCCCAAGGGGAGTACAAAAGTGCAACAACATGGCAGCTTTCACAGCTTTTTCCTTGGCACCATCCCTATACCTAGGCTGATTTATCTGCCTAGGGTTAGGGTTAGGCTTCAGCCTAGGGCTTGGATTTCTTTAACCAGGAAGCCCTGAGTTCCAGGCTTACTTCATCTGCCAAAGGCATCCCAAAGGGAGTGCAGAAGTGCCACAACATGGCTGCTTTCACGGCTTTTCCCTTAGGAAGAACCCTAATACCCGGCTGATTTACCTTCCTAGGGTTACTGTTAGGCTTAGGCCTAGGACTTTTAAAACCAGGAAGCCCTGGGCTCCAGGCACACTGCAGCTGCGAAAGGCATCCCAAGGGGAGCGCAAAAGTGACGCAACTTGGCTGCCACCACTGATATTTCCATGAGACCATCCCGAACCATAGGCTGATTTTCCTTCCTAGGGTTAAGGTTTGAGTTACGCCTAGGGTAAGGGCTCTATTAACCAGAAAGCCCTGAGTTCCAAGAACACAGCAGCTGCGAAGGACTAGCCAAGAAGAGCGCAAAAGTACCACAACATGCCTGCCTCCACAGCTTTTTCCTTGGGGACATGCCTAATTCCTGGCTGATTTGCCTTTCTCGTCTTAGGGTTGGGGTTCGGCCTAGGGCTAGGATTTTTAAAATCAGGAAGCCCTGAGTTCCAGGCACACTGCAGCTGTGAAAGGCATCCAAAAGGGAGTGCAAAAGTGCCACAACATGGCTGCTTTCACGGCTTTTTCCTTGGCAAGAAGCCTAACACCAGGCTGATTTACCTTCCCAGGGTTACTGTTAGGCTTAGGCCTAGGGCTAGGATTTTTAAAACTAGGAAGCCCTTAGCTCCAGGCACACTGCAGCTGCGAAAGGCATCCCAAGGGGAGTACAAAAGTGCAACAACATGGCAGCTTTCACAGCTTTTTCCTTGGCATCATCCCTATACCTAGGCTGATTTATCTGCCTAGGGTTAGGGTTAGGCTTCAGCCTAGGGCTTGGATTTCTTTAACCAGGAAGCCCTGAGTTCCAGGCTTACTTCATCTGCCAAAGGCATCCCAAAGGGAGTGCAGAAGTGCCACAACATGGCTGCTTTCACGGCTTTTCCCTTAGGAAGAACCCTAATACCCGGCTGATTTACCTTCCTAGGGTTACTGTTAGGCTTAGGCCTAGGACTTTTAAAACCAGGAAGCCCTGGGCTCCAGGCACACTGCAGCTGCGAAAGGCATCCCAAGGGGAGCGCAAAAGTGACGCAACTTGGCTGCCACCACTGATATTTCCATGAGACCATCCCGAACCATAGGCTGATTTTCCTTCCTAGGGTTAAGGTTTGAGTTACGCCTAGGGTAAGGGCTCTATTAACCAGAAAGCCCTGAGTTCCAAGAACACAGCAGCTGCGAAGGACTAGCCAAGAAGAGCGCAAAAGTACCACAACATGCCTGCCTCCACAGCTTTTTCCTTGGGGACATGCCTAATTCCTGGCTGATTTGCCTTTCTCGTCTTAGGGTTGGGGTTCGGCCTAGGGCTAGGATTTTTAAAATCAGGAAGCCCTGAGTTCCAGGCACACTGCAGCTGTGAAAGGCATCCAAAAGGGAGTGCAAAAGTGCCACAACATGGCTGCTTTCACGGCTTTTTCCTTGGCAAGAAGCCTAACACCAGGCTGATTTACCTTCCCAGGGTTACTGTTAGGCTTAGGCCTAGGGCTAGGATTTTTAAAACTAGGAAGCCCTTGGCTCCAGGCACACTGCAGCTGTTCAAGGCATCCCAAGGGGAGTACAAAAGTGCAACAACATGGCAGCTTTCACAGCTTTTTCCTTGGCACCATCCCTATACCTAGGCTGATTTATCTGCCTAGGGTTAGGGTTAGGCTTCAGCCTAGGGCTTGGATTTCTTTAACCAGGAAGCCCTGAGTTCCAGGCTTACTTCATCTGCCAAAGGCATCCCAAAGGGAGTGCAGAAGTGCCACAACATGGCTGCTTTCACGGCTTTTCCCTTAGGAAGAACCCTAATACCCGGCTGATTTACCTTCCTAGGGTTACTGTTAGGCTTAGGCCTAGGACTTTTAAAACCAGGAAGCCCTGGGCTCCAGGCACACTGCAGCTGCGAAAGGCATCCCAAGGGGAGCGCAAAAGTGACGCAACTTGGCTGCCACCACTGATATTTCCATGAGAGCATCCCGAACCATAGGCTGATTTTCCTTCCTAGGGTTAAGGTTTGAGTTACGCCTAGGGTAAGGGCTCTATTAACCAGAAAGCCCTGAGTTCCAAGAACACAGCAGCTGCGAAGGACTAGCCAAGAAGAGCGCAAAAGTACCACAACATGCCTGCCTCCACAGCTTTTTCCTTGGGGACATGCCTAATTCCTGGCTGATTTGCCTTTCTCGTCTTAGGGTTGGGGTTCGGCCTAGGGCTAGGATTTTTAAAATCAGGAAGCCCTGAGTTCCAGGCACACTGCAGCTGTGAAAGGCATCCAAAAGGGAGTGCAAAAGTGCCACAACATGGCTGCTTTCACGGCTTTTTCCTTGGCAAGAAGCCTAACACCAGGCTGATTTACCTTCCCAGGGTTACTGTTAGGCTTAGGCCTAGGGCTAGGATTTTTAAAACTAGGAAGCCCTTAGCTCCAGGCACACTGCAGCTGCGAAAGGCATCCCAAGGGGAGTACAAAAGTGCAACAACATGGCAGCTTTCACAGCTTTTTCCTTGGCATCATCCCTATACCTAGGCTGATTTATCTGCCTAGGGTTAGGGTTAGGCTTCAGCCTAGGGCTTGGATTTCTTTAACCAGGAAGCCCTGAGTTCCAGGCTTACTTCATCTGCCAAAGGCATCCCAAAGGGAGTGCAGAAGTGCCACAACATGGCTGCTTTCACGGCTTTTCCCTTAGGAAGAACCCTAATACCCGGCTGATTTACCTTCCTAGGGTTACTGTTAGGCTTAGGCCTAGGACTTTTAAAACCAGGAAGCCCTGGGCTCCAGGCACACTGCAGCTGCGAAAGGCATCCCAAGGGGAGCGCAAAAGTGACGCAACTTGGCTGCCACCACTGATATTTCCATGAGACCATCCCGAACCATAGGCTGATTTTCCTTCCTAGGCTTAAGGTTTGAGTTACGCCTAGGGTAAGGGCTCTATTAACCAGAAAGCCCTGAGTTCCAAGAACACAGCAGCTGCGAAGGACTAGCCAAGAAGAGCGCAAAAGTACCACAACATGCCTGCCTCCACAGCTTTTTCCTTGGGGACATGCCTAATTCCTGGCTGATTTGCCTTTGTCGTCTTAGGGTTGGGGTTCGGCCTAGGGCTAGGATTTTTAAAATCAGGAAGCCCTGAGTTCCAGGCACACTGCAGCTGTGAAAGGCATCCAAAAGGGAGTGCAAAAGTGCCACAACATGGCTGCTTTCACGGCTTTTTCCTTGGCAAGAAGCCTAACACCAGGCTGATTTCCCTTCCCAGGGTTACTGTTAGGCTTAGGCCTAGGGCTAGGATTTTTAAAACTAGGAAGCCCTGGGCTCCAGGCACACTGCAGCTGTTCAAGGCATCCCAAGGGGAGTACAAAAGTGCAACAACATGGCAGCTTTCACAGCTTTTTCCTTGGCACCATCCCTATACCTAGGCTGATTTATCTGCCTAGGGTTAGGGTTAGGCTTCAGCCTAGGGCTTGGATTTCTTTAACCAGGAAGCCCTGAGTTCCAGGCTTACTTCATCTGCCAAAGGCATCCCAAAGGGAGTGCAGAAGTGCCACAACATGGCTGCTTTCACGGCTTTTCCCTTAGGAAGAACCCTAATACCCGGCTGATTTACCTTCCTAGGGTTACTGTTAGGCTTAGGCCTAGGACTTTTAAAACCAGGAAGCCCTGGGCTCCAGGCACACTGCAGCTGCGAAAGGCATCCCAAGGGGAGCGCAAAAGTGACGCAACTTGGCTGCCACCACTGATATTTCCATGAGACCATCCCGAACCATAGGTTGATTTTCCTTCCTAGGCTTAAGGTTTGAGTTACGCCTAGGGTAAGGGCTCTATTAACCAGAAAGCCCTGAGTTCCAAGAACACAGCAGCTGCGAAGGACTAGCCAAGAAGAGCGCAAAAGTACCACAACATGCCTGCCTCCACAGCTTTTTCCTTGGGGACATGCCTAATTCCTGGCTGATTTGCCTTTCTCGTCTTAGGGTTGGGGTTCGGCCTAGGGCTAGGATTTTTAAAATCAGGAAGCCCTGAGTTCCAGGCACACTGCAGCTGTGAAAGGCATCCAAAAGGGAGTGCAAAAGTGCCACAACATGGCTGCTTTCACGGCTTTTTCCTTGGCAAGAAGCCTAACACCAGGCTGATTTACCTTCCCAGGGTTACTGTTAGGCTTAGGCCTAGGGCTAGGATTTTTAAAACTAGGAAGCCCTGGGCTCCAGGCACACTGCAGCTGTTCAAGGCATCCCAAGGGGAGTACAAAAGTGCAACAACATGGCAGCTTTCACAGCTTTTTCCTTGGCACCATCCCTATACCTAGGCTGATTTATCTGCCTAGGGTTAGGGTTAGGCTTCAGCCTAGGGCTTGGATTTCTTTAACCAGGAAGCCCTGAGTTCCAGGCTTACTTCATCTGCCAAAGGCATCCCAAAGGGAGTGCAGAAGTGCCACAACATGGCTGCTTTCACGGCTTTTCCCTTACGAAGAACCCTAATACCCGGCTGATTTACCTTCCTAGGGTTACTGTTAGGCTTAGGCCTAGGACTTTTAAAACCAGGAAGCCCTGGGCTCCAGGCACACTGCAGCTGCAAAAGGCATCCCAAGGGGAGCGCAAAAGTGACGCAACTTGGCTGCCACCACTGATATTTCCATGAGAGCATCCCGAACCATAGGCTGATTTTCCTTCCTAGGGTTAAGGTTTGAGTTACGCCTAGGGTAAGGGCTCTATTAACCAGAAAGCCCTGAGTTCCAAGAACACAGCAGCTGCGAAGGACTAGCCAAGAAGAGCGCAAAAGTACCACAACATGCCTGCCTCCACAGCTTTTTCCTTGGGGACATGCCTAATTCCTGGCTGATTTGCCTTTCTCGTCTTAGGGTTGGGGTTCGGCCTAGGGCTAGGATTTTTAAAATCAGGAAGCCCTGAGTTCCAGGCACACTGCAGCTGTGAAAGGCATCCAAAAGGGAGTGCAAAAGTGCCACAACATGGCTGCTTTCACGGCTTTTTCCTTGGCAAGAAGCCTAACACCAGGCTGATTTACCTTCCCAGGGTTACTGTTAGGCTTAGGCCTAGGGCTAGGATTTTTAAAACTAGGAAGCCCTTAGCTCCAGGCACACTGCAGCTGTTCAAGGCATCCCAAGGGGAGTACAAAAGTGCAACAACATGGCAGCTTTCACAGCTTTTTCCTTGGCACCATCCCTATACCTAGGCTGATTTATCTGCCTAGGGTTAGGGTTAGGGTTCAGCCTAGGGCTTGGATTTCTTTAACCAGGAAGCCCTGAGTTCCAGGCTTACTTCATCTGCCAAAGGCATCCCAAAGGGAGTGCAGAAGTGCCACAACATGGCTGCTTTCACGGCTTTTCCCTTAGGAAGAACCCTAATACCCGGCTGATTTACCTTCCTAGGGTTACTGTTAGGCTTAGGCCTAGGACTTTTAAAACCAGGAAGCCCTGGGCTCCAGGCACCCTGCAGCTGCGAAAGGCATCCCAAGGGGAGCGCAAAAGTGACGCAACTTGGCTGCCACCACTGATATTTCCATGAGACCATCCCGAACCATAGGCTGATTTTCCTTCCTAGGCTTAAGGTTTGAGTTACGCCTAGGGTAAGGGCTCTATTAACCAGAAAGCCCTGAGTTCCAAGAACACAGCAGCTGCGAAGGACTAGCCAAGAGGAGCGCAAAAGTACCACAACATGTCTGCCTCCACAGCTTTTTCCTTGGGGACATGCCTAATTCCTGGCTGATTTGCCTTTCTCGTCTTAGGGTTGGGGTTCGGCCTAGGGCTAGGATTTTTAAAAGCAGGAAGCCCTGAGTTCCAGGCGCACTGCAGCTGTGAAAGGCATCCAAAAGGGAGTGCAAAAGTGCCACAACATGGCTGCTTTCACGGCTTTTTCCTTGGCAAGAAGCCTAACACCAGGCTGATTTACCTTCCCAGGGTTACTGTTAGGCTTAGGCCTAGGGCTAGGATTTTTAAAACTAGGAAGCCCTTAGCTCCAGACACACTGCAGCTGTTCAAGGCATCCCAAGGGGAGTACAAAAGTGCTACAACATGGCAGCTTTCACAGCTTTTTCCTTGGCACCATCCCTATACCTAGGCTGATTTATCTGCCTAGGGTTAGGGTTAGGCTTCAGCCTAGGGCTTGGATTTCTTTAACCAGGAAGCCCTGAGTTCCAGGCTTACTTCATCTGCCAAAGGCATCCCAAAGGGAGTGCAGAAGTGCCACAACATGGCTGCTTTCACGGCTTTTCCCTTAGGAAGAACCCTAATACCCGGCTGATTTACCTTCCTAGGGTTACTGTTAGGCTTAGGCCTAGGACTTTTAAAACCAGGAAGCCCTGGGCTCCAGGCACACTGCAGCTGCGAAAGGCATCCCAAGGGGAGCGCAAAAGTGACGCAACTTGGCTGCCACCACTGATATTTCCATGAGACCATCCCGAACCATAGGTTGATTTTCCTTCCTAGGGTTAAGGTTTGAGTTACGCCTAGGGTAAGGGCTCTATTAACCAGAAAGCCCTGAGTTCCAAGAACACAGCAGCTGCGAAGGACTACCCAAGAAGAGCGCAAAAGTACCACAACATGCCTGCCTCCACAGCTTTTTCCTTGGGGACATGCCTAATTCCTGGCTGATTTGCCTTTCTCGTCTTAGGGCTGGGGTTCGGCCTAGGGCTAGGATTTTTAAAATCAGGAAGCCCTGAGTTCCAGGCACACTGCAGCTGTGAAAGGCATCCAAAAGGGAGTGCAAAAGTGCCACAACATGGCTGCTTTCACGGCTTTTTCCTTGGCAAGAAGCCTAACACCAGGCTGATTTACCTTCCCAGGGTTACTGTTAGGCTTAGGCCTAGGGCTAGGATTTTTAAAACTAGGAAGCCCTTAGCTCCAGGCACACTGCAGCTGTTCAAGGCATCCCAAGGGGAGTACAAAAGTGCTACAACATGGCAGCTTTCACAGCTTTTTCCTTGGCACCATCCCTATACCTAGGCTGATTTATCTGCCTAGGGTTAGGGTTAGGGTTCAGCCTAGGGCTTGGATTTCTTTAACCAGGAAGCCCTGAGTTCCAGGCTTACTTCATCTGCCAAAGGCATCCCAAAGGGAGTGCAGAAGTGCCACAACATGGCTGCTTTCACGGCTTTTCCCTTAGGAAGAACCCTAATACCCGGCTGATTTACCTTCCTAGGGTTACTGTTAGGCTTAGGCCTAGGACTTTTAAAACCAGGAAGCCCTGGGCTCCAGGCACACTGCAGCTGCGAAAGGCATCCCAAGGGGAGCGCAAAAGTGACGCAACTTGGCTGCCACCACTGATATTTCCATGAGACCATCCCGAACCATAGGCTGATTTTCCTTCCTAGGGTTAAGGTTTGAGTTACGCCTAGGGTAAGGGCTCTATTAACCAGAAAGCCCTGAGTTCCAAGAACACAGCAGCTGCGAAGGACTAGCCAAGAAGAGCGCAAAAGTACCACAACATGCCTGCCTCCACAGCTTTTTCCTTGGGGACATGCCTAATTCCTGGCTGATTTGCCTTTCTCGTCTTAGGGTTGGGGTTCGGCCTAGGGCTAGGATTTTTAAAATCAGGAAGCCCTGAGTTCCAGGCACACTGCAGCTGTGAAAGGCATCCAAAAGGGAGTGCAAAAGTGCCACAACATGGCTGCTTTCACGGCTTTTTCCTTGGCAAGAAGCCTAACACCAGGCTGATTTACCTTCCCAGGGTTACTGTTAGGCTTAGGCCTAGGGCTAGGATTTTTAAAACTAGGAAGCCCTTAGCTCCAGGCACACTGCAGCTGTTCAAGGCATCCCAAGGGGAGTACAAAAGTGCTACAACATGGCAGCTTTCACAGCTTTTTCCTTGGCACCATCCCTATACCTAGGCTGATTTATCTGCCTAGGGTTAGGGTTAGGCTTCAGCCTAGGGCTTGGATTTCTTTAACCAGGAAGCCCTGAGTTCCAGGCTTACTTCATCTGCCAAAGGCATCCCAAAGGGAGTGCAGAAGTGCCACAACATGGCTGCTTTCACGGCTTTTCCCTTAGGAAGAACCCTAATACCCGGCTGATTTACCTTCCTAGGGTTACTGTTAGGCTTAGGCCTAGGACTTTTAAAACCAGGAAGCCCTGGGCTCCAGGCACACTGCAGCTGTTCAAGGCATCCCAAGGGGAGCGCAAAAGTGACGCAACTTGGCTGCCACCACTGATATTTCCATGAGACCATCCCGAACCATAGGCTGATTTTCCTTCCTAGGCTTAAGGTTTGAGTTACGCCTAGGGTAAGGGCTCTATTAACCAGAAAGCCCTGAGTTCCAAGAACACAGCAGCTGCGAAGGACTAGCCAAGAAGAGCGCAAAAGTACCACAACATGCCTGCCTCCACAGCTTTTTCCTTGGGGACATGCCTAATTCCTGGCTGATTTGCCTTTCTCGTCTTAGGGTTGGGGTTCGGCCTAGGGCTAGGATTTTTAAAATCAGGAAGCCCTGAGTTCCAGGCACACTGGAGCTGTGAAAGGCATCCAAAAGGGAGTGCAAAAGTGCCACAACATGGCTGCTTTCACGGCTTTTTCCTTGGCAAGAAGCCTAACACCAGGCTGATTTCCCTTCCCAGGGTTACTGTTAGGCTTAGGCCTAGGGCTAGGATTTTTAAAACTAGGAAGCCCTTAGCTCCAGGCACACTGCAGCTGTTCAAGGCATCCCAAGGGGAGTTCAAAAGTGCAACAACATGGCAGCTTTCACAGCTTTTTCCTTGGCATCATCCCTATACCTAGGCTGATTTATCTGCCTAGGGTTAGGGTTAGGCTTCAGCCTAGGGCTTGGATTTCTTTAACCAGGAAGCCCTGAGTTCCAGGCTTACTTCATCTGCCAAAGGCATCCCAAAGGGAGTGCAGAAGTGCCACAACATGGCTGCTTTCACGGCTTTTCCCTTAGGAAGAACCCTAATACCCGGCTGATTTACCTTCCTAGGGTTACTGTTAGGCTTAGGCCTAGGACTTTTAAAACCAGGAAGCCCTGGGCTCCAGGCACACTGCAGCTGCGAAAGGCATCCCAAGGGGAGCGCAAAAGTGACGCAACTTGGCTGCCACCACTGATATTTCCATGAGACCATCCCGAACCATAGGCTGATTTTCCTTCCTAGGGTTAAGGTTTGAGTTACGCCTAGGGTAAGGGCTCTATTAACCAGAAAGCCCTGAGTTCCAAGAACACAGCAGCTGCGAAGGACTAGCCAAGAAGAGCGCAAAAGTACCACAACATGTCTGCCTCCACAGCTTTTTCCTTGGGGACATGCCTAATTCCTGGCTGATTTGCCTTTCTCGTCTTAGGGTTGGGGTTCGGCCTAGGGCTAGGATTTTTAAAATCAGGAAGCCCTGAGTTCCAGGCACACTGCAGCTGTGAAAGGCATCCAAAAGGGAGTGCAAAAGTGCCACAACATGGCTGCTTTCACGGCTTTTTCCTTGGCAAGAAGCCTAACACCAGGCTGATTTACCTTCCCAGGGTTACTGTTAGGCTTAGGCCTAGGGCTAGGATTTTTAAAACTAGGAAGCCCTGGGCTCCAGACACACTGCAGCTGTTCAAGGCATCCCAAGGGGAGTACAAAAGTGCTACAACATGGCAGCTTTCACAGCTTTTTCCTTGGCACCATCCCTATACCTAGGCTGATTTATCTGCCTAGGGTTAGGGTTAGGGTTCAGCCTAGGGCTTGGATTTCTTTAACCAGGAAGCCCTGAGTTCCAGGCTTACTTCATCTGCCAAAGGCATCCCAAAGGGAGTGCAGAAGTGCCACAACATGGCTGCTTTCACGGCTTTTCCCTTAGGAAGAACCCTAATACCCGGCTGATTTACCTTCCTAGGGTTACTGTTAGGCTTAGGCCTAGGACTTTTAAAACCAGGAAGCCCTGGGCTCCAGGCACACTGCAGCTGCGAAAGGCATCCCAAGGGGAGCGCAAAAGTGACGCAACTTGGCTGCCACCACTGATATTTCCATGAGACCATCCCGAACCATAGGTTGATTTTCCTTCCTAGGGTTAAGGTTTGAGTTACGCCTAGGGTAAGGGCTCTATTAACCAGAAAGCCCTGAGTTCCAAGAACACAGCAGCTGCGAAGGACTAGCCAAGAAGAGCGCAAAAGTACCACAACATGCCTGCCTCCACAGCTTTTTCCTTGGGGACATGCCTAATTCCTGGCTGATTTGCCTTTCTCGTCTTAGGGTTGGGGTTCGGCCTAGGGCTAGGATTTTTAAAATCAGGAAGCCCTGAGTTCCAGGCACACTGGAGCTGTGAAAGGCATCCAAAAGGGAGTGCAAAAGTGCCACAACATGGCTGCTTTCACGGCTTTTTCCTTGGCAAGAAGCCTAACACCAGGCTGATTTACCTTCCCAGGGTTACTGTTAGGCTTAGGCCTAGGGCTAGGATTTTTAAAACTAGGAAGCCCTGGGCTCCAGGCACACTGCAGCTGTTCAAGGCATCCCAAGGGGAGTACAAAAGTGCTACAACATGGCAGCTTTCACAGCTTTTTCCTTGGCACCATCCCTATACCTAGGCTGATTTATCTGCCTAGGGTTAGGGTTAGGGTTCAGCCTAGGGCTTGGATTTCTTTAACCAGGAAGCCCTGAGTTCCAGGCTTACTTCATCTGCCAAAGGCATCCCAAGGGGAGTGCAGAAGTGCCACAACATGGCTGCTTTCACGGCTTTTCCCTTACGAAGAACCCTAATACCCGGCTGATTTACCTTCCTAGGGTTACTGTTAGGCTTAGGTCTAGGACTTTTAAAACCAGGAAGCCCTGGGCTCCAGGCACACTGCAGCTGCGAAAGGCATCCCAAGGGGAGCGCAAAAGTGACGCAACTTGGCTGCCACCACTGATATTTCCATGAGACCATCCCGAACCATAGGCTGATTTTCCTTCCTAGGGTTAAGGTTTGAGTTACGCCTAGGGTAAGGGCTCTATTAACCAGAAAGCCCTGAGTTCCAAGAACACAGCAGCTGCGAAGGACTAGCCAAGAAGAGCGCAAAAGTACCACAACATGCCTGCCTCCACAGCTTTTTCCTTGGGGACATGCCTAATTCCTGGCTGATTTGCCTTTCTCGTCTTAGGGTTGGGGTTCGGCCTAGGGCTAGGATTTTTAAAATCAGGAAGCCCTGAGTTCCAGGCACACTGCAGCTGTGAAAGGCATCCAAAAGGGAGTGCAAAAGTGCCACAACATGGCTGCTTTCACGGCTTTTTCCTTGGCAAGAAGCCTAACACCAGGCTGATTTACCTTCCCAGGGTTACTGTTAGGCTTAGGCCTAGGGCTAGGATTTTTAAAACTAGGAAGCCCTGGGCTCCAGGCACACTGCAGCTGTTCAAGGCATCCCAAGGGGAGTACAAAAGTGCTACAACATGGCAGCTTTCACAGCTTTTTCCTTGGCACCATCCCTATACCTAGGCTGATTTATCTGCCTAGGGTTAGGGTTAGGGTTCAGCCTAGGGCTTGGATTTCTTTAACCAGGAAGCCCTGAGTTCCAGGCTTACTTCATCTGCCAAAGGCATCCCAAAGGGAGTGCAGAAGTGCCACAACATGGCTGCTTTCACGGCTTTTCCCTTACGAAGAACCCTAATACCCAGCTGATTTACCTTCCTAGGGTTACTGTTAGGCTTAGGTCTAGGACTTTTAAAACCAGGAAGCCCTGGGCTCCAGGCACACTGCAGCTGCGAAAGGCATCCCAAGGGGAGCGCAAAAGTGACGCAACTTGGCTGCCACCACTGATATTTCCATGAGAGCATCCCGAACCATAGGCTGATTTTCCTTCCTAGGCTTAAGGTTTGAGTTACGCCTAGGGTAAGGGCTCTATTAACCAGAAAGCCCTGAGTTCCAAGAACACAGCAGCTGCGAAGGACTAGCCAAGAAGAGCGCAAAAGTACCACAACATGCCTGCCTCCACAGCTTTTTCCTTGGGGACATGCCTAATTCCTGGCTGATTTGCCTTTCTCGTCTTAGGGTTGGGGTTCGGCCTAGGGCTAGGATTTTTAAAATCAGGAAGCCCTGAGTTCCAGGCACACTGCAGCTGTGAAAGGCATCCAAAAGGGAGTGCAAAAGTGCCACAACATGGCTGCTTTCACGGCTTTTTCCTTGGCAAGAAGCCTAACACCAGGCTGATTTACCTTCCCAGGGTTACTGTTAGGCTTAGGCCTAGGGCTAGGATTTTTAAAACTAGGAAGCCCTGGGCTCCAGGCACACTGCAGCTGTTCAAGGCATCCCAAGGGGAGTACAAAAGTGCTACAACATGGCAGCTTTCACAGCTTTTTCCTTGGCACCATCCCTATACCTAGGCTGATTTATCTGCCTAGGGTTAGGGTTAGGCTTCAGCCTAGGGCTTGGATTTCTTTAACCAGGAAGCCCTGAGTTCCAGGCTTACTTCATCTGCCAAAGGCATCCCAAAGGGAGTGCAGAAGTGCCACAACATGGCTGCTTTCACGGCTTTTCCCTTAGGAAGAACCCTAATACCCGGCTGATTTACCTTCCTAGGGTTACTGTTAGGCTTAGGCCTAGGACTTTTAAAACCAGGAAGCCCTGGGCTCCAGGCACACTGCAGCTGCGAAAGGCATCCCAAGGGGAGCGCAAAAGTGACGCAACTTGGCTGCCACCACTGATATTTCCATGAGACCATCCCGAACCATAGGTTGATTTTCCTTCCTAGGCTTAAGGTTTGAGTTACGCCTAGGGTAAGGGCTCTATTAACCAGAAAGCCCTGAGTTCCAAGAACACAGCAGCTGCGAAGGACTAGCCAAGAAGAGCGCAAAAGTACCACAACATGCCTGCCTCCACAGCTTTTTCCTTGGGGACATGCCTAATTCCTGGCTGATTTGCCTTTCTCGTCTTAGGGTTGGGGTTCGGCCTAGGGCTAGGATTTTTAAAATCAGGAAGCCCTGAGTTCCAGGCACACTGCAGCTGTGAAAGGCATCCAAAAGGGAGTGCAAAAGTGCCACAACATGGCTGCTTTCACGGCTTTTTCCTTGGCAAGAAGCCTAACACCAGGCTGATTTACCTTCCCAGGGTTACTGTTAGGCTTAGGCCTAGGGCTAGGATTTTTAAAACTAGGAAGCCCTTAGCTCCAGGCACACTGCAGCTGTTCAAGGCATCCCAAGGGGAGTACAAAAGTGCTACAACATGGCAGCTTTCACAGCTTTTTCCTTGGCACCATCCCTATACCTAGGCTGATTTATCTGCCTAGGGTTAGGGTTAGGGTTCAGCCTAGGGCTTGGAGTTTTTTAACCAGGAAGCCCTGAGTTCCAGGCTTACTTCATCTGCCAAAGGCATCCCAAAGGGAGTGCAGAAGTGCCACAACATGGCTGCTTTCACGGCTTTTTCCTTGGCAAGAAGCCTAACACCAGGCTGATTTACCTTCCCAGGGTTACTGTTAGGCTTAGGCCTAGGACTTTTAAAACCAGGAAGCCCTGGGCTCCAGGCACACTGCAGCTGTTCAAGGCATCCCAAGGGGAGCGCAAAAGTGACGCAACTTGGCTGCCACCACTGATATTTCCATGAGACCATCCCGAACCATAGGCTGATTTTCCTTCCTAGGGTTAAGGTTTGAGTTACACCTAGGGTAAGGGCTCTATTAACCAGAAAGCCCTGAGTTCCAAGAACACAGCAGCTGCGAAGGACTAGCCAAGAAGAGCGCAAAAGTACCACAACATGCCTGCCTCCACAGCTTTTTCCTTGGGGACATGCCTAATTCCTGGCTGATTTGCCTTTCTCGTCTTAGGGTTGGGGTTCGGCCTAGGGCTAGGATTTTTAAAATCAGGAAGCCCTGAGTTCCAGGCACACTGCAGCTGTGAAAGGCATCCAAAAGGGAGTGCAAAAGTGCCACAACATGGCTGCTTTCACGGCTTTTTCCTTGGCAAGAAGCCTAACACCAGGCTGATTTACCTTCCCAGGGTTACTGTTAGGCTTAGGCCTAGGGCTAGGATTTTTAAAACTAGGAAGCCCTGGGCTCCAGGCACACTGCAGCTGTTCAAGGCATCCCAAGGGGAGTACAAAAGTGCTACAACATGGCAGCTTTCACAGCTTTTTCCTTGGCACCATCCCTATACCTAGGCTGATTTATCTGCCTAGGGTTAGGGTTAGGCTTCAGCCTAGGGCTTGGATTTCTTTAACCAGGAAGCCCTGAGTTCCAGGCTTACTTCATCTGCCAAAGGCATCCCAAAGGGAGTGCAGAAGTGCCACAACATGGCTGCTTTCACGGCTTTTCCCTTACGAAGAACCCTAATACCTGGCTGATTTACCTTCCTAGGGTTACTGTTAGGCTTAGGTCTAGGACTTTTAAAACCAGGAAGCCCTGGGCTCCAGGCACACTGCAGCT
Source organism: Ammospiza caudacuta (assembly GCF_027887145.1). Classification (NCBI taxonomy): domain Eukaryota; kingdom Metazoa; phylum Chordata; class Aves; order Passeriformes; family Passerellidae; genus Ammospiza; species Ammospiza caudacuta. The sequence continues at coordinate 47,127 of NW_026682923.1, forward strand.
GCGAAAGGCATCCCAAGGGGAGCGCAAAAGTGACGCAACTTGGCTGCCACCACTGATATTTCCATGAGAGCATCCCGAACCATAGGCTGATTTTCCTTCCTAGGCTTAAGGTTTGAGTTACGCCTAGGGTAAGGGCTCTATTAACCAGAAAGCCCTGAGTTCCAAGAACACAGCAGCTGCGAAGGACTAGCCAAGAAGAGCGCAAAAGTAGCACAACATGCCTGCCTCCACAGCTTTTTCCTTGGGGACATGCCTAATTCCTGGCTGATTTGCCTTTCTCGTCTTAGGGTTGGGGTTCGGCCTAGGGCTAGGATTTTTAAAATCAGGAAGCCCTGAGTTCCAGGCACACTGCAGCTGTGAAAGGCATCCAAAAGGGAGTGCAAAAGTGCCACAACACGGCTGCTTTCACGGCTTTTTCCTTGGCAAGAAGCCTAACACCAGGCTGATTTACCTTCCCAGGGTTACTGTTAGGCTTAGGCCTAGGGCTAGGATTTTTAAAACTAGGAAGCCCTTAGCTCCAGGCACACTGCAGCTGTTCAAGGCATCCCAAGGGGAGTACAAAAGTGCTACAACATGGCAGCTTTCACAGCTTTTTCCTTGGCACCATCCCTATACCTAGGCTGATTTATCTGCCTAGGGTTAGGGTTAGGCTTCAGCCTAGGGCTTGGATTTCTTTAACCAGGAAGCCCTGAGTTCCAGGCTTACTTCATCTGCCAAAGGCATCCCAAAGGGAGTGCAGAAGTGCCACAACATGGCTGCTTTCACGGCTTTTCCCTTAGGAAGAACCCTAATACCCGGCTGATTTACCTTCCTAGGGTTACTGTTAGGCTTAGGCCTAGGACTTTTAAAACCAGGAAGCCCTGGGCTCCAGGCACACTGCAGCTGCAAAAGGCATCCCAAGGGGAGCGCAAAAGTGACGCAACTTGGCTGCCACCACTGATATTTCCATGAGACCATCCCGAACCATAGGCTGATTTTCCTTCCTAGGGTTAAGGTTTGAGTTACGCCTAGGGTAAGGGCTCTATTAACCAGAAAGCCCTGAGTTCCAAGAACACAGCAGCTGCGAAGGACTAGCCAAGAAGAGCGCAAAAGTACCACAACATGTCTGCCTCCACAGCTTTTTCCTTGGGGACATGCCTAATTCCTGGCTGATTTGCCTTTCTCGTCTTAGGGTTGGGGTTCGGCCTAGGGCTAGGATTTTTAAAATCAGGAAGCCCTGAGTTCCAGGCACACTGCAGCTGTGAAAGGCATCCAAAAGGGAGTGCAAAAGTGCCACAACATGGCTGCTTTCACGGCTTTTTCCTTGGCAAGAAGCCTAACACCAGGCTGATTTACCTTCCCAGGGTTACTGTTAGGCTTAGGCCTAGGGCTAGGATTTTTAAAACTAGGAAGCCCTTAGCTCCAGGCACACTGCAGCTGTTCAAGGCATCCCAAGGGGAGTACAAAAGTGCAACAACATGGCAGCTTTCACAGCTTTTTCCTTGGCACCATCCCTATACCTAGGCTGATTTATCTGCCTAGGGTTAGGGTTAGGGTTCAGCCTAGGGCTTGGAGTTTTTTAACCAGGAAGCCCTGAGTTCCAGGCTTACTTCATCTGCCAAAGGCATCCCAAAGGGAGTGCAGAAGTGCCACAACATGGCTGCTTTCACAGCTTTTCCCTTAGGAAGAACCCTAATACCCGGCTGATTTACCTTCCTAGGGTTACTGTTAGGCTTAGGCCTAGGACTTTTAAAACCAGGAAGCCCTGGGCTCCAGGCACACTGCAGCTGCGAAAGGCATCCCAAGGGGAGCGCAAAAGTGATGCAACTTGGCTGCCACCACTGATATTTCCATGAGACCATCCCGAACCATAGGCTGATTTTCCTTCCTAGGGTTAAGGTTTGAGTTACGCCTAGGGTAAGGGTCTATTAACCAGAAAGCCCTGAGTTCCAAGAACACAGCAGCTGCGAAGGACTAGCCAAGAAGAGCGCAAAAGTACCACAACATGCCTGCCTCCACAGCTTTTTCCTTGGGGACATGCCTAATTCCTGGCTGATTTGCCTTTCTCGTCTTAGGGTTGGGGTTCGGCCTAGGGCTAGGATTTTTAAAATCAGGAAGCCCTGAGTTCCAGGCACACTGCAGCTGTGAAAGGCATCCAAAAGGGAGTGCAAAAGTGCCACAACATGGCTGCTTTCACGGCTTTTTCCTTGGCAAGAAGCCTAACACCAGGCTGATTTACCTTCCCAGGGTTACTGTTAGGCTTAGGCCTAGGGCTAGGATTTTTAAAACTAGGAAGCCCTGGGCTCCAGGCACACTGCAGCTGTTCAAGGCATCCCAAGGGGAGTACAAAAGTGCTACAACATGGCAGCTTTCACAGCTTTTTCCTTGGCACCATCCCTATACCTAGGCTGATTTATCTGCCTAGGGTTAGGGTTAGGCTTCAGCCTAGGGCTTGGATTTCTTTAACCAGGAAGCCCTGAGTTCCAGGCTTACTTCATCTGCCAAAGGCATCCCAAAGGGAGTGCAGAAGTGCCACAACATGGCTGCTTTCACGGCTTTTCCCTTAGGAAGAACCCTAATACCCGGCTGATTTACCTTCCTAGGGTTACTGTTAGGCTTAGGCCTAGGACTTTTAAAACCAGGAAGCCCTGGGCTCCAGGCACACTGCAGCTGCGAAAGGCATCCCAAGGGGAGCGCAAAAGTGACGCAACTTGGCTGCCACCACTGATATTTCCATGAGACCATCCCGAACCATAGGTTGATTTTCCTTCCTAGGGTTAAGGTTTGAGTTACGCCTAGGGTAAGGGCTCTATTAACCAGAAAGCCCTGAGTTCCAAGAACACAGCAGCTGCGAAGGACTAGCCAAGAAGAGCGCAAAAGTAGCACAACATGCCTGCCTCCACAGCTTTTTCCTTGGGGACATGCCTAATTCCTGGCTGATTTGCCTTTCTCGTCTTAGGGTTGGGGTTCGGCCTAGGGCTAGGATTTTTAAAATCAGGAAGCCCTGAGTTCCAGGCACACTGCAGCTGTGAAAGGCATCCAAAAGGGAGTGCAAAAGTGCCACAACATGGCTGCTTTCACGGCTTTTTCCTTGGCAAGAAGCCTAACACCAGGCTGATTTACCTTCCCAGGGTTACTGTTAGGCTTAGGCCTAGGGCTAGGATTTTTAAAACTAGGAAGCCCTGGGCTCCAGACACACTGCAGCTGTTCAAGGCATCCCAAGCGGAGTACAAAAGTGCAACAACATGGCAGCTTTCACAGCTTTTTCCTTGGCACCATCCCTATACCTAGGCTGATTTATCTGCCTAGGGTTAGGGTTAGGCTTCAGCCTAGGGCTTGGAGTTTTTTAACCAGGAAGCCCTGAGTTCCAGGCTTACTTCATCTGCCAAAGGCATCCCAAAGGGAGTGCAGAAGTGCCACAACATGGCTGCTTTCACGGCTTTTTCCTTGGCAAGAAGCCTAACACCAGGCTGATTTACCTTCCCAGGGTTACTGTTAGGCTTAGGTCTAGGACTTTTAAAACCAGGAAGCCCTGGGCTCCAGGCACACTGCAGCTGCGAAAGGCATCCCAAGGGGAGCGCAAAAGTGACGCAACTTGGCTGCCACCACTGATATTTCCATGAGACCATCCCGAACCATAGGCTGATTTTCCTTCCTAGGGTTAAGGTTTGAGTTACGCCTAGGGTAAGGGCTCTATTAACCAGAAAGCCCTGAGTTCCAAGAACACAGCAGCTGCGAAGGACTAGCCAAGAAGAGCGCAAAAGTACCACAACATGCCTGCCTCCACAGCTTTTTCCTTGGGGACATGCCTAATTCCTGGCTGATTTGCCTTTCTCGTCTTAGGGTTGGGGTTCGGCCTAGGGCTAGGATTTTTAAAATCAGGAAGCCCTGAGTTCCAGGCACACTGCAGCTGTGAAAGGCATCCAAAAGGGAGTGCAAAAGTGCCACAACATGGCTGCTTTCACGGCTTTTTCCTTGGCAAGAAGCCTAACACCAGGCTGATTTACCTTCCCAGGGTTACTGTTAGGCTTAGGCCTAGGGCTAGGATTTTTAAAACTAGGAAGCCCTGGGCTCCAGACACACTGCAGCTGTTCAAGGCATCCCAAGGGGAGTACAAAAGTGCTACAACATGGCAGCTTTCACAGCTTTTTCCTTGGCACCATCCCTATACCTAGGCTGATTTATCTGCCTAGGGTTAGGGTTAGGGTTCAGCCTAGGGCTTGGAGTTTTTTAACCAGGAAGCCCTGAGTTCCAGGCTTACTTCATCTGCCAAAGGCATCCCAAAGGGAGTGCAGAAGTGCCACAACATGGCTGCTTTCACGGCTTTTTCCTTGGCAAGAAGCCTAACACCAGGCTGATTTACCTTCCCAGGGTTACTGTTAGGCTTAGGTCTAGGACTTTTAAAACCAGGAAGCCCTGGGCTCCAGGCACACTGCAGCTGCGAAAGGCATCCCAAGGGGAGCGCAAAAGTGACGCAACTTGGCTGCCACCACTGATATTTCCATGAGACCATCCCGAACCATAGGCTGATTTTCCTTCCTAGGGTTAAGGTTTGAGTTACGCCTAGGGTAAGGGCTCTATTAACCAGAAAGCCCTGAGTTCCAAGAACACAGCAGCTGCGAAGGACTAGCCAAGAAGAGCGCAAAAGTACCACAACATGCCTGCCTCCACAGCTTTTTCCTTGGGGACATGCCTAATTCCTGGCTGATTTGCCTTTCTCGTCTTAGGGTTGGGGTTCGGCCTAGGGCTAGGATTTTTAAAATCAGGAAGCCCTGAGTTCCAGGCACACTGCAGCTGTGAAAGGCATCCAAAAGGGAGTGCAAAAGTGCCACAACATGGCTGCTTTCACGGCTTTTTCCTTGGCAAGAAGCCTAACACCAGGCTGATTTACCTTCCCAGGGTTACTGTTAGGCTTAGGCCTAGGGCTAGGATTTTTAAAACTAGGAAGCCCTGGGCTCCAGGCACACTGCAGCTGTTCAAGGCATCCCAAGGGGAGTACAAAAGTGCTACAACATGGCAGCTTTCACAGCTTTTTCCTTGGCACCATCCCTATACCTAGGCTGATTTATCTGCCTAGGGTTAGGGTTAGGGTTCAGCCTAGGGCTTGGAGTTTTTTAACCAGGAAGCCCTGAGTTCCAGGCTTACTTCATCTGCCAAAGGCATCCCAAAGGGAGTGCAGAAGTGCCACAACATGGCTGCTTTCACGGCTTTTTCCTTGGCAAGAAGCCTAACACCAGGCTGATTTACCTTCCCAGGGTTACTGTTAGGCTTAGGCCTAGGACTTTTAAAACCAGGAAGCCCTGGGCTCCAGGCACACTGCAGCTGCGAAAGGCATCCCAAGGGGAGCGCAAAAGTGACGCAACTTGGCTGCCACCACTGATATTTCCATGAGACCATCCCGAACCATAGGCTGATTTTCCTTCCTAGGGTTAAGGTTTGAGTTACGCCTAGGGTGAGGGCTCTATTAACCAGAAAACCCTGAGTTCCAAGAACACAGCAGCTGCGAAGGACTAGCCAAGAAGAGCGCAAAAGTACCACAACATGCCTGCCTCCACAGCTTTTTCCTTGGGGACATGCCTAATTCCTGGCTGATTTGCCTTTCTCGTCTTAGGGTTGGGGTTCGGCCTAGGGTTAGGATTTTTAAAATCAGGAAGCCCTGAGTTCCAGGCACACTGCAGCTGTGAAAGGCATCCAAAAAGGAGTGCAAAAGTGCCACAACATGGCTGCTTTCACGGCTTTTTCCTTGGCAAGAAGCCTAACACCAGGCTGATTTACCTTCCCAGGGTTACTGTTAGGCTTAGGCCTAGGGCTAGGATTTTTAAAACTAGGAAGCCCTGGGCTCCAGGCACACTGCAGCTGTTCAAGGCATCCCAAGGGGAGTACAAAAGTGCTACAACATGGCAGCTTTCACAGCTTTTTCCTTGGCACCATCCCTATACCTAGGCTGATTTATCTGCCTAGGGTTAGGGTTAGGCTTCAGCCTAGGGCTTGGATTTCTTTAACCAGGAAGCCCTGAGTTCCAGGCTTACTTCATCTGCCAAAGGCATCCCAAAGGGAGTGCAGAAGTGCCACAACATGGCTGCTTTCACGGCTTTTCCCTTACGAAGAACCCTAATACCCGGCTGATTTACCTTCCTAGGGTTACTGTTAGGCTTAGGCCTAGGACTTTTAAAACCAGGAAGCCCTGGGCTCCAGGCACACTGCAGCTGCGAAAGGCATCCCAAGGGGAGCGCAAAAGTGACGCAACTTGGCTGCCACCACTGATATTTCCATGAGACCATCCCGAACCATAGGTTGATTTTCCTTCCTAGGGTTAAGGTTTGAGTTACGCCTAGGGTAAGGGCTCTATTAACCAGAAAGCCCTGAGTTCCAAGAACACAGCAGCTGCGAAGGACTAGCCAAGAAGAGCGCAAAAGTACCACAACATGCCTGCCTCCACAGCTTTTTCCTTGGGGACATGCCTAATTCCTGGCTGATTTGCCTTTCTCGTCTTAGGGTTGGGGTTCGGCCTAGGGCTAGGATTTTTAAAATCAGGAAGCCCTGAGTTCCAGGCACACTGCAGCTGTGAAAGGCATCCAAAAGGGAGTGCAAAAGTGCCACAACACGGCTGCTTTCACGGCTTTTTCCTTGGCAAGAAGCCTAACACCAGGCTGATTTACCTTCCCAGGGTTACTGTTAGGCTTAGGCCTAGGGCTAGGATTTTTAAAACTAGGAAGCCCTGGGCTCCAGGCACACTGCAGCTGTTCAAGGCATCCCAAGGGGAGTACAAAAGTGCTACAACATGGCAGCTTTCACAGCTTTTTCCTTGGCACCATCCCTATACCTAGGCTGATTTATCTGCCTAGGGTTAGGGTTAGGGTTCAGCCTAGGGCTTGGATTTCTTTAACCAGGAAGCCCTGAGTTCCAGGCTTACTTCATCTGCCAAAGGCATCCCAAAGGGAGTGCAGAAGTGCCACAACATGGCTGCTTTCACGGCTTTTCCCTTAGGAAGAACCCTAATACCCGGCTGATTTACCTTCCTAGGGTTACTGTTAGGCTTAGGCCTAGGACTTTTAAAACCAGGAAGCCCTGGGCTCCAGGCACACTGCAGCTGCGAAAGGCATCCCAAGGGGAGCGCAAAAGTGACGCAACTTGGCTGCCACCACTGATATTTCCATGAGACCATCCCGAACCATAGGCTGATTTTCCTTCCTAGGGTTAAGGTTTGAGTTACGCCTAGGGTAAGGGCTCTATTAACCAGAAAGCCCTGAGTTCCAAGAACACAGCAGCTGCGAAGGACTAGCCAAGAAGAGCGCAAAAGTACCACAACATGTCTGCCTCCACAGCTTTTTCCTTGGGGACATGCCTAATTCCTGGCTGATTTGCCTTTCTCGTCTTAGGGTTGGGGTTCGGCCTAGGGCTAGGATTTTTAAAATCAGGAAGCCCTGAGTTCCAGGCACACTGCAGCTGTGAAAGGCATCCAAAAGGGAGTGCAAAAGTGCCACAACATGGCTGCTTTCACGGCTTTTTCCTTGGCAAGAAGCCTAACACCAGGCTGATTTACCTTCCCAGGGTTACTGTTAGGCTTAGGCCTAGGGCTAGGATTTTTAAAACTAGGAAGCCCTGGGCTCCAGGCACACTGCAGCTGTTCAAGGCATCCCAAGGGGAGTACAAAAGTGCAACAACATGGCAGCTTTCACAGCTTTTTCCTTGGCACCATCCCTATACCTAGGCTGATTTATCTGCCTAGGGTTAGGGTTAGGGTTCAGCCTAGGGCTTGGAGTTTTTTAACCAGGAAGCCCTGAGTTCCAGGCTTACTTCATCTGCCAAAGGCATCCCAAAGGGAGTGCAGAAGTGCCACAACATGGCTGCTTTCACGGCTTTTTCCTTGGCAAGAAGCCTAACACCAGGCTGATTTACCTTCCCAGGGTTACTGTTAGGCTTAGGTCTAGGACTTTTAAAACCAGGAAGCCCTGGGCTCCAGGCACACTGCAGCTGCGAAAGGCATCCCAAGGGGAGCGCAAAAGTGACGCAACTTGGCTGCCACCACTGATATTTCCATGAGACCATCCCGAACCATAGGCTGATTTTCCTTCCTAGGGTTAAGGTTTGAGTTACGCCTAGGGTAAGGGCTCTATTAACCAGAAAGCCCTGAGTTCCAAGAACACAGCAGCTGCGAAGGACTAGCCAAGAAGAGCGCAAAAGTACCACAACATGTCTGCCTCCACAGCTTTTTCCTTGGGGACATGCCTAATTCCTGGCTGATTTGCCTTTCTCGTCTTAGGGTTGGGGTTCGGCCTAGGGCTAGGATTTTTAAAATCAGGAAGCCCTGAGTTCCAGGCACACTGCAGCTGTGAAAGGCATCCAAAAGGGAGTGCAAAAGTGCCACAACATGGCTGCTTTCACGGCTTTTTCCTTGGCAAGAAGCCTAACACCAGGCTGATTTACCTTCCCAGGGTTACTGTTAGGCTTAGGCCTAGGGCTAGGATTTTTAAAACTAGGAAGCCCTGGGCTCCAGGCACACTGCAGCTGTTCAAGGCATCCCAAGGGGAGTACAAAAGTGCTACAACATGGCAGCTTTCACAGCTTTTTCCTTGGCACCATCCCTATACCTAGGCTGATTTATCTGCCTAGGGTTAGGGTTAGGGTTCAGCCTAGGGCTTGGAGTTTTTTAACCAGGAAGCCCTGAGTTCCAGGCTTACTTCATCTGCCAAAGGCATCCCAAAGGGAGTGCAGAAGTGCCACAACATGGCTGCTTTCACGGCTTTTTCCTTGGCAAGAAGCCTAACACCAGGCTGATTTACCTTCCCAGGGTTACTGTTAGGCTTAGGCCTAGGACTTTTAAAACCAGGAAGCCCTGGGCTCCAGGCACACTGCAGCTGCGAAAGGCATCCCAAGGGGAGCGCAAAAGTGACGCAACTTGGCTGCCACCACTGATATTTCCATGAGACCATCCCGAACCATAGGCTGATTTTCCTTCCTAGGGTTAAGGTTTGAGTTACGCCTAGGGTAAGGGCTCTATTAACCAGAAAGCCCTGAGTTCCAAGAACACAGCAGCTGCGAAGGACTAGCCAAGAAGAGCGCAAAAGTACCACAACATGCCTGCCTCCACAGCTTTTTCCTTGGGGACATGCCTAATTCCTGGCTGATTTGCCTTTCTCGTCTTAGGGTTGGGGTTCGGCCTAGGGTTAGGATTTTTAAAATCAGGAAGCCCTGAGTTCCAGGCACACTGCAGCTGTGAAAGGCATCCAAAAGGGAGTGCAAAAGTGCCACAACATGGCTGCTTTCACGGCTTTTTCCTTGGCAAGAAGCCTAACACCAGGCTGATTTACCTTCCCAGGGTTACTGTTAGGCTTAGGCCTAGGGCTAGGATTTTTAAAACTAGGAAGCCCTGGGCTCCAGGCACACTGCAGCTGTTCAAGGCATCCCAAGGGGCGTACAAAAGTGCTACAACATGGCAGCTTTCACAGCTTTTTCCTTGGCACCATCCCTATACCTAGGCTGATTTATCTGCCTAGGGTTAGGGTTAGGCTTCAGCCTAGGGCTTGGATTTCTTTAACCAGGAAGCCCTGAGTTCCAGGCTTACTTCATCTGCCAAAGGCATCCCAAAGGGAGTGCAGAAGTGCCACAACATGGCTGCTTTCACGGCTTTTCCCTTACGAAGAACCCTAATACCCGGCTGATTTACCTTCCTAGGGTTACTGTTAGGCTTAGGCCTAGGACTTTTAAAACCAGGAAGCCCTGGGCTCCAGGCACACTGCAGCTGCGAAAGGCATCCCAAGGGGAGCGCAAAAGTGACGCAACTTGGCTGCCACCACTGATATTTCCATGAGACCATCCCCAACCATAGGTTGATTTTCCTTCCTAGGGTTAAGGTTTGAGTTACGCCTAGGGTAAGGGCTCTATTAACCAGAAAGCCCTGAGTTCCAAGAACACAGCAGCTGCGAAGGACTAGCCAAGAAGAGCGCAAAAGTACCACAACATGCCTGCCTCCACAGCTTTTTCCTTGGGGACATGCCTAATTCCTGGCTGATTTGCCTTTCTCGTCTTAGGGTTGGGGTTCGGCCTAGGGCTAGGATTTTTAAAATCAGGAAGCCCTGAGTTCCAGGCACACTGCAGCTGTGAAAGGCATCCAAAAGGGAGTGCAAAAGTGCCACAACACGGCTGCTTTCACGGCTTTTTCCTTGGCAAGAAGCCTAACACCAGGCTGATTTACCTTCCCAGGGTTACTGTTAGGCTTAGGCCTAGGGCTAGGATTTTTAAAACTAGGAAGCCCTGGGCTCCAGGCACACTGCAGCTGTTCAAGGCATCCCAAGGGGAGTACAAAAGTGCTACAACATGGCAGCTTTCACAGCTTTTTCCTTGGCACCATCCCTATACCTAGGCTGATTTATCTGCCTAGGGTTAGGGTTAGGCTTCAGCCTAGGGCTTGGATTTCTTTAACCAGGAAGCCCTGAGTTCCAGGCTTACTTCATCTGCCAAAGGCATCCCAAAGGGAGTGCAGAAGTGCCACAACATGGCTGCTTTCACGGCTTTTCCCTTAGGAAGAACCCTAATACCCGGCTGATTTACCTTCCTAGGGTTACTGTTAGGCTTAGGCCTAGGACTTTTAAAACCAGGAAGCCCTGGGCTCCAGGCACACTGCAGCTGCGAAAGGCATCCCAAGGGGAGCGCAAAAGTGACGCAACTTGGCTGCCACCACTGATATTTCCATGAGACCATCCCGAACCATAGGCTGATTTTCCTTCCTAGGGTTAAGGTTTGAGTTACGCCTAGGGTAAGGGCTCTATTAACCAGAAAGCCCTGAGTTCCAAGAACACAGCAGCTGCGAAGGACTAGCCAAGAAGAGCGCAAAAGTACCACAACATGTCTGCCTCCACAGCTTTTTCCTTGGGGACATGCCTAATTCCTGGCTGATTTGCCTTTCTCGTCTTAGGGTTGGGGTTCGGCCTAGGGCTAGGATTTTTAAAATCAGGAAGCCCTGAGTTCCAGGCACACTGCAGCTGTGAAAGGCATCCAAAAGGGAGTGCAAAAGTGCCACAACATGGCTGCTTTCACGGCTTTTTCCTTGGCAAGAAGCCTAACACCAGGCTGATTTACCTTCCCAGGGTTACTGTTAGGCTTAGGCCTAGGGCTAGGATTTTTAAAACTAGGAAGCCCTGGGCTCCAGGCACACTGCAGCTGTTCCAGGCATCCCAAGGGGAGTACAAAAGTGCAACAACATGGCAGCTTTCACAGCTTTTTCCTTGGCACCATCCCTATACCTAGGCTGATTTATCTGCCTAGGGTTAGGGTTAGGGTTCAGCCTAGGGCTTGGAGTTTTTTAACCAGGAAGCCCTGAGTTCCAGGCTTACTTCATCTGCCAAAGGCATCCCAAAGGGAGTGCAGAAGTGCCACAACATGGCTGCTTTCACGGCTTTTCCCTTAGGAAGAACCCTAATACCCGGCTGATTTACCTTCCTAGGGTTACTGTTAGGCTTAGGCCTAGGACTTTTAAAACCAGGAAGCCCTGGGCTCCAGGCACACTGCAGCTGCGAAAGGCATCCCAAGGGGAGCGCAAAAGTGACGCAACTTGGCTGCCACCACTGATATTTCCATGAGACCATCCCGAACCATAGGCTGATTTTCCTTCCTAGGGTTAAGGTTTGAGTTACGCCTAGGGTAAGGGTCTATTAACCAGAAAGCCCTGAGTTCCAAGAACACAGCAGCTGCGAAGGACTAGCCAAGAAGAGCGCAAAAGTACCACAACATGCCTGCCTCCACAGCTTTTTCCTTGGGGACATGCCTAATTCCTGGCTGATTTGCCTTTCTCGTCTTAGGGTTGGGGTTCGGCCTAGGGCTAGGATTTTTAAAATCAGGAAGCCCTGAGTTCCAGGCACACTGCAGCTGTGAAAGGCATCCAAAAGGGAGTGCAAAAGTGCCACAACAAGGCTGCTTTCACGGCTTTTTCCTTGGCAAGAAGCCTAACACCAGGCTGATTTACCTTCCCAGGGTTACTGTTAGGCTTAGGCCTAGGGCTAGGATTTTTAAAACTAGGAAGCCCTGGGCTCCAGGCACACTGCAGCTGTTCAAGGCATCCCAAGGGGAGTACAAAAGTGCTACAACATGGCAGCTTTCACAGCTTTTTCCTTGGCACCATCCCTATACCTAGGCTGATTTATCTGCCTAGGGTTAGGGTTAGGCTTCAGCCTAGGGCTTGGATTTCTTTAACCAGGAAGCCCTGAGTTCCAGGCTTACTTCATCTGCCAAAGGCATCCCAAAGGGAGTGCAGAAGTGCCACAACATGGCTGCTTTCACGGCTTTTCCCTTAGGAAGAACCCTAATACCCGGCTGATTTACCTTCCTAGGGTTACTGTTAGGCTTAGGCCTAGGACTTTTAAAACCAGGAAGCCCTGGGCTCCAGGCACACTGCAGCTGCGAAAGGCATCCCAAGGGGAGCGCAAAAGTGACGCAACTTGGCTGCCACCACTGATATTTCCATGAGACCATCCCCAACCATAGGTTGATTTTCCTTCCTAGGGTTAAGGTTTGAGTTACGCCTAGGGTAAGGGCTCTATTAACCAGAAAGCCCTGAGTTCCAAGAACACAGCAGCTGCGAAGGACTAGCCAAGAAGAGCGCAAAAGTACCACAACATGCCTGCCTCCACAGCTTTTTCCTTGGGGACATGCCTAATTCCTGGCTGATTTGCCTTTCTCGTCTTAGGGTTGGGGTTCGGCCTAGGGCTAGGATTTTTAAAATCAGGAAGCCCTGAGTTCCAGGCACACTGCAGCTGTGAAAGGCATCCAAAAGGGAGTGCAAAAGTGCCACAACATGGCTGCTTTCACGGCTTTTTCCTTGGCAAGAAGCCTAACACCAGGCTGATTTACCTTCCCAGGGTTACTGTTAGGCTTAGGCCTAGGGCTAGGATTTTTAAAACTAGGAAGCCCTGGGCTCCAGGCACACTGCAGCTGTTCAAGGCATCCCAAGGGGAGTACAAAAGTGCTACAACATGGCAGCTTTCACAGCTTTTTCCTTGGCACCATCCCTATACCTAGGCTGATTTATCTGCCTAGGGTTAGGGTTAGGCTTCAGCCTAGGGCTTGGATTTCTTTAACCAGGAAGCCCTGAGTTCCAGGCTTACTTCATCTGCCAAAGGCATCCCAAAGGGAGTGCAGAAGTGCCACAACATGGCTGCTTTCACGGCTTTTCCCTTAGGAAGAACCCTAATACCCGGCTGATTTACCTTCCTAGGGTTACTGTTAGGCTTAGGCCTAGGACTTTTAAAACCAGGAAGCCCTGGGCTCCAGGCACACTGCAGCTGCGAAAGGCATCCCAAGGGGAGCGCAAAAGTGACGCAACTTGGCTGCCACCACTGATATTTCCATGAGACCATCCCGAACCATAGGCTGATTTTCCTTCCTAGGGTTAAGGTTTGAGTTACGCCTAGGGTAAGGGTCTATTAACCAGAAAGCCCTGAGTTCCAAGAACACAGCAGCTGCGAAGGACTAGCCAAGAAGAGCGCAAAAGTACCACAACATGCCTGCCTCCACAGCTTTTTCCTTGGGGACATGCCTAATTCCTGGCTGATTTGCCTTTCTCGTCTTAGGGTTGGGGTTCGGCCTAGGGCTAGGATTTTTAAAATCAGGAAGCCCTGAGTTCCAGGCACACTGCAGCTGTGAAAGGCATCCAAAAGGGAGTGCAAAAGTGCCACAACATGGCTGCTTTCACGGCTTTTTCCTTGGCAAGAAGCCTAACACCAGGCTGATTTACCTTCCCAGGGTTACTGTTAGGCTTAGGCCTAGGGCTAGGATTTTTAAAACTAGGAAGCCCTGGGCTCCAGGCACACTGCAGCTGTTCAAGGCATCCCAAGGGGAGTACAAAAGTGCTACAACATGGCAGCTTTCACAGCTTTTTCCTTGGCACCATCCCTATACCTAGGCTGATTTATCTGCCTAGGGTTAGGGTTAGGCTTCAGCCTAGGGCTTGGATTTCTTTAACCAGGAAGCCCTGAGTTCCAGGCTTACTTCATCTGCCAAAGGCATCCCAAAGGGAGTGCAGAAGTGCCACAACATGGCTGCTTTCACGGCTTTTCCCTTAGGAAGAACCCTAATACCCGGCTGATTTACCTTCCTAGGGTTACTGTTAGGCTTAGGCCTAGGACTTTTAAAACCAGGAAGCCCTGGGCTCCAGGCACACTGCAGCTGCGAAAGGCATCCCAAGGGGAGCGCAAAAGTGACGCAACTTGGCTGCCACCACTGATATTTCCATGAGACCATCCCCAACCATAGGTTGATTTTCCTTCCTAGGGTTAAGGTTTGAGTTACGCCTAGGGTAAGGGCTCTATTAACCAGAAAGCCCTGAGTTCCAAGAACACAGCAGCTGCGAAGGACTAGCCAAGAAGAGCGCAAAAGTACCACAACATGCCTGCCTCCACAGCTTTTTCCTTGGGGACATGCCTAATTCCTGGCTGATTTGCCTTTCTCGTCTTAGGGTTGGGGTTCGGCCTAGGGCTAGGATTTTTAAAATCAGGAAGCCCTGAGTTCCAGGCACACTGCAGCTGTGAAAGGCATCCAAAAGGGAGTGCAAAAGTGCCACAACATGGCTGCTTTCACGGCTTTTTCCTTGGCAAGAAGCCTAACACCAGGCTGATTTACCTTCCCAGGGTTACTGTTAGGCTTAGGCCTAGGGCTAGGATTTTTAAAACTAGGAAGCCCTGGGCTCCAGACACACTGCAGCTGTTCAAGGCATCCCAAGGGGAGTACAAAAGTGCTACAACATGGCAGCTTTCACAGCTTTTTCCTTGGCACCATCCCTATACCTAGGCTGATTTATCTGCCTAGGGTTAGGGTTAGGCTTCAGCCTAGGGCTTGGATTTCTTTAACCAGGAAGCCCTGAGTTCCAGGCTTACTTCATCTGCCAAAGGCATCCCAAAGGGAGTGCAGAAGTGCCACAACATGGCTGCTTTCACGGCTTTTCCCTTAGGAAGAACCCTAATACCCGGCTGATTTACCTTCCTAGGGTTACTGTTAGGCTTAGGCCTAGGACTTTTAAAACCAGGAAGCCCTGGGCTCCAGGCACACTGCAGCTGCGAAAGGCATCCCAAGGGGAGCGCAAAAGTGACGCAACTTGGCTGCCACCACTGATATTTCCATGAGACCATCCCGAACCATAGGCTGATTTTCCTTCCTAGGGTTAAGGTTTGAGTTACGCCTAGGGTAAGGGCTCTATTAACCAGAAAGCCCTGAGTTCCAAGAACACAGCAGCTGCGAAGGACTAGCCAAGAAGAGCGCAAAAGTACCACAACATGCCTGCCTCCACAGCTTTTTCCTTGGGGACATGCCTAATTCCTGGCTGATTTGCCTTTCTCGTCTTAGGGTTGGGGTTCGGCCTAGGGTTAGGATTTTTAAAATCAGGAAGCCCTGAGTTCCAGGCACACTGCAGCTGTGAAAGGCATCCAAAAAGGAGTGCAAAAGTGCCACAACATGGCTGCTTTCACGGCTTTTTCCTTGGCAAGAAGCCTAACACCAGGCTGATTTACCTTCCCAGGGTTACTGTTAGGCTTAGGCCTAGGGCTAGGATTTTTAAAACTAGGAAGCCCTGGGCTCCAGGCACACTGCAGCTGTTCAAGGCATCCCAAGGGGCGTACAAAAGTGCTACAACATGGCAGCTTTCACAGCTTTTTCCTTGGCACCATCCCTATACCTAGGCTGATTTATCTGCCTAGGGTTAGGGTTAGGCTTCAGCCTAGGGCTTGGATTTCTTTAACCAGGAAGCCCTGAGTTCCAGGCTTACTTCATCTGCCAAAGGCATCCCAAAGGGAGTGCAGAAGTGCCACAACATGGCTGCTTTCACGGCTTTTCCCTTACGAAGAACCCTAATACCCGGCTGATTTACCTTCCTAGGGTTACTGTTAGGCTTAGGCCTAGGACTTTTAAAACCAGGAAGCCCTGGGCTCCAGGCACACTGCAGCTGCGAAAGGCATCCCAAGGGGAGCGCAAAAGTGACGCAACTTGGCTGCCACCACTGATATTTCCATGAGACCATCCCCAACCATAGGTTGATTTTCCTTCCTAGGGTTAAGGTTTGAGTTACGCCTAGGGTAAGGGCTCTATTAACCAGAAAGCCCTGAGTTCCAAGAACACAGCAGCTGCGAAGGACTAGCCAAGAAGAGCGCAAAAGTACCACAACATGCCTGCCTCCACAGCTTTTTCCTTGGGGACATGCCTAATTCCTGGCTGATTTGCCTTTCTCGTCTTAGGGTTGGGGTTCGGCCTAGGGCTAGGATTTTTAAAATCAGGAAGCCCTGAGTTCCAGGCACACTGCAGCTGTGAAAGGCATCCAAAAGGGAGTGCAAAAGTGCCACAACACGGCTGCTTTCACGGCTTTTTCCTTGGCAAGAAGCCTAACACCAGGCTGATTTACCTTCCCAGGGTTACTGTTAGGCTTAGGCCTAGGGCTAGGATTTTTAAAACTAGGAAGCCCTGGGCTCCAGGCACACTGCAGCTGTTCAAGGCATCCCAAGGGGAGTACAAAAGTGCTACAACATGGCAGCTTTCACAGCTTTTTCCTTGGCACCATCCCTATACCTAGGCTGATTTATCTGCCTAGGGTTAGGGTTAGGCTTCAGCCTAGGGCTTGGATTTCTTTAACCAGGAAGCCCTGAGTTCCAGGCTTACTTCATCTGCCAAAGGCATCCCAAAGGGAGTGCAGAAGTGCCACAACATGGCTGCTTTCACGGCTTTTCCCTTAGGAAGAACCCTAATACCCGGCTGATTTACCTTCCTAGGGTTACTGTTAGGCTTAGGCCTAGGACTTTTAAAACCAGGAAGCCCTGGGCTCCAGGCACACTGCAGCTGCGAAAGGCATCCCAAGGGGAGCGCAAAAGTGACGCAACTTGGCTGCCACCACTGATATTTCCATGAGACCATCCCGAACCATAGGCTGATTTTCCTTCCTAGGGTTAAGGTTTGAGTTACGCCTAGGGTAAGGGCTCTATTAACCAGAAAGCCCTGAGTTCCAAGAACACAGCAGCTGCGAAGGACTAGCCAAGAAGAGCGCAAAAGTACCACAACATGTCTGCCTCCACAGCTTTTTCCTTGGGGACATGCCTAATTCCTGGCTGATTTGCCTTTCTCGTCTTAGGGTTGGGGTTCGGCCTAGGGCTAGGATTTTTAAAATCAGGAAGCCCTGAGTTCCAGGCACACTGCAGCTGTGAAAGGCATCCAAAAGGGAGTGCAAAAGTGCCACAACATGGCTGCTTTCACGGCTTTTTCCTTGGCAAGAAGCCTAACACCAGGCTGATTTACCTTCCCAGGGTTACTGTTAGGCTTAGGCCTAGGGCTAGGATTTTTAAAACTAGGAAGCCCTGGGCTCCAGGCACACTGCAGCTGTTCCAGGCATCCCAAGGGGAGTACAAAAGTGCAACAACATGGCAGCTTTCACAGCTTTTTCCTTGGCACCATCCCTATACCTAGGCTGATTTATCTGCCTAGGGTTAGGGTTAGGGTTCAGCCTAGGGCTTGGAGTTTTTTAACCAGGAAGCCCTGAGTTCCAGGCTTACTTCATCTGCCAAAGGCATCCCAAAGGGAGTGCAGAAGTGCCACAACATGGCTGCTTTCACGGCTTTTCCCTTAGGAAGAACCCTAATACCCGGCTGATTTACCTTCCTAGGGTTACTGTTAGGCTTAGGCCTAGGACTTTTAAAACCAGGAAGCCCTGGGCTCCAGGCACACTGCAGCTGCGAAAGGCATCCCAAGGGGAGCGCAAAAGTGACGCAACTTGGCTGCCACCACTGATATTTCCATGAGACCATCCCGAACCATAGGCTGATTTTCCTTCCTAGGGTTAAGGTTTGAGTTACGCCTAGGGTAAGGGTCTATTAACCAGAAAGCCCTGAGTTCCAAGAACACAGCAGCTGCGAAGGACTAGCCAAGAAGAGCGCAAAAGTACCACAACATGCCTGCCTCCACAGCTTTTTCCTTGGGGACATGCCTAATTCCTGGCTGATTTGCCTTTCTCGTCTTAGGGTTGGGGTTCGGCCTAGGGCTAGGATTTTTAAAATCAGGAAGCCCTGAGTTCCAGGCACACTGCAGCTGTGAAAGGCATCCAAAAGGGAGTGCAAAAGTGCCACAACAAGGCTGCTTTCACGGCTTTTTCCTTGGCAAGAAGCCTAACACCAGGCTGATTTACCTTCCCAGGGTTACTGTTAGGCTTAGGCCTAGGGCTAGGATTTTTAAAACTAGGAAGCCCTGGGCTCCAGGCACACTGCAGCTGTTCAAGGCATCCCAAGGGGAGTACAAAAGTGCTACAACATGGCAGCTTTCACAGCTTTTTCCTTGGCACCATCCCTATACCTAGGCTGATTTATCTGCCTAGGGTTAGGGTTAGGCTTCAGCCTAGGGCTTGGATTTCTTTAACCAGGAAGCCCTGAGTTCCAGGCTTACTTCATCTGCCAAAGGCATCCCAAAGGGAGTGCAGAAGTGCCACAACATGGCTGCTTTCACGGCTTTTCCCTTAGGAAGAACCCTAATACCCGGCTGATTTACCTTCCTAGGGTTACTGTTAGGCTTAGGCCTAGGACTTTTAAAACCAGGAAGCCCTGGGCTCCAGGCACACTGCAGCTGCGAAAGGCATCCCAAGGGGAGCGCAAAAGTGACGCAACTTGGCTGCCACCACTGATATTTCCATGAGACCATCCCGAACCATAGGCTGATTTTCCTTCCTAGGGTTAAGGTTTGAGTTACGCCTAGGGTAAGGGTCTATTAACCAGAAAGCCCTGAGTTCCAAGAACACAGCAGCTGCGAAGGACTAGCCAAGAAGAGCGCAAAAGTACCACAACATGCCTGCCTCCACAGCTTTTTCCTTGGGGACATGCCTAATTCCTGGCTGATTTGCCTTTCTCGTCTTAGGGTTGGGGTTCGGCCTAGGGCTAGGATTTTTAAAATCAGGAAGCCCTGAGTTCCAGGCACACTGCAGCTGTGAAAGGCATCCAAAAGGGAGTGCAAAAGTGCCACAACATGGCTGCTTTCACGGCTTTTTCCTTGGCAAGAAGCCTAACACCAGGCTGATTTACCTTCCCAGGGTTACTGTTAGGCTTAGGCCTAGGGCTAGGATTTTTAAAACTAGGAAGCCCTGGGCTCCAGGCACACTGCAGCTGTTCAAGGCATCCCAAGGGGAGTACAAAAGTGCTACAACATGGCAGCTTTCACAGCTTTTTCCTTGGCACCATCCCTATACCTAGGCTGATTTATCTGCCTAGGGTTAGGGTTAGGCTTCAGCCTAGGGCTTGGATTTCTTTAACCAGGAAGCCCTGAGTTCCAGGCTTACTTCATCTGCCAAAGGCATCCCAAAGGGAGTGCAGAAGTGCCACAACATGGCTGCTTTCACGGCTTTTCCCTTAGGAAGAACCCTAATACCCGGCTGATTTACCTTCCTAGGGTTACTGTTAGGCTTAGGCCTAGGACTTTTAAAACCAGGAAGTCCTGGGCTCCAGGCACACTGCAGCTGCGAAAGGCATCCCAAGGGGAGCGCAAAAGTGACGCAACTTGGCTGCCACCACTGATATTTCCATGAGACCATCCCCAACCATAGGTTGATTTTCCTTCCTAGGGTTAAGGTTTGAGTTACGCCTAGGGTAAGGGCTCTATTAACCAGAAAGCCCTGAGTTCCAAGAACACAGCAGCTGCGAAGGACTAGCCAAGAAGAGCGCAAAAGTACCACAACATGCCTGCCTCCACAGCTTTTTCCTTGGGGACATGCCTAATTCCTGGCTGATTTGCCTTTCTCGTCTTAGGGTTGGGGTTCGGCCTAGGGCTAGGATTTTTAAAATCAGGAAGCCCTGAGTTCCAGGCACACTGCAGCTGTGAAAGGCATCCAAAAGGGAGTGCAAAAGTGCCACAACATGGCTGCTTTCACGGCTTTTTCCTTGGCAAGAAGCCTAACACCAGGCTGATTTACCTTCCCAGGGTTACTGTTAGGCTTAGGCCTAGGGCTAGGATTTTTAAAACTAGGAAGCCCTGGGCTCCAGACACACTGCAGCTGTTCAAGGCATCCCAAGGGGAGTACAAAAGTGCTACAACATGGCAGCTTTCACAGCTTTTTCCTTGGCACCATCCCTATACCTAGGCTGATTTATCTGCCTAGGGTTAGGGTTAGGCTTCAGCCTAGGGCTTGGATTTCTTTAACCAGGAAGCCCTGAGTTCCAGGCTTACTTCATCTGCCAAAGGCATCCCAAAGGGAGTGCAGAAGTGCCACAACATGGCTGCTTTCACGGCTTTTCCCTTAGGAAGAACCCTAATACCCGGCTGATTTACCTTCCTAGGGTTACTGTTAGGCTTAGGCCTAGGACTTTTAAAACCAGGAAGCCCTGGGCTCCAGGCACACTGCAGCTGCGAAAGGCATCCCAAGGGGAGCGCAAAAGTGACGCAACTTGGCTGCCACCACTGATATTTCCATGAGACCATCCCGAACCATAGGCTGATTTTCCTTCCTAGGGTTAAGGTTTGAGTTACGCCTAGGGTAAGGGCTCTATTAACCAGAAAGCCCTGAGTTCCAAGAACACAGCAGCTGCGAAGGACTAGCCAAGAAGAGCGCAAAAGTACCACAACATGTCTGCCTCCACAGCTTTTTCCTTGGGGACATGCCTAATTCCTGGCTGATTTGCCTTTCTCGTCTTAGGGTTGGGGTTCGGCCTAGGGCTAGGATTTTTAAAATCAGGAAGCCCTGAGTTCCAGGCACACTGCAGCTGTGAAAGGCATCCAAAAGGGAGTGCAAAAGTGCCACAACATGGCTGCTTTCACGGCTTTTTCCTTGGCAAGAAGCCTAACACCAGGCTGATTTACCTTCCCAGGGTTACTGTTAGGCTTAGGCCTAGGGCTAGGATTTTTAAAACTAGGAAGCCCTGGGCTCCAGACACACTGCAGCTGTTCAAGGCATCCCAAGGGGAGTACAAAAGTGCTACAACATGGCAGCTTTCACAGCTTTTTCCTTGGCACCATCCCTATACCTAGGCTGATTTATCTGCCTAGGGTTAGGGTTAGGCTTCAGCCTAGGGCTTGGATTTCTTTAACCAGGAAGCCCTGAGTTCCAGGCTTACTTCATCTGCCAAAGGCATCCCAAAGGGAGTGCAGAAGTGCCACAACATGGCTGCTTTCACGGCTTTTCCCTTAGGAAGAACCCTAATACCCGGCTGATTTACCTTCCTAGGGTTACTGTTAGGCTTAGGCCTAGGACTTTTAAAACCAGGAAGCCCTGGGCTCCAGGCACACTGCAGCTGCGAAAGGCATCCCAAGGGGAGCGCAAAAGTGACGCAACTTGGCTGCCACCACTGATATTTCCATGAGACCATCCCGAACCATAGGCTGATTTTCCTTCCTAGGGTTAAGGTTTGAGTTACGCCTAGGGTAAGGGCTCTATTAACCAGAAAGCCCTGAGTTCCAAGAACACAGCAGCTGCGAAGGACTAGCCAAGAAGAGCGCAAAAGTACCACAACATGTCTGCCTCCACAGCTTTTTCCTTGGGGACATGCCTAATTCCTGGCTGATTTGCCTTTCTCGTCTTAGGGTTGGGGTTCGGCCTAGGGCTAGGATTTTTAAAATCAGGAAGCCCTGAGTTCCAGGCACACTGCAGCTGTGAAAGGCATCCAAAAGGGAGTGCAAAAGTGCCACAACATGGCTGCTTTCACGGCTTTTTCCTTGGCAAGAAGCCTAACACCAGGCTGATTTACCTTCCCAGGGTTACTGTTAGGCTTAGGCCTAGGGCTAGGATTTTTAAAACTAGGAAGCCCTGGGCTCCAGACACACTGCAGCTGTTCAAGGCATCCCAAGGGGAGTACAAAAGTGCAACAACATGGCAGCTTTCACAGCTTTTTCCTTGGCACCATCCCTATACCTAGGCTGATTTATCTGCCTAGGGTTAGGGTTAGGCTTCAGCCTAGGGCTTGGATTTCTTTAACCAGGAAGCCCTGAGTTCCAGGCTTACTTCATCTGCCAAAGGCATCCCAAAGGGAGTGCAGAAGTGCCACAACATGGCTGCTTTCACGGCTTTTCCCTTAGGAAGAACCCTAATACCCGGCTGATTTACCTTCCTAGGGTTACTGTTAGGCTTAGGTCTAGGACTTTTAAAACCAGGAAGCCCTGGGCTCCAGGCACACTGCAGCTGCGAAAGGCATCCCAAGGGGAGCGCAAAAGTGACGCAACTTGGCTGCCACCACTGATATTTCCATGAGAGCATCCCGAACCATAGGCTGATTTTCCTTCCTAGGGTTAAGGTTTGAGTTACGCCTAGGGTAAGGGCTCTATTAACCAGAAAGCCCTGAGTTCCAAGAACACAGCAGCTGCGAAGGACTAGCCAAGAAGAGCGCAAAAGTACCACAACATGCCTGCCTCCACAGCTTTTTCCTTGGGGACATGCCTAATTCCTGGCTGATTTGCCTTTCTCGTCTTAGGGTTGGGGTTCGGCCTAGGGCTAGGATTTTTAAAATCAGGAAGCCCTGAGTTCCAGGCACACTGCAGCTGTGAAAGGCATCCAAAAGGGAGTGCAAAAGTGCCACAACACGGCTGCTTTCACGGCTTTTTCCTTGGCAAGAAGCCTAACACCAGGCTGATTTACCTTCCCAGGGTTACTGTTAGGCTTAGGCCTAGGGCTAGGATTTTTAAAACTAGGAAGGCCTTAGCTCCAGGCACACTGCAGCTGTTCAAGGCATCCCAAGGGGAGTACAAAAGTGCTACAACATGGCAGCTTTCACAGCTTTTTCCTTGGCACCATCCCTATACCTAGGCTGATTTATCTGCCTAGGGTTAGGGTTAGGGTTCAGCCTAGGGCTTGGATTTCTTTAACCAGGAAGCCCTGAGTTCCAGGCTTACTTCATCTGCCAAAGGCATCCCAAAGGGAGTGCAGAAGTGCCACAACATGGCTGCTTTCACGGCTTTTCCCTTAGGAAGAACCCTAATACCCGGCTGATTTACCTTCCTAGGGTTACTGTTAGGCTTAGGCCTAGGACTTTTAAAACCAGGAAGCCCTGGGCTCCAGGCACACTGCAGCTGCGAAAGGCATCCCAAGGGGAGCGCAAAAGTGACGCAACTTGGCTGCCACCACTGATATTTCCATGAGACCATCCCGAACCATAGGTTGATTTTCCTTCCTAGGGTTAAGGTTTGAGTTACGCCTAGGGTAAGGGCTCTATTAACCAGAAAGCCCTGAGTTCCAAGAACACAGCAGCTGCGAAGGACTAGCCAAGAAGAGCGCAAAAGTACCACAACATGCCTGCCTCCACAGCTTTTTCCTTGGGGACATGCCTAATTCCTGGCTGATTTGCCTTTCTCGTCTTAGGGTTGGGGTTCGGCCTAGGGCTAGGATTTTTAAAATCAGGAAGCCCTGAGTTCCAGGCACACTGCAGCTGTGAAAGGCATCCAAAAGGGAGTGCAAAAGTGCCACAACACGGCTGCTTTCACGGCTTTTTCCTTGGCAAGAAGCCTAACACCAGGCTGATTTACCTTCCCAGGGTTACTGTTAGGCTTAGGCCTAGGGCTAGGATTTTTAAAACTAGGAAGCCCTGGGCTCCAGGCACACTGCAGCTGTTCAAGGCATCCCAAGGGGAGTACAAAAGTGCTACAACATGGCAGCTTTCACAGCTTTTTCCTTGGCACCATCCCTATACCTAGGCTGATTTATCTGCCTAGGGTTAGGGTTAGGCTTCAGCCTAGGGCTTGGATTTCTTTAACCAGGAAGCCCTGAGTTCCAGGCTTACTTCATCTGCCAAAGGCATCCCAAAGGGAGTGCAGAAGTGCCACAACATGGCTGCTTTCACGGCTTTTCCCTTAGGAAGAACCCTAATACCCGGCTGATTTACCTTCCTAGGGTTACTGTTAGGCTTAGGCCTAGGACTTTTAAAACCAGGAAGCCCTGGGCTCCAGGCACACTGCAGCTGCGAAAGGCATCCCAAGGGGAGCGCAAAAGTGACGCAACTTGGCTGCCACCACTGATATTTCCATGAGACCATCCCGAACCATAGGCTGATTTTCCTTCCTAGGGTTAAGGTTTGAGTTACGCCTAGGGTAAGGGCTCTATTAACCAGAAAGCCCTGAGTTCCAAGAACACAGCAGCTGCGAAGGACTAGCCAAGAAGAGCGCAAAAGTACCACAACATGTCTGCCTCCACAGCTTTTTCCTTGGGGACATGCCTAATTCCTGGCTGATTTGCCTTTCTCGTCTTAGGGTTGGGGTTCGGCCTAGGGCTAGGATTTTTAAAATCAGGAAGCCCTGAGTTCCAGGCACACTGCAGCTGTGAAAGGCATCCAAAAGGGAGTGCAAAAGTGCCACAACATGGCTGCTTTCACGGCTTTTTCCTTGGCAAGAAGCCTAACACCAGGCTGATTTACCTTCCCAGGGTTACTGTTAGGCTTAGGCCTAGGGCTAGGATTTTTAAAACTAGGAAGCCCTGGGCTCCAGGCACACTGCAGCTGTTCAAGGCATCCCAAGGGGAGTACAAAAGTGCAACAACATGGCAGCTTTCACAGCTTTTTCCTTGGCACCATCCCTATACCTAGGCTGATTTATCTGCCTAGGGTTAGGGTTAGGCTTCAGCCTAGGGCTTGGAGTTTTTTAACCAGGAAGCCCTGAGTTCCAGGCTTACTTCATCTGCCAAAGGCATCCCAAAGGGAGTGCAGAAGTGCCACAACATGGCTGCTTTCACGGCTTTTCCCTTAGGAAGAACCCTAATACCCGGCTGATTTACCTTCCTAGGGTTACTGTTAGGCTTAGGCCTAGGACTTTTAAAACCAGGAAGCCCTGGGCTCCAGGCACACTGCAGCTGCGAAAGGCATCCCAAGGGGAGCGCAAAAGTGACGCAACTTGGCTGCCACCACTGATATTTCCATGAGACCATCCCGAACCATAGCCTGTTTTTCCTTCCTAGGGTTAAGGTTTGAGTTACGCCTAGGGTAAGGGCTCTATTAACCAGAAAGCCCTGAGTTCCAAGAACACAGCAGCTGCGAAGGACTAGCCAAGAAGAGCGCAAAAGTACCACAACATGCCTGCCTCCACAGCTTTTTCCTTGGGGACATGCCTAATTCCTGGCTGATTTGCCTTTCTCGTCTTAGGGTTGGGGTTCGGCCTAGGGCTAGGATTTTTAAAATCAGGAAGCCCTGAGTTCCAGGCACACTGCAGCTGTGAAAGGCATCCAAAAGGGAGTGCAAAAGTGCCACAACACGGCTGCTTTCACGGCTTTTTCCTTGGCAAGAAGCCTAACACCAGGCTGATTTACCTTCCCAGGGTTACTGTTAGGCTTAGGCCTAGGGCTAGGATTTTTAAAACTAGGAAGCCCTGGGCTCCAGGCACACTGCAGCTGTTCAAGGCATCTCAAGGGGAGTACAAAAGTGCTACAACATGGCAGCTTTCACAGCTTTTTCCTTGGCACCATCCCTATACCTAGGCTGATTTATCTGCCTAGGGTTAGGGTTAGGGTTCAGCCTAGGGCTTGGATTTCTTTAACCAGGAAGCCCTGAGTTCCAGGCTTACTTCATCTGCCAAAGGCATCCCAAAGGGAGTGCAGAAGTGCCACAACATGGCTGCTTTCACGGCTTTTCCCTTAGGAAGAACCCTAATACCCGGCTGATTTACCTTCCTAGGGTTACTGTTAGGCTTAGGCCTAGGACTTTTAAAACCAGGAAGCCCTGGGCTCCAGGCACACTGCAGCTGCGAAAGGCATCCCAAGGGGAGCGCAAAAGTGACGCAACTTGGCTGCCACCACTGATATTTCCATGAGACCATCCCCAACCATAGGTTGATTTTCCTTCCTAGGGTTAAGGTTTGAGTTACGCCTAGGGTAAGGGCTCTATTAACCAGAAAGCCCTGAGTTCCAAGAACACAGCAGCTGCGAAGGACTAGCCAAGAAGAGCGCAAAAGTACCACAACATGCCTGCCTCCACAGCTTTTTCCTTGGGGACATGCCTAATTCCTGGCTGATTTGCCTTTCTCGTCTTAGGGTTGGGGTTCGGCCTAGGGCTAGGATTTTTAAAATCAGGAAGCCCTGAGTTCCAGGCACACTGCAGCTGTGAAAGGCATCCAAAAGGGAGTGCAAAAGTGCCACAACATGGCTGCTTTCACGGCTTTTTCCTTGGCAAGAAGCCTAACACCAGGCTGATTTACCTTCCCAGGGTTACTGTTAGGCTTAGGCCTAGGGCTAGGATTTTTAAAACTAGGAAGCCCTGGGCTCCAGGCACACTGCAGCTGTTCAAGGCATCCCAAGGGGAGTACAAAAGTGCTACAACATGGCAGCTTTCACAGCTTTTTCCTTGGCACCATCCCTATACCTAGGCTGATTTATCTGCCTAGGGTTAGGGTTAGGGTTCAGCCTAGGGCTTGGATTTCTTTAACCAGGAAGCCCTGAGTTCCAGGCTTACTTCATCTGCCAAAGGCATCCCAAAGGGAGTGCAGAAGTGCCACAACATGGCTGCTTTCACGGCTTTTCCCTTAGGAAGAACCCTAATACCCGGCTGATTTACCTTCCTAGGGTTACTGTTAGGCTTAGGCCTAGGACTTTTAAAACCAGGAAGCCCTGGGCTCCAGGCACACTGCAGCTGCGAAAGGCATCCCAAGGGGAGCGCAAAAGTGACGCAACTTGGCTGCCACCACTGATATTTCCATGAGACCATCCCGAACCATAGGCTGATTTTCCTTCCTAGGGTTAAGGTTTGAGTTACGCCTAGGGTAAGGGTCTATTAACCAGAAAGCCCTGAGTTCCAAGAACACAGCAGCTGCGAAGGACTAGCCAAGAAGAGCGCAAAAGTACCACAACATGCCTGCCTCCACAGCTTTTTCCTTGGGGACATGCCTAATTCCTGGCTGATTTGCCTTTCTCGTCTTAGGGTTGGGGTTCGGCCTAGGGCTAGGATTTTTAAAATCAGGAAGCCCTGAGTTCCAGGCACACTGCAGCTGTGAAAGGCATCCAAAAGGGAGTGCAAAAGTGCCACAACATGGCTGCTTTCACGGCTTTTTCCTTGGCAAGAAGCCTAACACCAGGCTGATTTACCTTCCCAGGGTTACTGTTAGGCTTAGGCCTAGGGCTAGGATTTTTGAAACTAGGAAGCCCTGGGCTCCAGACACACTGCAGCTGTTCAAGGCATCCCAAGGGGAGTACAAAAGTGCAACAACATGGCAGCTTTCACAGCTTTTTCCTTGGCACCATCCCTATACCTAGGCTGATTTATCTGCCTAGGGTTAGGGTTAGGGTTCAGCCTAGGGCTTGGAGTTTTTTAACCAGGAAGCCCTGAGTTCCAGGCTTACTTCATCTGCCAAAGGCATCCCAAAGGGAGTGCAGAAGTGCCACAACATGGCTGCTTTCACGGCTTTTTCCTTGGCAAGAAGCCTAACACCAGGCTGATTTACCTTCCCAGGGTTACTGTTAGGCTTAGGCCTAGGACTTTTAAAACCAGGAAGCCCTGGGCTCCAGGCACACTGCAGCTGCGAAAGGCATCCCAAGGGGAGCGCAAAAGTGACGCAACTTGGCTGCCACCACTGATATTTCCATGAGACCATCCCGAACCATAGGTTTATTTTCCTTCCTAGGGTTAAGGTTTGAGTTACGCCTAGGGTAAGGGCTCTATTAACCAGAAAGCCCTGAGTTCCAAGAACACAGCAGCTGCGAAGGACTAGCCAAGAAGAGCGCAAAAGTACCACAACATGCCTGCCTCCACAGCTTTTTCCTTGGGGACATGCCTAATTCCTGGCTGATTTGCCTTTCTCGTCTTAGGGTTGGGGTTCGGCCTAGGGCTAGGATTTTTAAAATCAGGAAGCCCTGAGTTCCAGGCACACTGCAGCTGTGAAAGGCATCCAAAAGGGAGTGCAAAAGTGCCACAACATGGCTGCTTTCACGGCTTTTTCCTTGGCAAGAAGCCTAACACCAGGCTGATTTACCTTCCCAGGGTTACTGTTAGGCTTAGGCCTAGGGCTAGGATTTTTAAAACTAGGAAGCCCTGGGCTCCAGGCACACTGCAGCTGTTCAAGGCATCCCAAGGGGAGTACAAAAGTGCTACAACATGGCAGCTTTCACAGCTTTTTCCTTGGCACCATCCCTATACCTAGGCTGATTTATCTGCCTAGGGTTAGGGTTAGGCTTCAGCCTAGGGCTTGGATTTCTTTAACCAGGAAGCCCTGAGTTCCAGGCTTACTTCATCTGCCAAAGGCATCCCAAAGGGAGTGCAGAAGTGCCACAACATGGCTGCTTTCACGGCTTTTCCCTTAGGAAGAACCCTAATACCCGGCTGATTTACCTTCCTAGGGTTACTGTTAGGCTTAGGCCTAGGACTTTTAAAACCAGGAAGCCCTGGGCTCCAGGCACACTGCAGCTGCGAAAGGCATCCCAAGGGGAGCGCAAAAGTGACGCAACTTGGCTGCCACCACTGATATTTCCATGAGACCATCCCGAACCATAGGCTGATTTTCCTTCCTAGGGTTAAGGTTTGAGTTACGCCTAGGGTAAGGGTCTATTAACCAGAAAGCCCTGAGTTCCAAGAACACAGCAGCTGCGAAGGACTAGCCAAGAAGAGCGCAAAAGTAGCACAACATGCCTGCCTCCACAGCTTTTTCCTTGGGGACATGCCTAATTCCTGGCTGATTTGCCTTTCTCGTCTTAGGGTTGGGGTTCGGCCTAGGGCTAGGATTTTTAAAATCAGGAAGCCCTGAGTTCCAGGCACACTGCAGCTGTGAAAGGCATCCAAAAGGGAGTGCAAAAGTGCCACAACATGGCTGCTTTCACGGCTTTTTCCTTGGCAAGAAGCCTAACACCAGGCTGATTTACCTTCCCAGGGTTACTGTTAGGCTTAGGCCTAGGGCTAGGATTTTTGAAACTAGGAAGCCCTGGGCTCCAGACACACTGCAGCTGTTCAAGGCATCCCAAGGGGAGTACAAAAGTGCAACAACATGGCAGCTTTCACAGCTTTTTCCTTGGCACCATCCCTATACCTAGGCTGATTTATCTGCCTAGGGTTAGGGTTAGGGTTCAGCCTAGGGCTTGGAGTTTTTTAACCAGGAAGCCCTGAGTTCCAGGCTTACTTCATCTGCCAAAGGCATCCCAAAGGGAGTGCAGAAGTGCCACAACATGGCTGCTTTCACGGCTTTTTCCTTGGCAAGAAGCCTAACACCAGGCTGATTTACCTTCCCAGGGTTACTGTTAGGCTTAGGCCCAGGACTTTTAAAACCAGGAAGCCCTGGGCTCCAGGCACACTGCAGCTGCGAAAGGCATCCCAAGGGGAGCGCAAAAGTGACGCAACTTGGCTGCCACCACTGATATTTCCATGAGACCATCCCGAACCATAGGTTTATTTTCCTTCCTAGGGTTAAGGTTTGAGTTACGCCTAGGGTAAGGGCTCTATTAACCAGAAAGCCCTGAGTTCCAAGAACACAGCAGCTGCGAAGGACTAGCCAAGAAGAGCGCAAAAGTACCACAACATGCCTGCCTCCACAGCTTTTTCCTTGGGGACATGCCTAATTCCTGGCTGATTTGCCTTTCTCGTCTTAGGGTTGGGGTTCGGCCTAGGGCTAGGATTTTTAAAATCAGGAAGCCCTGAGTTCCAGGCACACTGCAGCTGTGAAAGGCATCCAAAAGGGAGTGCAAAAGTGCCACAACATGGCTGCTTTCACGGCTTTTTCCTTGGCAAGAAGCCTAACACCAGGCTGATTTACCTTCCCAGGGTTACTGTTAGGCTTAGGCCTAGGGCTAGGATTTTTAAAACTAGGAAGCCCTGGGCTCCAGGCACACTGCAGCTGTTCAAGGCATCCCAAGGGGAGTACAAAAGTGCTACAACATGGCAGCTTTCACAGCTTTTTCCTTGGCACCATCCCTATACCTAGGCTGATTTATCTGCCTAGGGTTAGGGTTAGGCTTCAGCCTAGGGCTTGGATTTCTTTAACCAGGAAGCCCTGAGTTCCAGGCTTACTTCATCTGCCAAAGGCATCCCAAAGGGAGTGCAGAAGTGCCACAACATGGCTGCTTTCACGGCTTTTCCCTTAGGAAGAACCCTAATACCCGGCTGATTTACCTTCCTAGGGTTACTGTTAGGCTTAGGCCTAGGACTTTTAAAACCAGGAAGCCCTGGGCTCCAGGCACACTGCAGCTGCGAAAGGCATCCCAAGGGGAGCGCAAAAGTGACGCAACTTGGCTGCCACCACTGATATTTCCATGAGACCATCCCGAACCATAGGCTGATTTTCCTTCCTAGAGTTAAGGTTTGAGTTACGCCTAGGGTAAGGGCTCTATTAACCAGAAAGCCCTGAGTTCCAAGAACACAGCAGCTGCGAAGGACTAGCCAAGAAGAGTGCAAAAGTACCACAACATGTCTGCCTCCACAGCTTTTTCCTTGGGGACATGCCTAATTCCTGGCTGATTTGCCTTTCTCGTCTTAGGGTTGGGGTTCGGCCTAGGGCTAGGATTTTTAAAATCAGGAAGCCCTGAGTTCCAGGCACACTGCAGCTGTGAAAGGCATCCAAAAGGGAGTGCAAAAGTGCCACAACATGGCTGCTTTCACGGCTTTTTCCTTGGCAAGAAGCCTAACACCAGGCTGATTTACCTTCCCAGGGTTACTGTTAGGCTTAGGCCTAGGGCTAGGATTTTTAAAACTAGGAAGCCCTGGGCTCCAGACACACTGCAGCTGTTCAAGGCATCCCAAGGGGAGTACAAAAGTGCTACAACATGGCAGCTTTCACAGCTTTTTCCTTGGCACCATCCCTATACCTAGGCTGATTTATCTGCCTAGTGTTAGGGTTAGGCTTCAGCCTAGGGCTTGGAGTTTTTTAACCAGGAAGCCCTGAGTTCCAGGCTTACTTCATCTGCCAAAGGCATCCCAAAGGGAGTGCAGAAGTGCCACAACATGGCTGCTTTCACGGCTTTTCCCTTAGGAAGAACCCTAATACCCGGCTGATTTACCTTCCTAGGGTTACTGTTAGGCTTAGGCCTAGGACTTTTAAAACCAGGAAGCCCTGGGCTCCAGGCACACTGCAGCTGCAAAAGGCATCCCAAGGGGAGCGCAAAAGTGACGCAACTTGGCTGCCACCACTGATATTTCCATGAGACCATCCCGAACCATAGGCTGATTTTCCTTCCTAGGGTTAAGGTTTGAGTTACGCCTAGGGTAAGGGCTCTATTAACCAGAAAGCCCTGAGTTCCAAGAACACAGCAGCTGCGAAGGACTAGCCAAGAAGAGCGCAAAAGTACCACAACATGCCTGCCTCCACAGCTTTTTCCTTGGGGACATGCCTAATTCCTGGCTGATTTGCCTTTCTCGTCTTAGGGTTGGGGTTCGGCCTAGGGCTAGGATTTTTAAAATCAGGAAGCCCTGAGTTCCAGGCACACTGCAGCTGTGAAAGGCATCCAAAAGGGAGTGCAAAAGTGCCACAACATGGCTGCTTTCACGGCTTTTTCCTTGGCAAGAAGCCTAACACCAGGCTGATTTACCTTCCCAGGGTTACTGTTAGGCTTAGGCCTAGGGCTAGGATTTTTAAAACTAGGAAGCCCTGGGCTCCAGACACACTGCAGCTGTTCAAGGCATCCCAAGGGGAGTACAAAAGTGCTACAACATGGCAGCTTTCACAGGTTTTTCCTTGGCACCATCCCTATACCTAGGCTGATTTATCTGCCTAGGGTTAGGGTTAGGCTTCAGCCTAGGGCTTGGATTTCTTTAACCAGGAAGCCCTGAGTTCCAGGCTTACTTCATCTGCCAAAGGCATCCCAAAGGGAGTGCAGAAGTGCCACAACATGGCTGCTTTCACGGCTTTTCCCTTAGGAAGAACCCTAATACCCGGCTGATTTACCTTCCTAGGGTTACTGTTAGGCTTAGGCCTAGGACTTTTAAAACCAGGAAGCCCTGGGCTCCAGGCACACTGCAGCTGCGAAAGGCATCCCAAGGGGAGCGCAAAAGTGACGCAACTTGGCTGCCACCACTGATATTTCCATGAGACCATCCCGAACCATAGGTTGATTTTCCTTCCTAGGGTTAAGGTTTGAGTTACGCCTAGGGTAAGGGCTCTATTAACCAGAAAGCCCTGAGTTCCAAGAACACAGCAGCTGCGAAGGACTAGCCAAGAAGAGCGCAAAAGTACCACAACATGCCTGCCTCCACAGCTTTTTCCTTGGGGACATGCCTAATTCCTGGCTGATTTGCCTTTCTCGTCTTAGGGTTGGGGTTCGGCCTAGGGCTAGGATTTTTAAAATCAGGAAGCCCTGAGTTCCAGGCACACTGCAGCTGTGAAAGGCATCCAAAAGGGAGTGCAAAAGTGCCACAACATGGCTGCTTTCACGGCTTTTTCCTTGGCAAGAAGCCTAACACCAGGCTGATTTACCTTCCCAGGGTTACTGTTAGGCTTAGGCCTAGGGCTAGGATTTTTAAAACTAGGAAGCCCTGGGCTCCAGACACACTGCAGCTGTTCAAGGCATCCCAAGGGGAGTACAAAAGTGCTACAACATGGCAGCTTTCACAGCTTTTTCCTTGGCACCATCCCTATACCTAGGCTGATTTATCTGCCTAGGGTTAGGGTTAGGGTTCAGCCTAGGGCTTGGATTTCTTTAACCAGGAAGCCCTGAGTTCCAGGCTTACTTCATCTGCCAAAGGCATCCCAAAGGGAGTGCAGAAGTGCCACAACATGGCTGCTTTCACGGCTTTTCCCTTAGGAAGAACCCTAATACCCGGCTGATTTACCTTCCTAGGGTTACTGTTAGGCTTAGGCCTAGGACTTTTAAAACCAGGAAGCCCTGGGCTCCAGGCACACTGCAGCTGCGAAAGGCATCCCAAGGGGAGCGCAAAAGTGACGCAACTTGGCTGCCACCACTGATATTTCCATGAGACCATCCCGAACCATAGGTTGATTTTCCTTCCTAGGCTTAAGGTTTGAGTTACGCCTAGGGTAAGGGCTCTATTAACCAGAAAGCCCTGAGTTCCAAGAACACAGCAGCTGCGAAGGACTAGCCAAGAAGAGCGCAAAAGTACCACAACATGTCTGCCTCCACAGCTTTTTCCTTGGGGACATGCCTAATTCCTGGCTGATTTGCCTTTCTCGTCTTAGGGTTGGGGTTCAGCCTAGGGCTAGGATTTTTAAAATCAGGAAGCCCTGAGTTCCAGGCACACTGGAGCTGTGAAAGGCATCCAAAAGGGAGTGCAAAAGTGCCACAACATGGCTGCTTTCACGGCTTTTTCCTTGGCAAGAAGCCTAACACCAGGCTGATTTACCTTCCCAGGGTTACTGTTAGGCTTAGGCCTAGGGCTGGGATTTTTAAAACTAGGAAGCCCTTGGCTCCAGACACACTGCAGCTGTTCAAGGCATCCCAAGGGGAGTACAAAAGTGCTACAACATGGCAGCTTTCACAGCTTTTTCCTTGGCACCATCCCTATACCTAGGCTGATTTATCTGCCTAGGGTTAGGGTTAGGCTTCAGCCTAGGGCTTGGAGTTTTTTAACCAGGAAGCCCTGAGTTCCAGGCTTACTTCATCTGCCAAAGGCATCCCAAAGGGAGTGCAGAAGTGCCACAACATGGCTGCTTTCACGGCTTTTCCCTTAGGAAGAACCCTAATACCCGGCTGATTTACCTTCCTAGGGTTACTGTTAGGCTTAGGCCTAGGACTTTTAAAACCAGGAAGCCCTGGGCTCCAGGCACACTGCAGCTGCGAAAGGCATCCCAAGGGGAGCGCAAAAGTGACGCAACTTGGCTGCCACCACTGATATTTCCATGAGACCATCTCGAACCATAGGCTGATTTTCCTTCCTAGGGTTAAGGTTTGAGTTACGCCTAGGGTAAGGGCTCTATTAACCAGAAAGCCCTGAGTTCCAAGAACACAGCAGCTGCGAAAGACTAGCCAAGAAGAGCGCAAAAGTACCACAACATGCCTGCCTCCACAGCTTTTTCCTTGGGGACATGCCTAATTCCTGGCTGATTTGCCTTTCTCGTCTTAGGGTTGGGGTTCGGCCTAGGGCTAGGATTTTTAAAATCAGGAAGCCCTGAGTTCCAGGCACACTGCAGCTGTGAAAGGCATCCAAAAGGGAGTGCAAAAGTGCCACAACATGGCTGCTTTCACGGCTTTTTCCTTGGCAAGAAGCCTAACACCAGGCTGATTTCCCTTCCCAGGGTTACTGTTAGGCTTAGGCCTAGGGCTAGGATTTTTAAAACTAGGAAGCCCTGGGCTCCAGGCACACTGCAGCTGTTCCAGGCATCCCAAGGGGAGTACAAAAGTGCAACAACATGGCAGCTTTCACAGCTTTTTCCTTGGCACCATCCCTATACCTAGGCTGATTTATCTGCCTAGGGTTAGGGTTAGGGTTCAGCCTAGGGCTTGG
The DNA here is from genome assembly GCF_027887145.1 of Ammospiza caudacuta. NCBI lineage: Eukaryota > Metazoa > Chordata > Aves > Passeriformes > Passerellidae > Ammospiza > Ammospiza caudacuta. The sequence continues at coordinate 81,380 of NW_026682923.1, forward strand.
AGTTTTTTAACCAGGAAGCCCTGAGTTCCAGGCTTACTTCATCTGCCAAAGGCATCCCAAAGGGAGTGCAGAAGTGCCACAACATGGCTGCTTTCACGGCTTTTCCCTTAGGAAGAACCCTAATACCCGGCTGATTTACCTTCCTAGGGTTACTGTTAGGCTTAGGCCTAGGACTTTTAAAACCAGGAAGCCCTGGGCTCCAGGCACACTGCAGCTGCGAAAGGCATCCCAAGGGGAGCGCAAAAGTGACGCAACTTGGCTGCCACCACTGATATTTCCATGAGACCATCCCGAACCATAGGCTGATTTTCCTTCCTAGGGTTAAGGTTTGAGTTACGCCTAGGGTAAGGGCTCTATTAACCAGAAAGCCCTGAGTTCCAAGAACACAGCAGCTGCGAAGGACTAGCCAAGAAGAGCGCAAAAGTACCACAACATGCCTGCCTCCACAGCTTTTTCCTTGGGGACATGCCTAATTCCTGGCTGATTTGCCTTTCTCGTCTTAGGGTTGGGGTTCGGCCTAGGGCTAGGATTTTTAAAATCAGGAAGCCCTGAGTTCCAGGCACACTGCAGCTGTGAAAGGCATCCAAAAGGGAGTGCAAAAGTGCCACAACATGGCTGCTTTCACAGCTTTTTCCTTGGCAAGAAGCCTAACACCAGGCTGATTTACCTTCCCAGGGTTACTGTTAGGCTTAGGCCTAGGGCTAGGATTTTTAAAACTAGGAAGCCCTGGGCTCCAGGCACACTGCAGCTGTTCAAGGCATCCCAAGGGGAGTACAAAAGTGCAACAACATGGCAGCTTTCACAGCTTTTTCCTTGGCACCATCCCTATACCTAGGCTGATTTATCTGCCTAGGGTTAGGGTTAGGCTTCAGCCTAGGGCTTGGATTTCTTTAACCAGGAAGCCCTGAGTTCCAGGCTTACTTCATCTGCCAAAGGCATCCCAAAGGGAATGCAGAAGTGCCACAACATGGCTGCTTTCACGGCTTTTCCCTTAGGAAGAACCCTAATACCCGGCTGATTTACCTTCCTAGGGTTACTGTTAGGCTTAGGCCTAGGACTTTTAAAACCAGGAAGCCCTGGGCTCCAGGCACACTGCAGCTGCGAAAGGCCTCCCAAGGGGAGCGCAAAAGTGACGCAACTTGGCTGCCACCACTGATATTTCCATGAGACCATCCCGAACCATAGGCTGATTTTCCTTCCTAGGCTTAAGGTTTGAGTTACGCCTAGGGTAAGGGTCTATTAACCAGAAAGCCCTGAGTTCCAAGAACACAGCAGCTGCGAAGGACTAGCCAAGAAGAGCGCAAAAGTACCACAACATGTCTGCCTCCACAGCTTTTTCCTTGGTGACATGCCTAATTCCTGGCTGATTTGCCTTTCTCGTCTTAGGGTTGGGGTTCGGCCTAGGGCTAGGATTTTTAAAATCAGGAAGCCCTGAGTTCCAGGCACACTGCAGCTGTGAAAGGCATCCAAAAGGGAGTGCAAAAGTGCCACAACATGGCTGCTTTCACGGCTTTTTCCTTGGCAAGAAGCCTAACACCAGGCTGATTTACCTTCCCAGGGTTACTGTTAGGCTTAGGCCTAGGGCTAGGATTTTTAAAACTAGGAAGCCCTGGGCTCCAGACACACTGCAGCTGTTCAAGGCATCCCAAGGGGAGTACAAAAGTGCTACAACATGGCAGCTTTCACAGCTTTTTCCTTGGCACCATCCCTATACCTAGGCTGATTTATCTGCCTAGGGTTAGGGTTAGGCTTCAGCCTAGGGCTTGGAGTTTTTTAACCAGGAAGCCCTGAGTTCCAGGCTTACTTCATCTGCCAAAGGCATCCCAAAGGGAGTGCAGAAGTGCCACAACATGGCTGCTTTCACGGCTTTTCCCTTAGGAAGAACCCTAATACCCGGCTGATTTACCTTCCTAGGGTTACTGTTAGGCTTAGGCCTAGGACTTTTAAAACCAGGAAGCCCTGGGCTCCAGGCACACTGCAGCTGCGAAAGGCATCCCAAGGGGAGCGCAAAAGTGACGCAACTTGGCTGCCACCACTGATATTTCCATGAGAGCATCCCGAACCATAGGCTGATTTTCCTTCCTAGGGTTAAGGTTTGAGTTACGCCTAGGGTAAGGGCTCTATTAACCAGAAAGCCCTGAGTTCCAAGAACACAGCAGCTGCGAAGGACTAGCCAAGAAGAGCGCAAAAGTACCACAACATGCCTGCCTCCACAGCTTTTTCCTTGGGGACATGCCTAATTCCTGGCTGATTTGCCTTTCTCGTCTTAGGGTTGGGGTTCGGCCTAGGGCTAGGATTTTTAAAATCAGGAAGCCCTGAGTTCCAGGCACACTGCAGCTGTGAAAGGCATCCAAAAGGGAGTGCAAAAGTGCCACAACATGGCTGCTTTCACGGCTTTTTCCTTGGCAAGAAGCCTAACACCAGGCTGACATACTTTCCCAGGGTTACTGTTAGGCTTAGGCCTAGGGCTAGGATTTTTGAAACTAGGAAGCCCTGGGCTCCAGGCACACTGCAGCTGTGAAAGGCATCCCAAGGGGAGTACAAAAGTGCAACAACATGGCAGCTTTCACAGCTTTTTCCTTGGCAAGAAGCCTAACACCAGGCTGATTTACTTTCCCAGGGTTACTGTTAGGCTTAGGCCTAGGGCTAGGATTTTTGAAACTAGGAAGCCCTTAGCTCCAGGCACACTGCAGCTGTTCAAGGCATCCCAAGGGGAGTACAAAAGTGCAACAACATGGCAGCTTTCACAGCTTTTTCCTTGGCACCATCCCTATACCTAGGCTGATTTATCTGCCTAGGGTTAGGGTTAGGGTTCAGCCTAGGGCTTGGATTTCTTTAACCAGGAAGCCCTGAGTTCCAGGCTTACTTCATCTGCCAAAGGCATCCCAAGGGAGTGCAGAAGTGCCACAACATGGCTGCTTTCACGGCTTTTTCCTTGGCAAGAAGCCTAACATCAGGCTGATTTACTTTCCCAGGGTTACTGTTAGGCTTAGGCCTAGGGCTAGGATTTTTGAAACTAGGAAGCCCTTAGCTCCAGGCACACTGCAGCTGTTCAAGGCATCCCAAGGGGAGTACAAAAGTGCAACAACATGGCAGCTTTCACAGCTTTTTCCTTGGCACCATCCCTATACCTAGGCTGATTTATCTGCCTAGGGTTAGGGTTAGGGTTCAGCCTAGGGCTTGGATTTCTTTAACCAGGAAGCCCTGAGTTCCAGGCTTACTTCATCTGCCAAAGGCATCCCAAAGGGAGTGCAGAAGTGCCACAACATGGCTGCTTTCACGCCTTTTTCCTTGGCAAGACGCCTAACACCAGGCTGACTTACCTTCCCAGGGTTACTGTTAGGCTTAGGCCTAGGGCTAGGATTTTTAAAACTAGGAAGCCCTTAGCTCCAGGCACACTGCAGCTGTTCAAGGCATCCCAAGGGGAGTACAAAAGTGCAACAACATGGCAGCTTTCACAGCTTTTTCCTTGGCACCATCCCTATACCTAGGCTGATTTATCTGCCTAGGGTTAGGGTTAGGGTTCAGCCTAGGGCTTGAATTTCTTTAACCAGGAAGCCCTGAGTTCCAGGCTTACTTCATCTGCCAAAGGCATCCCAAAGGGAGTGCAGAAGTGCCACAACATGGCTGCTTTCATGTTGTTGTTATCTTATTGTATTTCATATTTCTGGAGTCCCATCTTAAAGTCCATACCTTCTTGCTGGTCCTATTATGCAGCTCCTCTCTGCAGCACAGTTCCTCATGGCTTCCATAGGGGCTCCTCCTGGGCTCTCGACCCAACCCCCTTTTATCCCAGAGGCCTTCATGAGCTACAGCTGCTACCCAACCAAGGATCCCACAGCTGTAGCTCATCCAGAGCAACAGGACCCACCTATCTAATACATAGGACTCTCACTACATATATATATTCACAAGGACTCCTTTATAACAATACATATATTCAGGCCCCTACATTTCCCCCCTTTTCTTTTAACAATTTCTCAATTACACAGTTACAATATCCATATCTGTCCCAGCTCCCAGGCTGCCACAGCTCTCGGCTGTCCTATCTTCCACTGTCCCAGCTCTCCAGCTGCCACAGCTCTCGGCTGTCCGGGGGATTCCATACCTAATACATATATTCAGGCCCCTACATTTCCCCCCTTTTCTTTTAACAATTTCTCCATTACACAGTTACAATATCCATATCTGTCCCAGCTCTCAGGCTGCCACAGCTCTCAGCTGTCCTATCTTCATCTGTCCCAGCTCTCAGGCTGCCACAGCTCTCGGCTGTCCTATATTCCACTGTCCCAGCTCTCCGGCTGCCACAGCTCTCGGCTGTCCGGGGGATTCCATACCTAATACATATATTCAGGCCCCTACATTATTGTTGTTGTTATCTTATTGTATTTCATATTTCTGGAGTCCCATCTTAAAGTCCATACCTTCTTGCTGGTCCTATTATGCAGCTCCTCTCTGCAGCACAGTTCCTCATGGCTTCCATAGGGGCTCCTTCTGGGCTCTCGACCCAACCCCCTTTTATCCCAGAGGCCTTCATGAGCTACAGCTGCTACCCAACCAAGGATCCCACAGCTGTAGCTCATCCAGAGCAACAGGACCCACCTATCTAATACATAGGACTCTCACTACATATATATATATTCACAAGGACTCCTTTATAACAATACATATATTCAGGCCCCTACACTTTCACGGCTTTTCCCTTAGGAAGAACCCTAATACCCGGCTGATTTACCTTCCTAGGGTTACTGTTAGGCTTAGGCCTAGGACTTTTAAAACCAGGAAGCCCTGGGCTCCAGGCACACTGCAGCTGCGAAAGGCATCCCAAGGGGAGCGCAAAAGTGACGCAACTTGGCTGCCACCACTGATATTTCCATGAGAGCATCCCGAAACATAGGTTGATTTTCCTTCCTAGGGTTAAGGTTTGAGTTACGCCTAGGGTAAGGGTCTATTAACCAGAAAGCCCTGAGTTCCAAGAACACAGCAGCTGCGAAGGACTAGCCAAGAAGAGCGCAAAAGTACCACAACATGCCTGCCTCCACAGCTTTTTCCTTGGGGACATGCCTAATTCCTGGCTGATTTGCCTTTCTCGTCTTAGGGTTGGGGTTCGGCCTAGGGCTAGGATTTTTAAAATCAGGAAGCCCTGAGTTCCAGGCACACTGGAGCTGTGAAAGGCATCCAAAAGGGAGTGCAAAAGTGCCACAACATGGCTGCTTTCACGGCTTTTTCCTTGGCAAGAAGCCTAACACCAGGCTGACATACTTTCCCAGGGTTACTGTTAGGCTTAGGCCTAGGGCTAGGATTTTTGAAACTAGGAAGCCCTGGGCTCCAGGCACACTGCAGCTGTGAAAGGCATCCCAAGGGGAGTACAAAAGTGCAACAACATGGCAGCTTTCACAGCTTTTTCCTTGGCAAGAAGCCTAACACCAGGCTGATTTACTTTCCCAGGGTTACTGTTAGGCTTAGGCCTAGGGCTAGGATTTTTGAAACTAGGAAGCCCTTAGCTCCAGGCACACTGCAGCTGTTCAAGGCATCCCAAGGGGAGTACAAAAGTGCAACAACATGGCAGCTTTCACAGCTTTTTCCTTGGCACCATCCCTATACCTAGGCTGATTTATCTGCCTAGGGTTAGGGTTAGGGTTCAGCCTAGGGCTTGGATTTCTTTAACCAGGAAGCCCTGAGTTCCAGGCTTACTTCATCTGCCAAAGGCATCCCAAGGGAGTGCAGAAGTGCCACAACATGGCTGCTTTCACGGCTTTTTCCTTGGCAAGAAGCCTAACATCAGGCTGATTTACTTTCCCAGGGTTACTGTTAGGCTTAGGCCTAGGGCTAGGATTTTTGAAACTAGGAAGCCCTTAGCTCCAGGCACACTGCAGCTGTTCAAGGCATCCCAAGGGGAGTACAAAAGTGCAACAACATGGCAGCTTTCACAGCTTTTTCCTTGGCACCATCCCTATACCTAGGCTGATTTATCTGCCTAGGGTTAGGGTTAGGGTTCAGCCTAGGGCTTGGATTTCTTTAACCAGGAAGCCCTGAGTTCCAGGCTTACTTCATCTGCCAAAGGCATCCCAAAGGGAGTGCAGAAGTGCCACAACATGGCTGCTTTCACGCCTTTTTCCTTGGCAAGACGCCTAACACCAGGCTGACTTACCTTCCCAGGGTTACTGTTAGGCTTAGGCCTAGGGCTAGGATTTTTAAAACTAGGAAGCCCTTAGCTCCAGGCACACTGCAGCTGTTCAAGGCATCCCAAGGGGAGTACAAAAGTGCAACAACATGGCAGCTTTCACAGCTTTTTCCTTGGCACCATCCCTATACCTAGGCTGATTTATCTGCCTAGGGTTAGGGTTAGGGTTCAGCCTAGGGCTTGAATTTCTTTAACCAGGAAGCCCTGAGTTCCAGGCTTACTTCATCTGCCAAAGGCATCCCAAAGGGAGTGCAGAAGTGCCACAACATGGCTGCTTTCATGTTGTTGTTATCTTATTGTATTTCATATTTCTGGAGTCCCATCTTAAAGTCCATACCTTCTTGCTGGTCCTATTATGCAGCTCCTCTCTGCAGCACAGTTCCTCATGGCTTCCATAGGGGCTCCTCCTGGGCTCTCGACCCAACCCCCTTTTATCCCAGAGGCCTTCATGAGCTACAGCTGCTACCCAACCAAGGATCCCACAGCTGTAGCTCATCCAGAGCAACAGGACCCACCTATCTAATACATAGGACTCTCACTACATATATATATTCACAAGGACTCCTTTATAACAATACATATATTCAGGCCCCTACATTTCCCCCCTTTTCTTTTAACAATTTCTCAATTACACAGTTACAATATCCATATCTGTCCCAGCTCCCAGGCTGCCACAGCTCTCGGCTGTCCTATCTTCCACTGTCCCAGCTCTCCAGCTGCCACAGCTCTCGGCTGTCCGGGGGATTCCATACCTAATACATATATTCAGGCCCCTACATTTCCCCCCTTTTCTTTTAACAATTTCTCCATTACACAGTTACAATATCCATATCTGTCCCAGCTCTCAGGCTGCCACAGCTCTCAGCTGTCCTATCTTCATCTGTCCCAGCTCTCAGGCTGCCACAGCTCTCGGCTGTCCTATATTCCACTGTCCCAGCTCTCCGGCTGCCACAGCTCTCGGCTGTCCGGGGGATTCCATACCTAATACATATATTCAGGCCCCTACATTATTGTTGTTGTTATCTTATTGTATTTCATATTTCTGGAGTCCCATCTTAAAGTCCATACCTTCTTGCTGGTCCTATTATGCAGCTCCTCTCTGCAGCACAGTTCCTCATGGCTTCCATAGGGGCTCCTTCTGGGCTCTCGACCCAACCCCCTTTTATCCCAGAGGCCTTCATGAGCTACAGCTGCTACCCAACCAAGGATCCCACAGCTGTAGCTCATCCAGAGCAACAGGACCCACCTATCTAATACATAGGACTCTCACTACATATATATATATTCACAAGGACTCCTTTATAACAATACATATATTCAGGCCCCTACATTTCCCCCCTTTTCTTTTAACAATTTCTCAATTACACAGTTACAATATCCATATCTGTCCCAGCTCCCAGGCTGCCACAGCTCTCGGCTGTCCTATCTTCCACTGTCCCAGCTCTCCGGCTGCCACAGCTCTCAGCTGTCCGGGGGATTCCATACCTAATACATATATTCAGGCCCCTACATTTCCCCCCTTTTCTTTTAACAATTTCTCAATTACACAGTTACAATATCCATATCTGTCCCAGCTCTCAGGCTGCCACAGCTCTCAGCTGTCCTATCTTCCACTGTCCCAGCTCTCCGGCTGCCACAGCTCTCGGCTGTCCAGGGGAGTCCATACCTTCTCCTTGGCTGCATGTTCTTTATCACGTCGCGGTCACCAATCGTTGTTGTTATCTTATTGTATTTCATATTTCTGGAGTCCCATCTTAAAGTCCATACCTTCTTGCTGGTCCTATTATGCAGCTCCTCTCTGCAGCACAGTTCCTCATGGCTTCCATAGGGGCTCCTTCTGGGCTCTCGACCCAACCCCCTTTTATTCCAGAGGCCTTCATGAGCTACAGCTGCTACCCAACCAAGGATCCCACAGCTGTAGCTCATCCAGAGCAACAGGACCCACCTATCTAATACATAGGACTCTCACTACATATATATATATTCACAAGGACTCCTTTATAACAATACATATATTCAGGCCCCTACACTTTCACGGCTTTTCCCTTAGGAAGAACCCTAATACCCGGCTGATTTACCTTCCTAGGGTTACTGTTAGGCTTAGGCCTAGGACTTTTAAAACCAGGAAGCCCTGGGCTCCAGGCACACTGCAGCTGCGAAAGGCATCCCAAGGGGAGCGCAAAAGTGACGCAACTTGGCTGCCACCACTGATATTTCCATGAGACCATCCCGAACCATAGGTTGATTTTCCTTCCTAGGGTTAAGGTTTGAGTTACGCCTAGGGTAAGGGTCTATTAACCAGAAAGCCCTGAGTTCCAAGAACACAGCAGCTGCGAAGGACTACCCAAGAAGAGCGCAAAAGTAGCAAAACATGCCTGCCTCCACAGCTTTTTCCTTGGGGACATGCCTAATTCCTGGCTGATTTGCCTTTCTCGTCTTAGGGTTGGGGTTCGGCCTAGGGCTAGGATTTTTAAAATCAGGAAGCCCTGAGTTCCAGGCACACTGGAGCTGTGAAAGGCATCCAAAAGGGAGTGCAAAAGTGCCACAACATGGCTGCTTTCACAGCTTTTTCCTTGGCAAGAAGCCTAACACCAGGCTGACATACTTTCCCAGGGTTACTGTTAGGCTTAGGCCTAGGGCTAGGATTTTTGAAACTAGGAAGCCCTGGGCTCCAGGCACACTGCAGCTGTTCAAGGCATCCCAAGGGGAGTACAAAAGTGCAACAACATGGCAGCTTTCACAGCTTTTTCCTTGGCAAGAAGCCTAACACCAGGCTGATTTACTTTCCCAGGGTTACTGTTAGGCTTAGGCCTAGGGCTAGGATTTTTGAAACTAGGAAGCCCTTAGCTCCAGGCACACTGCAGCTGTTCAAGGCATCCCAAGGGGAGTACAAAAGTGCAACAACATGGCAGCTTTCACAGCTTTTTCCTTGGCACCATCCCTATACCTAGGCTGATTTATCTGCCTAGGGTTAGGGTTAGGGTTCAGCCTAGGGCTTGGATTTCTTTAACCAGGAAGCCCTGAGTTCCAGGCTTACTTCATCTGCCAAAGGCATCCCAAAGGGAGTGCAGAAGTGCCACAACATGGCTGCTTTCACGCCTTTTTCCTTGGCAAGACGCCTAACACCAGGCTGACTTACCTTCCCAGGGTTACTGTTAGGCTTAGGCCTAGGGCTAGGATTTTTGAAACTAGGAAGCCCTGGGCTCCAGGCACACTGCAGCTGTTCAAGGCATCCCAAGGGGAGTACAAAAGTGCAACAACATGGCAGCTTTCACAGCTTTTTCCTTGGCAAGAAGCCTAACACCAGGCTGATTTACTTTCCCAGGGTTACTGTTAGGCTTAGGCCTAGGGCTAGGATTTTTGAAACTAGGAAGCCCTTAGCTCCAGGCACACTGCAGCTGTTCAAGGCATCCCAAGGGGAGTACAAAAGTGCAACAACATGGCAGCTTTCACAGCTTTTTCCTTGGCACCATCCCTATACCTAGGCTGATTTATCTGCCTAGGGTTAGGGTTAGGGTTCAGCCTAGGGCTTGGATTTCTTTAACCAGGAAGCCCTGAGTTCCAGGCTTACTTCATCTGCCAAAGGCATCCCAAAGGGAGTGCAGAAGTGCCACAACATGGCTGCTTTCACGCCTTTTTCCTTGGCAAGACGCCTAACACCAGGCTGACTTACCTTCCCAGGGTTACTGTTAGGCTTAGGCCTAGGGCTAGGATTTTTAAAACTAGGAAGCCCTTAGCTCCAGGCACACTGCAGCTGTTCAAGGCATCCCAAGGGGAGTACAAAAGTGCAACAACATGGCAGCTTTCACAGCTTTTTCCTTGGCACCATCCCTATACCTAGGCTGATTTATCTGCCTAGGGTTAGGGTTAGGGTTCAGCCTAGGGCTTGAATTTCTTTAACCAGGAAGCCCTGAGTTCCAGGCTTACTTCATCTGCCAAAGGCATCCCAAAGGGAGTGCAGAAGTGCCACAACATGGCTGCTTTCATGTTGTTGTTATCTTATTGTATTTCATATTTCTGGAGTCCCATCTTAAAGTCCATACCTTCTTGCTGGTCCTATTATGCAGCTCCTCTCTGCAGCACAGTTCCTCATGGCTTCCATAGGGGCTCCTCCTGGGCTCTCGACCCAACCCCCTTTTATCCCAGAGGCCTTCATGAGCTACAGCTGCTACCCAACCAAGGATCCCACAGCTGTAGCTCATCCAGAGCAACAGGACCCACCTATCTAATACATAGGACTCTCACTACATATATATATTCACAAGGACTCCTTTATAACAATACATATATTCAGGCCCCTACATTTCCCCCCTTTTCTTTTAACAATTTCTCAATTACACAGTTACAATATCCATATCTGTCCCAGCTCCCAGGCTGCCACAGCTCTCGGCTGTCCTATCTTCCACTGTCCCAGCTCTCCAGCTGCCACAGCTCTCGGCTGTCCGGGGGATTCCATACCTAATACATATATTCAGGCCCCTACATTTCCCCCCTTTTCTTTTAACAATTTCTCCATTACACAGTTACAATATCCATATCTGTCCCAGCTCTCAGGCTGCCACAGCTCTCAGCTGTCCTATCTTCATCTGTCCCAGCTCTCAGGCTGCCACAGCTCTCGGCTGTCCTATATTCCACTGTCCCAGCTCTCCGGCTGCCACAGCTCTCGGCTGTCCGGGGGATTCCATACCTAATACATATATTCAGGCCCCTACATTATTGTTGTTGTTATCTTATTGTATTTCATATTTCTGGAGTCCCATCTTAAAGTCCATACCTTCTTGCTGGTCCTATTATGCAGCTCCTCTCTGCAGCACAGTTCCTCATGGCTTCCATAGGGGCTCCTTCTGGGCTCTCGACCCAACCCCCTTTTATCCCAGAGGCCTTCATGAGCTACAGCTGCTACCCAACCAAGGATCCCACAGCTGTAGCTCATCCAGAGCAACAGGACCCACCTATCTAATACATAGGACTCTCACTACATATATATATATTCACAAGGACTCCTTTATAACAATACATATATTCAGGCCCCTACACTTTCACGGCTTTTCCCTTAGGAAGAACCCTAATACCCGGCTGATTTACCTTCCTAGGGTTACTGTTAGGCTTAGGCCTAGGACTTTTAAAACCAGGAAGCCCTGGGCTCCAGGCACACTGCAGCTGCGAAAGGCATCCCAAGGGGAGCGCAAAAGTGACGCAACTTGGCTGCCACCACTGATATTTCCATGAGAGCATCCCGAACCATAAGTTGATTTTCCTTCCTAGGGTTAAGGTTTGAGTTACGCCTAGGGTAAGGGTTCTATTAACCAGAAAGCCCTGAGTTCCAAGAACACAGCAGCTGCGAAGGACTAGCCAAGAAGAGCGCAAAAGTACCACAACATGCCTGCCTCCACAGCTTTTTCCTTGGGGACATGCCTAATTCCTGGCTGATTTGCCTTTCTCGTCTTAGGGTTGGGGTTCGGCCTAGGGCTAGGATTTTTAAAATCAGGAAGCCCTGAGTTCCAGGCACACTGGAGCTGTGAAAGGCATCCAAAAGGGAGTGCAAAAGTGCCACAACATGGCTGCTTTCACGGCTTTTTCCTTGGCAAGAAGCCTAACACCAGGCTGACATACTTTCGCAGGGTTACTGTTAGGCTTAGGCCTAGGGCTAGGATTTTTGAAACTAGGAAGCCCTGGGCTCCAGGCACACTGCAGCTGTTCAAGGCATCCCAAGGGGAGTACAAAAGTGCAACAACATGGCAGCTTTCACAGCTTTTTCCTTGGCAAGAAGCCTAACACCAGGCTGATTTACTTTCCCAGGGTTACTGTTAGGCTTAGGCCTAGGGCTAGGATTTTTGAAACTAGGAAGCCCTTAGCTCCAGGCACACTGCAGCTGTTCAAGGCATCCCAAGGGGAGTACAAAAGTGCAACAACATGGCAGCTTTCACAGCTTTTTCCTTGGCACCATCCCTATACCTAGGCTGATTTATCTGCCTAGGGTTAGGGTTAGGGTTCAGCCTAGGGCTTGGATTTCTTTAACCAGGAAGCCCTGAGTTCCAGGCTTACTTCATCTGCCAAAGGCATCCCAAGGGAGTGCAGAAGTGCCACAACATGGCTGCTTTCACGGCTTTTTCCTTGGCAAGAAGCCTAACATCAGGCTGATTTACTTTCCCAGGGTTACTGTTAGGCTTAGGCCTAGGGCTAGGATTTTTGAAACTAGGAAGCCCTTAGCTCCAGGCACACTGCAGCTGTTCAAGGCATCCCAAGGGGAGTACAAAAGTGCAACAACATGGCAGCTTTCACAGCTTTTTCCTTGGCACCATCCCTATACCTAGGCTGATTTATCTGCCTAGGGTTAGGGTTAGGGTTCAGCCTAGGGCTTGGATTTCTTTAACCAGGAAGCCCTGAGTTCCAGGCTTACTTCATCTGCCAAAGGCATCCCAAAGGGAGTGCAGAAGTGCCACAACATGGCTGCTTTCACGCCTTTTTCCTTGGCAAGACGCCTAACACCAGGCTGACTTACCTTCCCAGGGTTACTGTTAGGCTTAGGCCTAGGGCTAGGATTTTTAAAACTAGGAAGCCCTTAGCTCCAGGCACACTGCAGCTGTTCAAGGCATCCCAAGGGGAGTACAAAAGTGCAACAACATGGCAGCTTTCACAGCTTTTTCCTTGGCACCATCCCTATACCTAGGCTGATTTATCTGCCTAGGGTTAGGGTTAGGGTTCAGCCTAGGGCTTGAATTTCTTTAACCAGGAAGCCCTGAGTTCCAGGCTTACTTCATCTGCCAAAGGCATCCCAAAGGGAGTGCAGAAGTGCCACAACATGGCTGCTTTCATGTTGTTGTTATCTTATTGTATTTCATATTTCTGGAGTCCCATCTTAAAGTCCATACCTTCTTGCTGGTCCTATTATGCAGCTCCTCTCTGCAGCACAGTTCCTCATGGCTTCCATAGGGGCTCCTCCTGGGCTCTCGACCCAACCCCCTTTTATCCCAGAGGCCTTCATGAGCTACAGCTGCTACCCAACCAAGGATCCCACAGCTGTAGCTCATCCAGAGCAACAGGACCCACCTATCTAATACATAGGACTCTCACTACATATATATATTCACAAGGACTCCTTTATAACAATACATATATTCAGGCCCCTACATTTCCCCCCTTTTCTTTTAACAATTTCTCAATTACACAGTTACAATATCCATATCTGTCCCAGCTCCCAGGCTGCCACAGCTCTCGGCTGTCCTATCTTCCACTGTCCCAGCTCTCCAGCTGCCACAGCTCTCGGCTGTCCGGGGGATTCCATACCTAATACATATATTCAGGCCCCTACATTTCCCCCCTTTTCTTTTAACAATTTCTCCATTACACAGTTACAATATCCATATCTGTCCCAGCTCTCAGGCTGCCACAGCTCTCAGCTGTCCTATCTTCATCTGTCCCAGCTCTCAGGCTGCCACAGCTCTCGGCTGTCCTATATTCCACTGTCCCAGCTCTCCGGCTGCCACAGCTCTCGGCTGTCCGGGGGATTCCATACCTAATACATATATTCAGGCCCCTACATTATTGTTGTTGTTATCTTATTGTATTTCATATTTCTGGAGTCCCATCTTAAAGTCCATACCTTCTTGCTGGTCCTATTATGCAGCTCCTCTCTGCAGCACAGTTCCTCATGGCTTCCATAGGGGCTCCTTCTGGGCTCTCGACCCAACCCCCTTTTATCCCAGAGGCCTTCATGAGCTACAGCTGCTACCCAACCAAGGATCCCACAGCTGTAGCTCATCCAGAGCAACAGGACCCACCTATCTAATACATAGGACTCTCACTACATATATATATATTCACAAGGACTCCTTTATAACAATACATATATTCAGGCCCCTACACTTTCACGGCTTTTCCCTTAGGAAGAACCCTAATACCCGGCTGATTTACCTTCCTAGGGTTACTGTTAGGCTTAGGCCTAGGACTTTTAAAACCAGGAAGCCCTGGGCTCCAGGCACACTGCAGCTGCGAAAGGCATCCCAAGGGGAGCGCAAAAGTGACGCAACTTGGCTGCCACCACTGATATTTCCATGAGACCATCCCGAAACATAGGTTGATTTTCCTTCCTAGGGTTAAGGTTTGAGTTACGCCTAGGGTAAGGGTCTATTAACCAGAAAGCCCTGAGTTCCAAGAACACAGCAGCTGCGAAGGACTAGCCAAGAAGAGCGCAAAAGTACCACAACATGCCTGCCTCCACAGCTTTTTCCTTGGGGACATGCCTAATTCCTGGCTGATTTGCCTTTCTCGTCTTAGGGTTGGGGTTCGGCCTAGGGCTAGGATTTTTAAAATCAGGAAGCCCTGAGTTCCAGGCACACTGGAGCTGTGAAAGGCATCCAAAAGGGAGTGCAAAAGTGCCACAACATGGCTGCTTTCACGGCTTTTTCCTTGGCAAGAAGCCTAACACCAGGCTGACATACTTTCCCAGGGTTACTGTTAGGCTTAGGCCTAGGGCTAGGATTTTTGAAACTAGGAAGCCCTGGGCTCCAGGCACACTGCAGCTGTGAAAGGCATCCCAAGGGGAGTACAAAAGTGCAACAACATGGCAGCTTTCACAGCTTTTTCCTTGGCAAGAAGCCTAACACCAGGCTGATTTACTTTCCCAGGGTTACTGTTAGGCTTAGGCCTAGGGCTAGGATTTTTGAAACTAGGAAGCCCTTAGCTCCAGGCACACTGCAGCTGTTCAAGGCATCCCAAGGGGAGTACAAAAGTGCAACAACATGGCAGCTTTCACAGCTTTTTCCTTGGCACCATCCCTATACCTAGGCTGATTTATCTGCCTAGGGTTAGGGTTAGGGTTCAGCCTAGGGCTTGGATTTCTTTAACCAGGAAGCCCTGAGTTCCAGGCTTACTTCATCTGCCAAAGGCATCCCAAAGGGAGTGCAGAAGTGCCACAACATGGCTGCTTTCACGGCTTTTTCCTTGGCAAGAAGCCTAACATCAGGCTGATTTACCTTCCCAGGGTTACTGTTAGGCTTAGGCCTAGGGCTAGGATTTTTGAAACTAGGAAGCCCTGGGCTCCAGGCACACTGCAGCTGTTCAAGGCATCCCAAGGGGAGTACAAAAGTGCAACAACATGGCAGCTTTCACAGCTTTTTCCTTGGCACCATCCCTATACCTAGGCTGATTTATCTGCCTAGGGTTAGGGTTAGGGTTCAGCCTAGGGCTTGAATTTTTTTAACCAGGAAGCCCTGAGTTCCAGGCTTACTTCATCTGCCAAAGGCATCCCAAAGGGAGTGCAGAAGTGCCACAACATGGCTGCTTTCACGGCTTTTCCCTTAGGAAGAACCCTAATACCCGGCTGATTTACCTTCCTAGGGTTACTGTTAGGCTTAGGCCTAGGACTTTTAAAACCAGGAAGCCCTGGGCTCCAGGCACACTGCAGCTGCGAAAGGCATCCCAAGGGGAGCGCAAAAGTGACGCAACTTGGCTGCCACCACTGATATTTCCATGAGAGCATCCCGAACCATAGGTTGATTTTCCTTCCTAGGGTTAAGGTTTGAGTTACGCCTAGGGTAAGGGTTCTATTAACCAGAAAGCCCTGAGTTCCAAGAACACAGCAGCTGCGAAGGACTAGCCAAGAAGAGCGCAAAAGTACCACAACATGCCTGCCTCCACAGCTTTTTCCTTGGGGACATGCCTAATTCCTGGCTGATTTGCCTTTCTCGTCTTAGGGTTGGGGTTCGGCCTAGGGCTAGGATTTTTAAAAGCAGGAAGCCCTGAGTTCCAGGCACACTGGAGCTGTGAAAGGCATCCAAAAGGGAGTGCAAAAGTGCCACAACATGGCTGCTTTCACGGCTTTTTCCTTGGCAAGACGCCTAACACCAGGCTGATTTACCTTCCCAGGGTTACTGTTAGGCTTAGGCCTAGGGCTAGGATTTTTAAAACTAGGAAGCCCTTAGCTCCAGGCACACTGCAGCTGTTCAAGGCATCCCAAGGGGAGTACAAAAGTGCAACAACATGGCAGCTTTCACAGCTTTTTCCTTGGCACCATCCCTATACCTAGGCTGATTTATCTGCCTAGGGTTAGGGTTAGGGTTCAGCCTAGGGCTTGAATTTCTTTAACCAGGAAGCCCTGAGTTCCAGGCTTACTTCATCTGCCAAAGGCATCCCAAAGGGAGTGCAGAAGTGCCACAACATGGCTGCTTTCACGGCTTTTTCCTTGGCAAGAAGCCTAACATCAGGCTGATTTACTTTCCCAGGGTTACTGTTAGGCTTAGGCCTAGGGCTGGGATTTTTGAAACTAGGAAGCCCTTAGCTCCAGGCACACTGCAGCTGTTCAAGGCATCCCAAGGGGAGTACAAAAGTGCAACAACATGGCAGCTTTCACAGCTTTTTCCTTGGCACCATCCCTATACCTAGGCTGATTTATCTGCCTAGGGTTAGGGTTAGGGTTCAGCCTAGGGCTTGGATTTCTTTAACCAGGAAGCCCTGAGTTCCAGGCACACTGGAGCTGTGAAAGGCATCCAAAAGGGAGTGCAAAAATGCCACAACATGGCTGCTTTCACGGCTTTTTCCTTGGCAAGACGCCTAACACCAGGCTGATTTACCTTCCCAGGGTTACTGTTAGGCTTAGGCCTAGGGCTAGGATTTTTGAAACTAGGAAGCCCTGGGCTCCAGGCACACTGCAGCTGTTCAAGGCATCCCAAGGGGAGTACAAAAGTGCAACAACATGGCAGCTTTCACAGCTTTTTCCTTGGCACCATCCCTATACCTAGGCTGATTTATCTGCCTAGGGTTAGGGTTAGGGTTCAGCCTAGGGCTTGGATTTTTTTAACCAGGAAGCCCTGAGTTCCAGGCTTACTTCATCTGCCAAAGGCATCCCAAAGGGAGTGCAGAAGTGCCACAACATGGCTGCTTTCACGGCTTTTCCCTTAGGAAGAACCCTAATACCCGGCTGATTTACCTTCCTAGGGTTACTGTTAGGCTTAGGCCTAGGACTTTTAAAACCAGGAAGCCCTGGGCTCCAGGCACACTGCAGCTGCGAAAGGCATCCCAAGGGGAGCGCAAAAGTGACGCAACTTGGCTGCCACCACTGATATTTCCATGAGACCATCCCGAACCATAGGCTGATTTTCCTTCCTACGGTTAAGGTTTGAGTTACGCCTAGGGTAAGGGTCTATTAACCAGAAAGCCCTGAGTTCCAAGAACACAGCAGCTGCGAAGGACTAGCCAAGAAGAGCGCAAAAGTACCACAACATGCCTGCCTCCACAGCTTTTTCCTTGGGGACATGCCTAATTCCTGGCTGATTTGCCTTTCTCGTCTTAGGGTTGGGGTTCGGCCTAGGGCTAGGATTTTTAAAATCAGGAAGCCCTGAGTTCCAGGCACACTGGAGCTGTGAAAGGCATCCCAAGGGGAGTACAAAAGTGCAACAACATGGCAGCTTTCACGGCTTTTTCCTTGGCAAGACGCCTAACACCAGGCTGATTTACCTTCCCAGGGTTACTGTTAGGCTTAGGCCTAGGGCTAGGATTTTTAAAACTAGGAAGCCCTTAGCTCCAGGCACACTGCAGCTGTTCAAGGCATCCCAAGGGGAGTACAAAAGTGCAACAACATGGCAGCTTTCACAGCTTTTTCCTTGGCACCATCCCTATACCTAGGCTGATTTATCTGCCTAGGGTTAGGGTTAGGCTTCAGCCTAGGGCTTGGATTTTTTTAACCAGGAAGCCCTGAGTTCCAGGCTTACTTCATCTGCCAAAGGCATCCCAAAGGGAGTGCAGAAGTGCCACAACATGGCTGCTTTCACGGCTTTTCCCTTAGGAAGAACCCTAATACCCGGCTGATTTACCTTCCTAGGGTTACTGTTAGGCTTAGGCCTAGGACTTTTAAAACCAGGAAGCCCTGGGCTCCAGGCACACTGCAGCTGCGAAAGGCATCCCAAGGGGAGCGCAAAAGTGACGCAACTTGGCTGCCACCACTGATATTTCCTAGAGACCATCCCGAACCATAAGCTGATTTTCCTTCCTAGGGTTAAGGTTTGAGTTACGCCTATGGTAAGGGTCAATTAACCGGAAAGCCCTGAGTTCTAAGAACACAGCAGCTGCGAAGGACTACCCAAGAAGAGCGCAAAAGTACCACAACATGCCTGCCTCCACAGCTTTTTCCTTGGGGACATGCCTAATTCCTGGCTGATTTGCCTTTCTCGTCTTAGGGTTGGGGTTCGGCCTAGGGCTAGGATTTTTAAAAGCAGGAAGCCCTGAGTTCCAGGCACACTGGAGCTGTGAAAGGCATCCAAAAGGGAGTGCAAAAGTGCCACAACATGGCTGCTTTCACGGCTTTTTCCTTGGCAAGAAGCCTAACACCAGGCTGATTTACCTTCCCAGGGTTACTGTTAGGCTTAGGCCTAGGGCTAGGATTTTTAACACTAGGAAGCCCTTAGCTCCAGGCACACTGCAGCTGTTCAAGGCATCCCAAGGGGAGTACAAAAGTGCAGCAACATGGCAGCTTTCACAGCTTTTTCCTTGGCACCATCCCTATACCTAGGCTGATTTATCTGCCTAGGGTTAGGGTTAGGGTTCAGCCTAGGGCTAGGATTTTTAAAATCAGGAAGCCCTGAGTTCCAGGCACACTGGAGCTGTGAAAGGCATCCAAAAGGGAGTGCAAAAGTGCCACAACATGGCTGCTTTCACGGCTTTTTCCTTGTCGAAAAGAAACTTGTCCAAAACAGCTTCCAATCGAATGTTCATGTGATCGGAAAAGTCAGAAGAGTGCAAAGGTACTGTTTTCTAGAATTTGGCAAGCTGCGCACACAATCCCAGTGTTGTACAGCTTCCTTCTTCACCTTTCCGATGGTCCCGCTGTCTCCGTCTCCCGGAGGCGAAGAAGCGGCTTCTTCGCGCAAAGACAATTGTGCCGCTCACTGTGCTCTCCTTAGCGAGGCTTTTGCCGAAAGACGCCCGGGAGCGGCTCTTAGCTCCGGAGAGCGTCGTACCTTCGTCTTTAGCGTCTCTTCTCGTCTACATCTTAGCAAAAAGGTTTTCCACTGTTTGCCTAGGAAAAACTTTGCCAGCACAGAAAACATCTCCCATCGTGTTCTAGACGTTGCACGGAGGTCTTCCAAGTGTTTGGCATGAAGAAAAGAAAAGTTGTCCAAAACAGCTTCCAATCGAATGTTCATGTGATTGGAAAAGTCAGGAGAGTGCAAAGGTACTGTTTTCTAGCAGTTGGCAAGCTGCGCACACAATCCCAGTGTTGTACAGCTTCCTTCTTCACCTCACCGAAGGTGCCGCTCTCTCCGGCTCCCGGAGGCGAAGAAGCGGCTTCATCGCGCATAGACGATTGTGCCGCTCACTGTGCTCTCCTTAGCGCGGCTTCTGCCGAAAGACGCCTGGGAGCGGCTCTTAGCTCCGTAGAGCATCGTACCTTCGTCTTTAGCGTCTCTTCTCGTCTACATCTTAACAAAAAGCTTTTCAACTATGTTTGCCTAGGAAAAACTTTTCCAGAACAGAAAACATCTCCCATCGTGTTCTAGACGTTGCACGGAGGTCTTCCAAGTGTTTGGCATGAAGAAAAGAAAAGTTGTCCAAAACAGCTTCCAATCGAATGTTCATATGATTGGAAAAGTCAGGAGAGTTTAAAGATACTGTTTTCTATCGGTTGGCAGGCTGCGCACACAATCGCAGTGTTGTACAGCTTCCTTCTTCACCTTTCCGAAGGTGCCGCTGTCTCCGGCTCGCGGAGGCGAAGAAGCGGCTTCTTCGCGCAAAGACGATTGTGCCGCTCACTGTGCTCTGCTGAGCGCGGCTTCTGCCGAAAGACGCCCGGGAGCGGCTCTTAGCACCGGAGAGCATCGTACCTTCGTCTTTAGCGTCTCTTCTCCTCTACATCTTAGCAGAAAGCTTTTCCACTATGTTTGCCTAGGAAAAACTTTGCCAGCACAGAAAACATCTCCCATCATGTTCTAGACGTTGCTCGCAGGTCTTCCAAGTGTTTGGCAGGAAGAAAAGAAAAGTTGTCCAAAACAGCTTCCAATCGAATGTTCATATGATTGGAAAAGTCAGGAAAGTGCAAAGGTACTGTTTCCAATCAGTTTACAAGCTGCGCACACAATCCCAGTGTTGTACAGCTTCCTTCTTCACCTGTCCGAAGGTGCCGCTCTCTCCGGCTCCCGGAGGCGAAGAAGCGGCTTCTTCGCGCAAAGACGATTGTGCCGCTCACTGTGCTCTCCATAGCGCGGCTTCTGCCGAAAGAGGCCCGGGAGCGGCTCTTAGCTCCGGAGAGCATCGTACCTTCGTCTTTAGCGTCTCTTCTCGTCTACATCTTAGCAAAAAGCTTTTCAACTATGTCTGGTGAGGAAAAACTGTGCCAGCACAGAAAACATCTCCCATCGTGTTCTGGACGTTGCACGGAGGTCTTCCAAGTGTTTGACATGAAGAAAAGAAAAGTTGTCCAAAACAGCTTCCAATCGAATGTTCATGTGATTGGAAAAGGCAGGAGAGTGCAGAGGTACTGTTTTCTATCAGGTGGCAAGCTGCGCACACAATCCCAGTGTTGTACAGCTTCCTTCTTCACCTTTCCGAAGGTGCCGCTCTCTCCGGCTCCCGGAGGCGAAGAAGCGGCTTCTTCGCGCAAAGACGATTGTGCCGCTCACTGTGCTCTCCTTAGCGCGGCTTCTGCCGAAAGACGCCCGGGAGCGGCTCTTAGCTCCGGAGAGCATCGTACCTTCGTCTTTAGCGTCTTTTGTGGTCTACATCCTAGCAGAAAGATTTTCCACTCTGTCTGGCTATGAAAAACCGTGCCAGCGCAGAAAACAACTCCCATCGTGACAGGGAAGTTGCAGAGAGGTCTGTAAAGTGTTTGGCTGGAAGAAAAGTTGTCCAAAACAGCTTCCAATCGAATGTTCATGTGATTGAAAAAGTCAGGAGAGTGCAAAGGCACTGTTTTCTATCAGGTGGCAAGCTGCGCACACAATCCCAGTGTTGTACAGCTTCCTTCTTCACCTTTCCGAAGGTGCCGCTCTCTCCGGCTCTTGGAGCAGTAGAAGCCGCTTCTTCGCGCAAACACGATTGTGCTGCTCAAAGTGCTGTGCTGAGCGCGGCTTTTGCCAATAGACGCCCGGGAGCGGCTCTTAGCACCGGAGAGCATCGTACCTTCGTCTTTAGCGTCTCTTCTCGTCTACATCTTAGAGGAAAGGTTTTCCACTATGTCGTGCTAGGAAAAACAGTGCCAGCACAGAAAACATCTCCCATCGTGATCGAGAAGTTGCATAGAAGTCTGGCAAGGGTTTGGCTGGAAG
The DNA here is from genome assembly GCF_027887145.1 of Ammospiza caudacuta. NCBI lineage: Eukaryota > Metazoa > Chordata > Aves > Passeriformes > Passerellidae > Ammospiza > Ammospiza caudacuta. The sequence goes on from NW_026682923.1 coordinate 102,821, forward strand.
AAAAGTTGTCCAAAACAGCTTCCAATCGAATGTTCATGTGATTGTAAAAGTCAGGAGAGTGCAAAGGTACTGTTTTCTATCATCTGGCAAGCTGGGCACAGAATCCCAGTGTTGTACAGCTTCCTTCTTCACCTTTTCGAAACTGCCGCTCTCTCCGGCTCAAGGAGCCGAAGAAGCGGCTTCTTCGCGCAAAGACGATTGTGCCGCTCACTGTGCTCTCCATAGCGCGGCTTCTGCCGAAAGAGGCCCGGGAGCGGCTCTTAGCTCCGGAGAGCATCGTACCTTCGTCTTTAGCGTCTCTTCTCGTCTACAGCTTAGCAAAAAGCTTTTCCACTATGTCTGCTAGGAAAAACCATGCCAACAAAGAAAACAACTCCCATCGTGACCGAGAAGTTGCACGGAGGCCTGGAAAGTGTTTGGCTGGAAGAAAAGAAAAGTTGTCCAAAAGAGCTTCCAATCGAATGTTCATGTGTTTGGAAAAGTCAGGAGAGGGCAAAGCTACTGTTTTCTATCAGGTGGCAAGCTGCGCACAGAATCCCAGTGTTGTACAGCTTCCTTCTTCACCTGTCCGAAGGTGCCGCTCTCTCCGGCTCCCGGAGGCGAAGAAGCGGCTTCTTCGCGCAAAGACGATTGTGCCGCTCACTGTGCTCTCCATAGCGCGGCTTCTGCCGAAAGAGGCCCGGGAGCGGCTCTTAGCTCCGGAGAGCATCGTACCTTCGTCTTTAGCGTCTCTTCTCGTCTACATCTTAGCAAAAAGCTTTTCAACTATGTCTGGTGAGGAAAAACTGTGCCAGCACAGAAAACATCTCCCATCGTGTTCTGGACGTTGCACGGAGGTCTTCCAAGTGTTTGACATGAAGAAAAGAAAAGTTGTCCAAAACAGCTTCCAATCGAATGTTCATGTGATTGGAAAAGGCAGGAGAGTGCAGAGGTACTGTTTTCTATCAGGTGGCAAGCTGCGCACACAATCCCAGTGTTGTACAGCTTCCTTCTTCACCTTTCCGAAGGTGCCGCTCTCTCCGGCTCCCGGAGGCGAAGAAGCGGCTTCTTCGCGCAAAGACGATTGTGCCGCTCACTGTGCTCTCCTTAGCGCGGCTTCTGCCGAAAGACGCCCGGGAGCGGCTCTTAGCTCCGGAGAGCATCGTACCTTCGTCTTTAGCGTCTTTTGTGGTCTACATCCTAGCAGAAAGATTTTCCACTCTGTCTGGCTATGAAAAACCGTGCCAGCGCAGAAAACAACTCCCATCGTGACAGGGAAGTTGCAGAGAGGTCTGTAAAGTGTTTGGCTGGAAGAAAAGTTGTCCAAAACAGCTTCCAATCGAATGTTCATGTGATTGAAAAAGTCAGGAGAGTGCAAAGGCACTGTTTTCTATCAGCTGGAGAGCTGCCCACAAAATCCCAGTGTTGTACAGCTTCCTTCTTCACCTTTCCGAAGGTGCCGCTCTCTCCGGCTCTTGGAGCAGTAGAAGCCGCTTCTTCGCGCAAAGACGATTGTGCTGCTCAAAGTGCTGTGCTGAGCGCGGCTTTTGCCAATAGACGCCCGGGAGCGGCTCTTAGCACCGGAGAGCATCGTACCTTCGTCTTTAGCGTCTCTTCTCGTCTACATCTTAGAGGAAAGGTTTTCCACTATGTCGTGCTAGGAAAAACAGTGCCAGCACAGAAAACATCTCCCATCGTGATCGAGAAGTTGCATAGAAGTCTGGCAAGGGTTTGGCTGGAAGAAAAGTTGTCCAAAACAGCTTCCAATCGAATGTTCATGTGATTGGAAAAGTCAGGAGAGTGCAAAGGTACTGTTTTCTATCATCTGGCAAGCTGGGCACAGAATCCCAGTGTTGTACAGCTTCCTTCTTCACCTTTTCGAAACTGCCGCTCTCTCCGGCTCAAGGAGCCGAAGAAGCGGCTTCTTCGCGCAAAGACGATTGTGCCGCTCACTGTGCTCTCCTTAGAGCGGCTTCTGCCGAAAGAGGCCCGGGAGCGGCTCTTAGCTCCGGAGAGCATCGTACCTTCGTCTTTAGCGTCTCTTCTCGTCTACATTTTAGTCGAAAGCTTTTCCACTATGTCTGCTAGGAAAAACCATGCCAACAAAGAAAACAACTCCCATCGTGACCGAGAAGTTGCACGGAGGCCTGGAAAGTGTTTGGCTGGAAGAAAAGAAAAGTTGTCCAAAAGAGCTTCCAATCGAATGTTCATGTGTTTGGAAAAGTCAGGAGAGGGCAAAGCTACTGTTTTCTATCAGGTGGCAAGCTGCGCACACAATCCCAGTGTTGTACAGCTTCCTTCTTCACCTGTCCGAAGGTGCCGCTCTCTCCGGCTCCCGGAGGCGAAGAAGCGGCTTCTTCGCGCAAAGACGATTGTGCCGCTCACTGTGCTCTCCATAGGGCGGCTTCTGCCGAAAGAGGCCCGGGAGCGGCTCTTAGCTCCGGAGAGCATCGTACCTTCGTCTTTAGCGTCTCTTCTCGTCTACATCTTAGCAAAAAGCTTTTCAACTATGTCTGGTGAGGAAAAACTGTGCCAGCACAGAAAACATCTCCCATCGTGTTCTGGACGTTGCACGGAGGTCTTCCAAGTGTTTGACATGAAGAAAAGAAAAGTTGTCCAAAACAGCTTCCAATCGAATGTTCATGTGATTGGAAAATCAGGAGAGTGCAAAGGTACTGTTTTCTATCAGGTGGCAAGCTGCGCACACAATCCCAGTGTTGTACAGCTTCCTTCTTCACCTTTCCGAAGGTGCCGCTCTCTCCGGCTCCCGGAGGCGAAGAAGCGGCTTCTTCGCGCAAAGACGATTGTGCCGCTCACTGTGCTCTCTTAGCGCGGCTTCTGCTAAAAGAAGCCCGGGAGCGGCACTTAGCTCCGGAGAGTATCGTAACTTCGTCTTTAGCGTCTTTTGGTCTACATCTTAGCAAAAAGCTTTTCCACTATGTCTATCTAGGAAAAACCGTGACAGCTTAGAAAACATCACCCATCGTGATCGAGAAGTTGGCAAGCTGGGCACACAATCCCAGTGTTGTACAGCTTCCTTCTTCACCTGTCCGAAGGTGCCACTCTCTCCGGCTCCCGGAGGCGAAAAAGCGGCTTCTTCGCGCAAAGACGATTGTGCCGCTCACTGTGCTCTCCTAAGCGCGGCTACTGCCGAAAGAGGCCCGGAAGCGGCTCTTAGCTCCGGAGGGCATCGTACCTTCGTCTTTAGCGTCTCTTCTCGTCTACAGCTTAGCAAAAAGCTTTTCCACTATGTCTGTCGAGGAAAAACTTTGCCAGCACAGAAAACATCTCCTAACGTGTTCTAGACGTTCCTCGGAGGTGTGCCGAGTGTTTCGGAAGAAGGGAAAGAAACTTGTCCAAAACAGCTTCCAATCGAATGTTCATGTGATTGGAAAAGTCAGGAAAGTGCAAAGGTACTATTTCCTGTCAGTTGGCAAGCTGCGCACAGAATCCCAGTGTTGTACAGCTTCCTTCTTCACCTGTCCGAAGGTGCCACTCTCTCCGGCTCCCGGAGGCGAAAAAGCGGCTTCTTCGCGCAAAGACGAATGTGCCGCTCACTCTGCTCTCCTAAGCGCGGCTACTGCCGAAAGACGCCCGGGAGCGGCTCTTAGCTCCGGAGAGCATCGTACCTTCGTCTTTAGCGTCTCTTCTCGTCTACATCTTAGCAAAAAGCATTTCCGCTATGTCTGGCGAGGAAAAACTTTGCCAGCACTGAAACACCTACTATCGTGTTCTAGACCTAGCACCGAGGTGTGCCGAGTGCTATGGAAGAAGGGAACGAAACTTGTCCAAAACAGCTTCCAATCGAATGTTCATGTGATTGGAAAAGTCAGAAGAGTGCAAATGTACTGTTTTCTATCAGATGGCAAGCTGCGCACACAATCCCAGTGTTGTACGGCTTTCTTCTTCACCTGTCCGAAGGTGCCACTCTCTCCGGCTCCCGAAGGCGAAAAAGCGGCTTCTTCGCGCAAAGAAGATTGTGCCGCTCACTGTGCTCTCCTTAGAGCGGCTTCTGCCGAAAGAGGCCCGGGAGCGGCTCTTAGCTCCGGAGAGCATTGTACCTTCTTCTTTAGCGTCTCTTCTCGTCTACATCTTAGACGAAAGCTTTTCCACTCTGTCTGGCTATGAAAAACCGTGCCAGCGCAGAAAACAACTCCCATCGTGTTCTAGAGGTTGCACGATCCCTATACTTAGGCTGATTTTCCTTCCTGGAAATAAAGTTAGGTTTCAGCCTAGGGCTTGGTTTTCTTTAACCAGGAAGCCCTGAGTTCCAGGCTTACTTCATCTGCCAAAGGCATCCCAAAGGGAGTGCAGAAGTGCCACAACATGGCTGCTTTCACGGCTTTTCCCTTAGGAAGAACCCTAATACCCGGCTGATTTACCTTCCTAGGGTTACTGTTAGGCTTAGGCCTAGGACTTTTAAAACCAGGAAGCCCTGGGCTCCAGGCACACTGCAGCTGCGAAAGGCATCCCAAGGGGAGCGCAAAAGTGACGCAACTTGGCTGCCTCCACAGCTTTTTCCTTGGGGACATGCCTAATTCCTGGCTGATTTGCCTTTCTCGTCTTAGGGTTGGGGTTCGGCCTAGGGCTAGGATTTTTAAAATCAGGAAGCCCTGAGTTCCAGGCACACTGGAGCTGTGAAAGGCATCCAAAAGGGAGTGCAAAAGTGCCACAACATGGCTGCTTTCACGGCTTTTTCCTTGGCAAGAAGCCTAACACCAGGCTGATTTGCCTTCCAAGGGTTACTGTTAGGCTTAGGCCTAGGGCTAGGATTTTTAAAACTAGGAAGCCCTGGGCTCCAGGCACACTGCAGCTGTGAAAGGCATCCCAAGGGGAGTACAAAAGTGCAACAACATGGCAGCTTTCACAGCTTTTTCCTTGGCAAGAAGCCTAACACCAGGCTGATTTACTTTCCCAGGGTTACTGTTAGGCTTAGGCCTAGGGCTAGGATTTTTGAAACTAGGAAGCCCTTAGCTCCAGGCACACTGCAGCTGTTCAAGGCATCCCAAGGGGAGTACAAAAGTGCTACAACATGGCAGCTTTCACAGCTTTTTCCTTGGCACCATCCCTATACCTAGGCTGATTTATCTGCCTAGGGTTAGGGTTAGGGTTCAGCCTAGGGCTTGGATTTCTTTAACCAGGAAGCCCTGAGTTCCAGGCTTACTTCATCTGCCAAAGGCATCCCAAGGGAGTGCAGAAGTGCCACAACATGGCTGCTTTCACGGCTTTTTCCTTGGCAAGAAGCCTAACATCAGGCTGATTTACTTTCCCAGGGTTACTGTTAGGCTTAGGCCTAGGGCTAGGATTTTTGAAACTAGGAAGCCCTTAGCTCCAGGCACACTGCAGCTGTTCAAGGCATCCCAAGGGGAGTACAAAAGTGCAACAACATGGCAGCTTTCACAGCTTTTTCCTTGGCACCATCCCTATACCTAGGCTGATTTATCTGCCTAGGGTTAGGGTTAGGGTTCAGCCTAGGGCTTGGATTTCTTTAACCAGGAAGCCCTGAGTTCCAGGCTTACTTCATCTGCCAAAGGCATCCCAAAGGGAGTGCAGAAGTGCCACAACATGGCTGCTTTCACGCCTTTTTCCTTGGCAAGACGCCTAACACCAGGCTGACTTACCTTCCCAGGGTTACTGTTAGGCTTAGGCCTAGGGCTAGGATTTTTAAAACTAGGAAGCCCTTAGCTCCAGGCACACTGCAGCTGTTCAAGGCATCCCAAGGGGAGTACAAAAGTGCAACAACATGGCAGCTTTCACAGCTTTTTCCTTGGCACCATCCCTATACCTAGGCTGATTTATCTGCCTAGGGTTAGGGTTAGGGTTCAGCCTAGGGCTTGAATTTCTTTAACCAGGAAGCCCTGAGTTCCAGGCTTACTTCATCTGCCAAAGGCATCCCAAAGGGAGTGCAGAAGTGCCACAACATGGCTGCTTTCATGTTGTTGTTATCTTATTGTATTTCATATTTCTGGAGTCCCATCTTAAAGTCCATACCTTCTTGCTGGTCCTATTATGCAGCTCCTCTCTGCAGCACAGTTCCTCATGGCTTCCATAGGGGCTCCTCCTGGGCTCTCGACCCAACCCCCTTTTATCCCAGAGGCCTTCATGAGCTACAGCTGCTACCCAACCAAGGATCCCACAGCTGTAGCTCATCCAGAGCAACAGGACCCACCTATCTAATACATAGGACTCTCACTACATATATATATTCACAAGGACTCCTTTATAACAATACATATATTCAGGCCCCTACATTTCCCCCCTTTTCTTTTAACAATTTCTCAATTACACAGTTACAATATCCATATCTGTCCCAGCTCCCAGGCTGCCACAGCTCTCGGCTGTCCTATCTTCCACTGTCCCAGCTCTCCAGCTGCCACAGCTCTCGGCTGTCCGGGGGATTCCATACCTAATACATATATTCAGGCCCCTACATTTCCCCCCTTTTCTTTTAACAATTTCTCCATTACACAGTTACAATATCCATATCTGTCCCAGCTCTCAGGCTGCCACAGCTCTCAGCTGTCCTATCTTCATCTGTCCCAGCTCTCAGGCTGCCACAGCTCTCGGCTGTCCTATATTCCACTGTCCCAGCTCTCCGGCTGCCACAGCTCTCGGCTGTCCGGGGGATTCCATACCTAATACATATATTCAGGCCCCTACATTATTGTTGTTGTTATCTTATTGTATTTCATATTTCTGGAGTCCCATCTTAAAGTCCATACCTTCTTGCTGGTCCTATTATGCAGCTCCTCTCTGCAGCACAGTTCCTCATGGCTTCCATAGGGGCTCCTTCTGGGCTCTCGACCCAACCCCCTTTTATCCCAGAGGCCTTCATGAGCTACAGCTGCTACCCAACCAAGGATCCCACAGCTGTAGCTCATCCAGAGCAACAGGACCCACCTATCTAATACATAGGACTCTCACTACATATATATATATTCACAAGGACTCCTTTATAACAATACATATATTCAGGCCCCTACATTTCCCCCCTTTTCTTTTAACAATTTCTCAATTACACAGTTACAATATCCATATCTGTCCCAGCTCCCAGGCTGCCACAGCTCTCGGCTGTCCTATCTTCCACTGTCCCAGCTCTCCGGCTGCCACAGCTCTCAGCTGTCCGGGGGATTCCATACCTAATACATATATTCAGGCCCCTACATTTCCCCCCTTTTCTTTTAACAATTTCTCAATTACACAGTTACAATATCCATATCTGTCCCAGCTCTCAGGCTGCCACAGCTCTCAGCTGTCCTATCTTCCACTGTCCCAGCTCTCCGGCTGCCACAGCTCTCGGCTGTCCAGGGGAGTCCATACCTTCTCCTTGGCTGCATGTTCTTTATCACGTCGCGGTCACCAATCGTTGTTGTTATCTTATTGTATTTCATATTTCTGGAGTCCCATCTTAAAGTCCATACCTTCTTGCTGGTCCTATTATGCAGCTCCTCTCTGCAGCACAGTTCCTCATGGCTTCCATAGGGGCTCCTTCTGGGCTCTCGACCCAACCCCCTTTTATTCCAGAGGCCTTCATGAGCTACAGCTGCTACCCAACCAAGGATCCCACAGCTGTAGCTCATCCAGAGCAACAGGACCCACCTATCTAATACATAGGACTCTCACTACATATATATATATTCACAAGGACTCCTTTATAACAATACATATATTCAGGCCCCTACACTTTCACGGCTTTTCCCTTAGGAAGAACCCTAATACCCGGCTGATTTACCTTCCTAGGGTTACTGTTAGGCTTAGGCCTAGGACTTTTAAAACCAGGAAGCCCTGGGCTCCAGGCACACTGCAGCTGCGAAAGGCATCCCAAGGGGAGCGCAAAAGTGACGCAACTTGGCTGCCACCACTGATATTTCCATGAGACCATCCCGAACCATAGGTTGATTTTCCTTCCTAGGGTTAAGGTTTGAGTTACGCCTAGGGTAAGGGTCTATTAACCAGAAAGCCCTGAGTTCCAAGAACACAGCAGCTGCGAAGGACTACCCAAGAAGAGCGCAAAAGTAGCAAAACATGCCTGCCTCCACAGCTTTTTCCTTGGGGACATGCCTAATTCCTGGCTGATTTGCCTTTCTCGTCTTAGGGTTGGGGTTCGGCCTAGGGCTAGGATTTTTAAAATCAGGAAGCCCTGAGTTCCAGGCACACTGGAGCTGTGAAAGGCATCCAAAAGGGAGTGCAAAAGTGCCACAACATGGCTGCTTTCACAGCTTTTTCCTTGGCAAGAAGCCTAACACCAGGCTGACATACTTTCCCAGGGTTACTGTTAGGCTTAGGCCTAGGGCTAGGATTTTTGAAACTAGGAAGCCCTGGGCTCCAGGCACACTGCAGCTGTTCAAGGCATCCCAAGGGGAGTACAAAAGTGCAACAACATGGCAGCTTTCACAGCTTTTTCCTTGGCAAGAAGCCTAACACCAGGCTGATTTACTTTCCCAGGGTTACTGTTAGGCTTAGGCCTAGGGCTAGGATTTTTGAAACTAGGAAGCCCTTAGCTCCAGGCACACTGCAGCTGTTCAAGGCATCCCAAGGGGAGTACAAAAGTGCAACAACATGGCAGCTTTCACAGCTTTTTCCTTGGCACCATCCCTATACCTAGGCTGATTTATCTGCCTAGGGTTAGGGTTAGGGTTCAGCCTAGGGCTTGGATTTCTTTAACCAGGAAGCCCTGAGTTCCAGGCTTACTTCATCTGCCAAAGGCATCCCAAAGGGAGTGCAGAAGTGCCACAACATGGCTGCTTTCACGCCTTTTTCCTTGGCAAGACGCCTAACACCAGGCTGACTTACCTTCCCAGGGTTACTGTTAGGCTTAGGCCTAGGGCTAGGATTTTTAAAACTAGGAAGCCCTTAGCTCCAGGCACACTGCAGCTGTTCAAGGCATCCCAAGGGGAGTACAAAAGTGCAACAACATGGCAGCTTTCACAGCTTTTTCCTTGGCACCATCCCTATACCTAGGCTGATTTATCTGCCTAGGGTTAGGGTTAGGGTTCAGCCTAGGGCTTGAATTTCTTTAACCAGGAAGCCCTGAGTTCCAGGCTTACTTCATCTGCCAAAGGCATCCCAAAGGGAGTGCAGAAGTGCCACAACATGGCTGCTTTCATGTTGTTGTTATCTTATTGTATTTCATATTTCTGGAGTCCCATCTTAAAGTCCATACCTTCTTGCTGGTCCTATTATGCAGCTCCTCTCTGCAGCACAGTTCCTCATGGCTTCCATAGGGGCTCCTCCTGGGCTCTCGACCCAACCCCCTTTTATCCCAGAGGCCTTCATGAGCTACAGCTGCTACCCAACCAAGGATCCCACAGCTGTAGCTCATCCAGAGCAACAGGACCCACCTATCTAATACATAGGACTCTCACTACATATATATATTCACAAGGACTCCTTTATAACAATACATATATTCAGGCCCCTACATTTCCCCCCTTTTCTTTTAACAATTTCTCAATTACACAGTTACAATATCCATATCTGTCCCAGCTCCCAGGCTGCCACAGCTCTCGGCTGTCCTATCTTCCACTGTCCCAGCTCTCCAGCTGCCACAGCTCTCGGCTGTCCGGGGGATTCCATACCTAATACATATATTCAGGCCCCTACATTTCCCCCCTTTTCTTTTAACAATTTCTCCATTACACAGTTACAATATCCATATCTGTCCCAGCTCTCAGGCTGCCACAGCTCTCAGCTGTCCTATCTTCATCTGTCCCAGCTCTCAGGCTGCCACAGCTCTCGGCTGTCCTATATTCCACTGTCCCAGCTCTCCGGCTGCCACAGCTCTCGGCTGTCCGGGGGATTCCATACCTAATACATATATTCAGGCCCCTACATTATTGTTGTTGTTATCTTATTGTATTTCATATTTCTGGAGTCCCATCTTAAAGTCCATACCTTCTTGCTGGTCCTATTATGCAGCTCCTCTCTGCAGCACAGTTCCTCATGGCTTCCATAGGGGCTCCTTCTGGGCTCTCGACCCAACCCCCTTTTATCCCAGAGGCCTTCATGAGCTACAGCTGCTACCCAACCAAGGATCCCACAGCTGTAGCTCATCCAGAGCAACAGGACCCACCTATCTAATACATAGGACTCTCACTACATATATATATATTCACAAGGACTCCTTTATAACAATACATATATTCAGGCCCCTACACTTTCACGGCTTTTCCCTTAGGAAGAACCCTAATACCCGGCTGATTTACCTTCCTAGGGTTACTGTTAGGCTTAGGCCTAGGACTTTTAAAACCAGGAAGCCCTGGGCTCCAGGCACACTGCAGCTGCGAAAGGCATCCCAAGGGGAGCGCAAAAGTGACGCAACTTGGCTGCCACCACTGATATTTCCATGAGAGCATCCCGAACCATAAGTTGATTTTCCTTCCTAGGGTTAAGGTTTGAGTTACGCCTAGGGTAAGGGTTCTATTAACCAGAAAGCCCTGAGTTCCAAGAACACAGCAGCTGCGAAGGACTAGCCAAGAAGAGCGCAAAAGTACCACAACATGCCTGCCTCCACAGCTTTTTCCTTGGGGACATGCCTAATTCCTGGCTGATTTGCCTTTCTCGTCTTAGGGTTGGGGTTCGGCCTAGGGCTAGGATTTTTAAAATCAGGAAGCCCTGAGTTCCAGGCACACTGGAGCTGTGAAAGGCATCCAAAAGGGAGTGCAAAAGTGCCACAACATGGCTGCTTTCACGGCTTTTTCCTTGGCAAGAAGCCTAACACCAGGCTGACATACTTTCGCAGGGTTACTGTTAGGCTTAGGCCTAGGGCTAGGATTTTTGAAACTAGGAAGCCCTGGGCTCCAGGCACACTGCAGCTGTTCAAGGCATCCCAAGGGGAGTACAAAAGTGCAACAACATGGCAGCTTTCACAGCTTTTTCCTTGGCAAGAAGCCTAACACCAGGCTGATTTACTTTCCCAGGGTTACTGTTAGGCTTAGGCCTAGGGCTAGGATTTTTGAAACTAGGAAGCCCTTAGCTCCAGGCACACTGCAGCTGTTCAAGGCATCCCAAGGGGAGTACAAAAGTGCAACAACATGGCAGCTTTCACAGCTTTTTCCTTGGCACCATCCCTATACCTAGGCTGATTTATCTGCCTAGGGTTAGGGTTAGGGTTCAGCCTAGGGCTTGGATTTCTTTAACCAGGAAGCCCTGAGTTCCAGGCTTACTTCATCTGCCAAAGGCATCCCAAGGGAGTGCAGAAGTGCCACAACATGGCTGCTTTCACGGCTTTTTCCTTGGCAAGAAGCCTAACATCAGGCTGATTTACTTTCCCAGGGTTACTGTTAGGCTTAGGCCTAGGGCTAGGATTTTTGAAACTAGGAAGCCCTTAGCTCCAGGCACACTGCAGCTGTTCAAGGCATCCCAAGGGGAGTACAAAAGTGCAACAACATGGCAGCTTTCACAGCTTTTTCCTTGGCACCATCCCTATACCTAGGCTGATTTATCTGCCTAGGGTTAGGGTTAGGGTTCAGCCTAGGGCTTGGATTTCTTTAACCAGGAAGCCCTGAGTTCCAGGCTTACTTCATCTGCCAAAGGCATCCCAAAGGGAGTGCAGAAGTGCCACAACATGGCTGCTTTCACGCCTTTTTCCTTGGCAAGACGCCTAACACCAGGCTGACTTACCTTCCCAGGGTTACTGTTAGGCTTAGGCCTAGGGCTAGGATTTTTAAAACTAGGAAGCCCTTAGCTCCAGGCACACTGCAGCTGTTCAAGGCATCCCAAGGGGAGTACAAAAGTGCAACAACATGGCAGCTTTCACAGCTTTTTCCTTGGCACCATCCCTATACCTAGGCTGATTTATCTGCCTAGGGTTAGGGTTAGGGTTCAGCCTAGGGCTTGAATTTCTTTAACCAGGAAGCCCTGAGTTCCAGGCTTACTTCATCTGCCAAAGGCATCCCAAAGGGAGTGCAGAAGTGCCACAACATGGCTGCTTTCACGCCTTTTTCCTTGGCAAGACGCCTAACACCAGGCTGACTTACCTTCCCAGGGTTACTGTTAGGCTTAGGCCTAGGGCTAGGATTTTTAAAACTAGGAAGCCCTTAGCTCCAGGCACACTGCAGCTGTTCAAGGCATCCCAAGGGGAGTACAAAAGTGCAACAACATGGCAGCTTTCACAGCTTTTTCCTTGGCACCATCCCTATACCTAGGCTGATTTATCTGCCTAGGGTTAGGGTTAGGGTTCAGCCTAGGGCTTGAATTTCTTTAACCAGGAAGCCCTGAGTTCCAGGCTTACTTCATCTGCCAAAGGCATCCCAAAGGGAGTGCAGAAGTGCCACAACATGGCTGCTTTCATGTTGTTGTTATCTTATTGTATTTCATATTTCTGGAGTCCCATCTTAAAGTCCATACCTTCTTGCTGGTCCTATTATGCAGCTCCTCTCTGCAGCACAGTTCCTCATGGCTTCCATAGGGGCTCCTCCTGGGCTCTCGACCCAACCCCCTTTTATCCCAGAGGCCTTCATGAGCTACAGCTGCTACCCAACCAAGGATCCCACAGCTGTAGCTCATCCAGAGCAACAGGACCCACCTATCTAATACATAGGACTCTCACTACATATATATATTCACAAGGACTCCTTTATAACAATACATATATTCAGGCCCCTACATTTCCCCCCTTTTCTTTTAACAATTTCTCAATTACACAGTTACAATATCCATATCTGTCCCAGCTCCCAGGCTGCCACAGCTCTCGGCTGTCCTATCTTCCACTGTCCCAGCTCTCCAGCTGCCACAGCTCTCGGCTGTCCGGGGGATTCCATACCTAATACATATATTCAGGCCCCTACATTTCCCCCCTTTTCTTTTAACAATTTCTCCATTACACAGTTACAATATCCATATCTGTCCCAGCTCTCAGGCTGCCACAGCTCTCAGCTGTCCTATCTTCATCTGTCCCAGCTCTCAGGCTGCCACAGCTCTCGGCTGTCCTATATTCCACTGTCCCAGCTCTCCGGCTGCCACAGCTCTCGGCTGTCCGGGGGATTCCATACCTAATACATATATTCAGGCCCCTACATTATTGTTGTTGTTATCTTATTGTATTTCATATTTCTGGAGTCCCATCTTAAAGTCCATACCTTCTTGCTGGTCCTATTATGCAGCTCCTCTCTGCAGCACAGTTCCTCATGGCTTCCATAGGGGCTCCTTCTGGGCTCTCGACCCAACCCCCTTTTATCCCAGAGGCCTTCATGAGCTACAGCTGCTACCCAACCAAGGATCCCACAGCTGTAGCTCATCCAGAGCAACAGGACCCACCTATCTAATACATAGGACTCTCACTACATATATATATATTCACAAGGACTCCTTTATAACAATACATATATTCAGGCCCCTACACTTTCACGGCTTTTCCCTTAGGAAGAACCCTAATACCCGGCTGATTTACCTTCCTAGGGTTACTGTTAGGCTTAGGCCTAGGACTTTTAAAACCAGGAAGCCCTGGGCTCCAGGCACACTGCAGCTGCGAAAGGCATCCCAAGGGGAGCGCAAAAGTGACGCAACTTGGCTGCCACCACTGATATTTCCATGAGAGCATCCCGAACCATAAGTTGATTTTCCTTCCTAGGGTTAAGGTTTGAGTTACGCCTAGGGTAAGGGTCTATTAACCAGAAAGCCCTGAGTTCCAAGAACACAGCAGCTGCGAAGGACTAGCCAAGAAGAGCGCAAAAGTACCACAACATGCCTGCCTCCACAGCTTTTTCCTTGGGGACATGCCTAATTCCTGGCTGATTTGCCTTTCTCGTCTTAGGGTTGGGGTTCGGCCTAGGGCTAGGATTTTTAAAATCAGGAAGCCCTGAGTTCCAGGCACACTGGAGCTGTGAAAGGCATCCAAAAGGGAGTGCAAAAGTGCCACAACATGGCTGCTTTCACGGCTTTTTCCTTGGCAAGAAGCCTAACACCAGGCTGACATACTTTCCCAGGGTTACTGTTAGGCTTAGGCCTAGGGCTAGGATTTTTGAAACTAGGAAGCCCTGGGCTCCAGGCACACTGCAGCTGTGAAAGGCATCCCAAGGGGAGTACAAAAGTGCAACAACATGGCAGCTTTCACAGCTTTTTCCTTGGCAAGAAGCCTAACACCAGGCTGATTTACTTTCCCAGGGTTACTGTTAGGCTTAGGCCTAGGGCTAGGATTTTTGAAACTAGGAAGCCCTTAGCTCCAGGCACACTGCAGCTGTTCAAGGCATCCCAAGGGGAGTACAAAAGTGCAACAACATGGCAGCTTTCACAGCTTTTTCCTTGGCACCATCCCTATACCTAGGCTGATTTATCTGCCTAGGGTTAGGGTTAGGGTTCAGCCTAGGGCTTGGATTTCTTTAACCAGGAAGCCCTGAGTTCCAGGCTTACTTCATCTGCCAAAGGCATCCCAAAGGGAGTGCAGAAGTGCCACAACATGGCTGCTTTCACGGCTTTTTCCTTGGCAAGAAGCCTAACATCAGGCTGATTTACCTTCCCAGGGTTACTGTTAGGCTTAGGCCTAGGGCTAGGATTTTTGAAACTAGGAAGCCCTGGGCTCCAGGCACACTGCAGCTGTTCAAGGCATCCCAAGGGGAGTACAAAAGTGCAACAACATGGCAGCTTTCACAGCTTTTTCCTTGGCACCATCCCTATACCTAGGCTGATTTATCTGCCTAGGGTTAGGGTTAGGGTTCAGCCTAGGGCTTGAATTTTTTTAACCAGGAAGCCCTGAGTTCCAGGCTTACTTCATCTGCCAAAGGCATCCCAAAGGGAGTGCAGAAGTGCCACAACATGGCTGCTTTCACGGCTTTTCCCTTAGGAAGAACCCTAATACCCGGCTGATTTACCTTCCTAGGGTTACTGTTAGGCTTAGGCCTAGGACTTTTAAAACCAGGAAGCCCTGGGCTCCAGGCACACTGCAGCTGCGAAAGGCATCCCAAGGGGAGCGCAAAAGTGACGCAACTTGGCTGCCACCACTGATATTTCCATGAGAGCATCCCGAACCATAGGTTGATTTTCCTTCCTAGGGTTAAGGTTTGAGTTACGCCTAGGGTAAGGGTTCTATTAACCAGAAAGCCCTGAGTTCCAAGAACACAGCAGCTGCGAAGGACTAGCCAAGAAGAGCGCAAAAGTACCACAACATGCCTGCCTCCACAGCTTTTTCCTTGGGGACATGCCTAATTCCTGGCTGATTTGCCTTTCTCGTCTTAGGGTTGGGGTTCGGCCTAGGGCTAGGATTTTTAAAAGCAGGAAGCCCTGAGTTCCAGGCACACTGGAGCTGTGAAAGGCATCCAAAAGGGAGTGCAAAAGTGCCACAACATGGCTGCTTTCACGGCTTTTTCCTTGGCAAGACGCCTAACACCAGGCTGATTTACCTTCCCAGGGTTACTGTTAGGCTTAGGCCTAGGGCTAGGATTTTTAAAACTAGGAAGCCCTTAGCTCCAGGCACACTGCAGCTGTTCAAGGCATCCCAAGGGGAGTACAAAAGTGCAACAACATGGCAGCTTTCACAGCTTTTTCCTTGGCACCATCCCTATACCTAGGCTGATTTATCTGCCTAGGGTTAGGGTTAGGGTTCAGCCTAGGGCTTGAATTTCTTTAACCAGGAAGCCCTGAGTTCCAGGCTTACTTCATCTGCCAAAGGCATCCCAAAGGGAGTGCAGAAGTGCCACAACATGGCTGCTTTCACGGCTTTTTCCTTGGCAAGAAGCCTAACATCAGGCTGATTTACTTTCCCAGGGTTACTGTTAGGCTTAGGCCTAGGGCTGGGATTTTTGAAACTAGGAAGCCCTTAGCTCCAGGCACACTGCAGCTGTTCAAGGCATCCCAAGGGGAGTACAAAAGTGCAACAACATGGCAGCTTTCACAGCTTTTTCCTTGGCACCATCCCTATACCTAGGCTGATTTATCTGCCTAGGGTTAGGGTTAGGGTTCAGCCTAGGGCTTGGATTTCTTTAACCAGGAAGCCCTGAGTTCCAGGCACACTGGAGCTGTGAAAGGCATCCAAAAGGGAGTGCAAAAATGCCACAACATGGCTGCTTTCACGGCTTTTTCCTTGGCAAGACGCCTAACACCAGGCTGATTTACCTTCCCAGGGTTACTGTTAGGCTTAGGCCTAGGGCTAGGATTTTTGAAACTAGGAAGCCCTGGGCTCCAGGCACACTGCAGCTGTTCAAGGCATCCCAAGGGGAGTACAAAAGTGCAACAACATGGCAGCTTTCACAGCTTTTTCCTTGGCACCATCCCTATACCTAGGCTGATTTATCTGCCTAGGGTTAGGGTTAGGGTTCAGCCTAGGGCTTGGATTTTTTTAACCAGGAAGCCCTGAGTTCCAGGCTTACTTCATCTGCCAAAGGCATCCCAAAGGGAGTGCAGAAGTGCCACAACATGGCTGCTTTCACGGCTTTTCCCTTAGGAAGAACCCTAATACCCGGCTGATTTACCTTCCTAGGGTTACTGTTAGGCTTAGGCCTAGGACTTTTAAAACCAGGAAGCCCTGGGCTCCAGGCACACTGCAGCTGCGAAAGGCATCCCAAGGGGAGCGCAAAAGTGACGCAACTTGGCTGCCACCACTGATATTTCCATGAGACCATCCCGAACCATAGGCTGATTTTCCTTCCTACGGTTAAGGTTTGAGTTACGCCTAGGGTAAGGGTCTATTAACCAGAAAGCCCTGAGTTCCAAGAACACAGCAGCTGCGAAGGACTAGCCAAGAAGAGCGCAAAAGTACCACAACATGCCTGCCTCCACAGCTTTTTCCTTGGGGACATGCCTAATTCCTGGCTGATTTGCCTTTCTCGTCTTAGGGTTGGGGTTCGGCCTAGGGCTAGGATTTTTAAAATCAGGAAGCCCTGAGTTCCAGGCACACTGGAGCTGTGAAAGGCATCCCAAGGGGAGTACAAAAGTGCAACAACATGGCAGCTTTCACGGCTTTTTCCTTGGCAAGACGCCTAACACCAGGCTGATTTACCTTCCCAGGGTTACTGTTAGGCTTAGGCCTAGGGCTAGGATTTTTAAAACTAGGAAGCCCTTAGCTCCAGGCACACTGCAGCTGTTCAAGGCATCCCAAGGGGAGTACAAAAGTGCAACAACATGGCAGCTTTCACAGCTTTTTCCTTGGCACCATCCCTATACCTAGGCTGATTTATCTGCCTAGGGTTAGGGTTAGGCTTCAGCCTAGGGCTTGGATTTTTTTAACCAGGAAGCCCTGAGTTCCAGGCTTACTTCATCTGCCAAAGGCATCCCAAAGGGAGTGCAGAAGTGCCACAACATGGCTGCTTTCACGGCTTTTCCCTTAGGAAGAACCCTAATACCCGGCTGATTTACCTTCCTAGGGTTACTGTTAGGCTTAGGCCTAGGACTTTTAAAACCAGGAAGCCCTGGGCTCCAGGCACACTGCAGCTGCGAAAGGCATCCCAAGGGGAGCGCAAAAGTGACGCAACTTGGCTGCCACCACTGATATTTCCTAGAGACCATCCCGAACCATAAGCTGATTTTCCTTCCTAGGGTTAAGGTTTGAGTTACGCCTATGGTAAGGGTCAATTAACCGGAAAGCCCTGAGTTCTAAGAACACAGCAGCTGCGAAGGACTACCCAAGAAGAGCGCAAAAGTACCACAACATGCCTGCCTCCACAGCTTTTTCCTTGGGGACATGCCTAATTCCTGGCTGATTTGCCTTTCTCGTCTTAGGGTTGGGGTTCGGCCTAGGGCTAGGATTTTTAAAAGCAGGAAGCCCTGAGTTCCAGGCACACTGGAGCTGTGAAAGGCATCCAAAAGGGAGTGCAAAAGTGCCACAACATGGCTGCTTTCACGGCTTTTTCCTTGGCAAGAAGCCTAACACCAGGCTGATTTACCTTCCCAGGGTTACTGTTAGGCTTAGGCCTAGGGCTAGGATTTTTAACACTAGGAAGCCCTTAGCTCCAGGCACACTGCAGCTGTTCAAGGCATCCCAAGGGGAGTACAAAAGTGCAGCAACATGGCAGCTTTCACAGCTTTTTCCTTGGCACCATCCCTATACCTAGGCTGATTTATCTGCCTAGGGTTAGGGTTAGGGTTCAGCCTAGGGCTAGGATTTTTAAAATCAGGAAGCCCTGAGTTCCAGGCACACTGGAGCTGTGAAAGGCATCCAAAAGGGAGTGCAAAAGTGCCACAACATGGCTGCTTTCACGGCTTTTTCCTTGTCGAAAAGAAACTTGTCCAAAACAGCTTCCAATCGAATGTTCATGTGATCGGAAAAGTCAGAAGAGTGCAAAGGTACTGTTTTCTAGAATTTGGCAAGCTGCGCACACAATCCCAGTGTTGTACAGCTTCCTTCTTCACCTTTCCGATGGTCCCGCTGTCTCCGTCTCCCGGAGGCGAAGAAGCGGCTTCTTCGCGCAAAGACAATTGTGCCGCTCACTGTGCTCTCCTTAGCGAGGCTTTTGCCGAAAGACGCCCGGGAGCGGCTCTTAGCTCCGGAGAGCGTCGTACCTTCGTCTTTAGCGTCTCTTCTCGTCTACATCTTAGCAAAAAGGTTTTCCACTGTTTGCCTAGGAAAAACTTTGCCAGCACAGAAAACATCTCCCATCGTGTTCTAGACGTTGCACGGAGGTCTTCCAAGTGTTTGGCATGAAGAAAAGAAAAGTTGTCCAAAACAGCTTCCAATCGAATGTTCATGTGATTGGAAAAGTCAGGAGAGTGCAAAGGTACTGTTTTCTAGCAGTTGGCAAGCTGCGCACACAATCCCAGTGTTGTACAGCTTCCTTCTTCACCTCACCGAAGGTGCCGCTCTCTCCGGCTCCCGGAGGCGAAGAAGCGGCTTCATCGCGCATAGACGATTGTGCCGCTCACTGTGCTCTCCTTAGCGCGGCTTCTGCCGAAAGACGCCTGGGAGCGGCTCTTAGCTCCGTAGAGCATCGTACCTTCGTCTTTAGCGTCTCTTCTCGTCTACATCTTAACAAAAAGCTTTTCAACTATGTTTGCCTAGGAAAAACTTTTCCAGAACAGAAAACATCTCCCATCGTGTTCTAGACGTTGCACGGAGGTCTTCCAAGTGTTTGGCATGAAGAAAAGAAAAGTTGTCCAAAACAGCTTCCAATCGAATGTTCATATGATTGGAAAAGTCAGGAGAGTTTAAAGATACTGTTTTCTATCGGTTGGCAGGCTGCGCACACAATCGCAGTGTTGTACAGCTTCCTTCTTCACCTTTCCGAAGGTGCCGCTGTCTCCGGCTCGCGGAGGCGAAGAAGCGGCTTCTTCGCGCAAAGACGATTGTGCCGCTCACTGTGCTCTGCTGAGCGCGGCTTCTGCCGAAAGACGCCCGGGAGCGGCTCTTAGCACCGGAGAGCATCGTACCTTCGTCTTTAGCGTCTCTTCTCCTCTACATCTTAGCAGAAAGCTTTTCCACTATGTTTGCCTAGGAAAAACTTTGCCAGCACAGAAAACATCTCCCATCATGTTCTAGACGTTGCTCGCAGGTCTTCCAAGTGTTTGGCAGGAAGAAAAGAAAAGTTGTCCAAAACAGCTTCCAATCGAATGTTCATATGATTGGAAAAGTCAGGAAAGTGCAAAGGTACTGTTTCCAATCAGTTTACAAGCTGCGCACACAATCCCAGTGTTGTACAGCTTCCTTCTTCACCTGTCCGAAGGTGCCGCTCTCTCCGGCTCCCGGAGGCGAAGAAGCGGCTTCTTCGCGCAAAGACGATTGTGCCGCTCACTGTGCTCTCCATAGCGCGGCTTCTGCCGAAAGAGGCCCGGGAGCGGCTCTTAGCTCCGGAGAGCATCGTACCTTCGTCTTTAGCGTCTCTTCTCGTCTACATCTTAGCAAAAAGCTTTTCAACTATGTCTGGTGAGGAAAAACTGTGCCAGCACAGAAAACATCTCCCATCGTGTTCTGGACGTTGCACGGAGGTCTTCCAATTGTTTGACATGAAGAAAAGAAAAGTTGTCCAAAACAGCTTCCAATCGAATGTTCATGTGATTGGAAAAGGCAGGAGAGTGCAGAGGTACTGTTTTCTATCAGGTGGCAAGCTGCGCACACAATCCCAGTGTTGTACAGCTTCCTTCTTCACCTTTCCGAAGGTGCCGCTCTCTCCGGCTCCCGGAGGCGAAGAAGCGGCTTCTTCGCGCAAAGACGATTGTGCCGCTCACTGTGCTCTCCTTAGCGCGGCTTCTGCCGAAAGACGCCCGGGAGCGGCTCTTAGCTCCGGAGAGCATCGTACCTTCGTCTTTAGCGTCTTTTGTGGTCTACATCCTAGCAGAAAGATTTTCCACTCTGTCTGGCTATGAAAAACCGTGCCAGCGCAGAAAACAACTCCCATCGTGACAGGGAAGTTGCAGAGAGGTCTGTAAAGTGTTTGGCTGGAAGAAAAGTTGTCCAAAACAGCTTCCAATCGAATGTTCATGTGATTGAAAAAGTCAGGAGAGTGCAAAGGCACTGTTTTCTATCAGGTGGCAAGCTGCGCACACAATCCCAGTGTTGTACAGCTTCCTTCTTCACCTTTCCGAAGGTGCCGCTCTCTCCGGCTCTTGGAGCAGTAGAAGCCGCTTCTTCGCGCAAACACGATTGTGCTGCTCAAAGTGCTGTGCTGAGCGCGGCTTTTGCCAATAGACGCCCGGGAGCGGCTCTTAGCACCGGAGAGCATCGTACCTTCGTCTTTAGCGTCTCTTCTCGTCTACATCTTAGAGGAAAGGTTTTCCACTATGTCGTGCTAGGAAAAACAGTGCCAGCACAGAAAACATCTCCCATCGTGATCGAGAAGTTGCATAGAAGTCTGGCAAGGGTTTGGCTGGAAGAAAAGTTGTCCAAAACAGCTTCCAATCGAATGTTCATGTGATTGGAAAAGTCAGGAGAGTGCAAAGGTACTGTTTTCTATCATCTGGCAAGCTGGGCACAGAATCCCAGTGTTGTACAGCTTCCTTCTTCACCTTTTCGAAACTGCCGCTCTCTCCGGCTCAAGGAGCCGAAGAAGCGGCTTCTTCGCGCAAAGACGATTGTGCCGCTCACTGTGCTCTCCATAGCGCGGCTTCTGCCGAAAGAGGCCCGGGAGCGGCTCTTAGCTCCGGAGAGCATCGTACCTTCGTCTTTAGCGTCTCTTCTCGTCTACAGCTTAGCAAAAAGCTTTTCCACTATGTCTGCTAGGAAAAACCATGCCAACAAAGAAAACAACTCCCATCGTGACCGAGAAGTTGCACGGAGGCCTGGAAAGTGTTTGGCTGGAAGAAAAGAAAAGTTGTCCAAAAGAGCTTCCAATCGAATGTTCATGTGTTTGGAAAAGTCAGGAGAGGGCAAAGCTACTGTTTTCTATCAGGTGGCAAGCTGCGCACAGAATCCCAGTGTTGTACAGCTTCCTTCTTCACCTGTCCGAAGGTGCCGCTCTCTCCGGCTCCCGGAGGCGAAGAAGCGGCTTCTTCGCGCAAAGACGATTGTGCCGCTCACTGTGCTCTCCATAGCGCGGCTTCTGCCGAAAGAGGCCCGGGAGCGGCTCTTAGCTCCGGAGAGCATCGTACCTTCGTCTTTAGCGTCTCTTCTCGTCTACATCTTAGCAAAAAGCTTTTCAACTATGTCTGGTGAGGAAAAACTGTGCCAGCACAGAAAACATCTCCCATCGTGTTCTGGACGTTGCACGGAGGTCTTCCAAGTGTTTGACATGAAGAAAAGAAAAGTTGTCCAAAACAGCTTCCAATCGAATGTTCATGTGATTGGAAAAGGCAGGAGAGTGCAGAGGTACTGTTTTCTATCAGGTGGCAAGCTGCGCACACAATCCCAGTGTTGTACAGCTTCCTTCTTCACCTTTCCGAAGGTGCCGCTCTCTCCGGCTCCCGGAGGCGAAGAAGCGGCTTCTTCGCGCAAAGACGATTGTGCCGCTCACTGTGCTCTCCTTAGCGCGGCTTCTGCCGAAAGACGCCCGGGAGCGGCTCTTAGCTCCGGAGAGCATCGTACCTTCGTCTTTAGCGTCTTTTGTGGTCTACATCCTAGCAGAAAGATTTTCCACTCTGTCTGGCTATGAAAAACCGTGCCAGCGCAGAAAACAACTCCCATCGTGACAGGGAAGTTGCAGAGAGGTCTGTAAAGTGTTTGGCTGGAAGAAAAGTTGTCCAAAACAGCTTCCAATCGAATGTTCATGTGATTGAAAAAGTCAGGAGAGTGCAAAGGCACTGTTTTCTATCAGCTGGAGAGCTGCCCACAAAATCCCAGTGTTGTACAGCTTCCTTCTTCACCTTTCCGAAGGTGCCGCTCTCTCCGGCTCTTGGAGCAGTAGAAGCCGCTTCTTCGCGCAAAGACGATTGTGCTGCTCAAAGTGCTGTGCTGAGCGCGGCTTTTGCCAATAGACGCCCGGGAGCGGCTCTTAGCACCGGAGAGCATCGTACCTTCGTCTTTAGCGTCTCTTCTCGTCTACATCTTAGAGGAAAGGTTTTCCACTATGTCGTGCTAGGAAAAACAGTGCCAGCACAGAAAACATCTCCCATCGTGATCGAGAAGTTGCATAGAAGTCTGGCAAGGGTTTGGCTGGAAGAAAAGTTGTCCAAAACAGCTTCCAATCGAATGTTCATGTGATTGGAAAAGTCAGGAGAGTGCAAAGGTACTGTTTTCTATCATCTGGCAAGCTGGGCACAGAATCCCAGTGTTGTACAGCTTCCTTCTTCACCTTTTCGAAACTGCCGCTCTCTCCGGCTCAAGGAGCCGAAGAAGCGGCTTCTTCGCGCAAAGACGATTGTGCCGCTCACTGTGCTCTCCTTAGAGCGGCTTCTGCCGAAAGAGGCCCGGGAGCGGCTCTTAGCTCCGGAGAGCATCGTACCTTCGTCTTTAGCGTCTCTTCTCGTCTACATTTTAGTCGAAAGCTTTTCCACTATGTCTGCTAGGAAAAACCATGCCAACAAAGAAAACAACTCCCATCGTGACCGAGAAGTTGCACGGAGGCCTGGAAAGTGTTTGGCTGGAAGAAAAGAAAAGTTGTCCAAAAGAGCTTCCAATCGAATGTTCATGTGTTTGGAAAAGTCAGGAGAGGGCAAAGCTACTGTTTTCTATCAGGTGGCAAGCTGCGCACACAATCCCAGTGTTGTACAGCTTCCTTCTTCACCTGTCCGAAGGTGCCGCTCTCTCCGGCTCCCGGAGGCGAAGAAGCGGCTTCTTCGCGCAAAGACGATTGTGCCGCTCACTGTGCTCTCCATAGGGCGGCTTCTGCCGAAAGAGGCCCGGGAGCGGCTCTTAGCTCCGGAGAGCATCGTACCTTCGTCTTTAGCGTCTCTTCTCGTCTACATCTTAGCAAAAAGCTTTTCAACTATGTCTGGTGAGGAAAAACTGTGCCAGCACAGAAAACATCTCCCATCGTGTTCTGGACGTTGCACGGAGGTCTTCCAAGTGTTTGACATGAAGAAAAGAAAAGTTGTCCAAAACAGCTTCCAATCGAATGTTCATGTGATTGGAAAATCAGGAGAGTGCAAAGGTACTGTTTTCTATCAGGTGGCAAGCTGCGCACACAATCCCAGTGTTGTACAGCTTCCTTCTTCACCTTTCCGAAGGTGCCGCTCTCTCCGGCTCCCGGAGGCGAAGAAGCGGCTTCTTCGCGCAAAGACGATTGTGCCGCTCACTGTGCTCTCTTAGCGCGGCTTCTGCTAAAAGAAGCCCGGGAGCGGCACTTAGCTCCGGAGAGTATCGTAACTTCGTCTTTAGCGTCTTTTGGTCTACATCTTAGCAAAAAGCTTTTCCACTATGTCTATCTAGGAAAAACCGTGACAGCTTAGAAAACATCACCCATCGTGATCGAGAAGTTGGCAAGCTGGGCACACAATCCCAGTGTTGTACAGCTTCCTTCTTCACCTGTCCGAAGGTGCCACTCTCTCCGGCTCCCGGAGGCGAAAAAGCGGCTTCTTCGCGCAAAGACGATTGTGCCGCTCACTGTGCTCTCCTAAGCGCGGCTACTGCCGAAAGAGGCCCGGAAGCGGCTCTTAGCTCCGGAGGGCATCGTACCTTCGTCTTTAGCGTCTCTTCTCGTCTACAGCTTAGCAAAAAGCTTTTCCACTATGTCTGTCGAGGAAAAACTTTGCCAGCACAGAAAACATCTCCTAACGTGTTCTAGACGTTCCTCGGAGGTGTGCCGAGTGTTTCGGAAGAAGGGAAAGAAACTTGTCCAAAACAGCTTCCAATCGAATGTTCATGTGATTGGAAAAGTCAGGAAAGTGCAAAGGTACTATTTCCTGTCAGTTGGCAAGCTGCGCACAGAATCCCAGTGTTGTACAGCTTCCTTCTTCACCTGTCCGAAGGTGCCACTCTCTCCGGCTCCCGGAGGCGAAAAAGCGGCTTCTTCGCGCAAAGACGAATGTGCCGCTCACTCTGCTCTCCTAAGCGCGGCTACTGCCGAAAGACGCCCGGGAGCGGCTCTTAGCTCCGGAGAGCATCGTACCTTCGTCTTTAGCGTCTCTTCTCGTCTACATCTTAGCAAAAAGCATTTCCGCTATGTCTGGCGAGGAAAAACTTTGCCAGCACTGAAACACCTACTATCGTGTTCTAGACCTAGCACCGAGGTGTGCCGAGTGCTATGGAAGAAGGGAACGAAACTTGTCCAAAACAGCTTCCAATCGAATGTTCATGTGATTGGAAAAGTCAGAAGAGTGCAAATGTACTGTTTTCTATCAGATGGCAAGCTGCGCACACAATCCCAGTGTTGTACGGCTTTCTTCTTCACCTGTCCGAAGGTGCCACTCTCTCCGGCTCCCGAAGGCGAAAAAGCGGCTTCTTCGCGCAAAGAAGATTGTGCCGCTCACTGTGCTCTCCTTAGAGCGGCTTCTGCCGAAAGAGGCCCGGGAGCGGCTCTTAGCTCCGGAGAGCATTGTACCTTCTTCTTTAGCGTCTCTTCTCGTCTACATCTTAGACGAAAGCTTTTCCACTCTGTCTGGCTATGAAAAACCGTGCCAGCGCAGAAAACAACTCCCATCGTGTTCTAGAGGTTGCACGATCCCTATACTTAGGCTGATTTTCCTTCCTGGAAATAAAGTTAGGTTTCAGCCTAGGGCTTGGTTTTCTTTAACCAGGAAGCCCTGAGTTCCAGGCTTACTTCATCTGCCAAAGGCATCCCAAAGGGAGTGCAGAAGTGCCACAACATGGCTGCTTTCACGGCTTTTCCCTTAGGAAGAACCCTAATACCCGGCTGATTTACCTTCCTAGGGTTACTGTTAGGCTTAGGCCTAGGACTTTTAAAACCAGGAAGCCCTGGGCTCCAGGCACACTGCAGCTGCGAAAGGCATCCCAAGGGGAGCGCAAAAGTGACGCAACTTGGCTGCCTCCACAGCTTTTTCCTTGGGGACATGCCTAATTCCTGGCTGATTTGCCTTTCTCGTCTTAGGGTTGGGGTTCGGCCTAGGGCTAGGATTTTTAAAATCAGGAAGCCCTGAGTTCCAGGCACCCTGCAGCTGTGAAAGGCATCCAAAAGGGAGTGCAAAAGTGCCACAACATGGCTGCTTTCACGGCTTTTTCCTTGGCAAGAAGCCTAACACCAGGCTGATTTGCCTTCCAAGGGTTACTGTTAGGCTTAGGCCTAGGGCTAGGATTTTTAAAACTAGGAAGCCCTGGGCTCCAGGCACACTGCAGCTGTTCAAGGCATCCCAAGGGGAGTACAAAAGTGCAACAACATGGCAGCTTTCACAGCTTTTTCCTTGGCACCATCCCTATACCTAGGCTGATTTATCTGCCTAGGGTTAGGGTTAGGGTTCAGCCTAGGGCTTGCATTTTTTTAACCAGGAAGCCCTGAGTTCCAGGCTTACTTCATCTGCCAAAGGCATCCCAAAGGGAGTGCAGAAGTGCCACAACATGGCTGCTTTCACGGCTTTTCCCTTAGGAAGAACCCTAATACCCGGCTGATTTACCTTCCTAGGGTTACTGTTAGGCTTAGGCCTAGGACTTTTAAAACCAGGAAGCCCTGGGCTCCAGGCACACTGCAGCTGCAAAAGGCATCCCAAGGGGAGCGCAAAAGTGACGCAACTTGGCTGCCACCACTGATATTTCCATGAGACCATCCCGAACCATAGGCTGATTTTCCTTCCTAGGGTTAAGGTTTGAGTTACGCCTAGGGTAAGGGTCTATTAACCAGAAAGCCCTGAGTTCCAAGAACACAGCAGCTGCGAAGGACTAGCCAAGAAGAGCGCAAAAGTACCACAACATGCCTGCCTCCACAGCTTTTTCCTTGGGGACATGCCTAATTCCTGGCTGATTTGCCTTTCTCGTCTTAGGGTTGGGGTTCGGCCTAGGGCTAGGATTTTTAAAAGCAGGAAGCCCTGAGTTCCAGGCACACTGGAGCTGTGAAAGGCATCCAAAAGGGAGTGCAAAAGTGCCACAACATGGCTGCTTTCACGGCTTTTTCCTTGGCAAGAAGCCTAACACCAGGCTGATTTACTTTCCCAGGGTTACTGTTAGGCTTAGGCCTAGGGCTAGGATTTTTGAAACTAGGAAGCCCTTAGCTCCAGGCACACTGCAGCTGTTCAAGGCATCCCAAGGGGAGTACAAAAGTGCAACAACATGGCAGCTTTCACAGCTTTTTCCTTGGCACCATCCCTATACCTAGGCTGATTTATCTGCCTAGGGTTAGGGTTAGGGTTCAGCCTAGGGCTGTGATTTCTTTAACCAGGAAGCCCTGAGTTCCAGGCTTACTTCATCTGCCAAAGGCATCCCAAAGGGAGTGCAGAAGTGCCACAACATGGCTGCTTTCACGGCTTTTCCCTTAGGAAGAACCCTAATACCCGGCTGATTTACCTTCCTAGGGTTACTGTTAGGCTTAGGCCTAGGACTTTTAAAACCAGGAAGCCCTGGGCTCCAGGCACACTGCAGCTGCAAAAGGCATCCCAAGGGGAGCGCAAAAGTGACGCAACTTGGCTGCCACCACTGATATTTCCATGAGACCATCCCGAACCATAGGCTGATTTTCCTTCCTAGGCTTAAGGTTTGAGTTACGCCTAGGGGAAGGGTCTATTAACCAGAAAGCCCTGAGTTCCAAGAACACAGCAGCTGCGAAGGACTAGCCAAGAAGAGCGCAAAAGTACCACAACATGCCTGCCTCCACAGCTTTTTCCTTGGGGACATGCCTAATTCCTGGCTGATTTGCCTTTCTCGTCTTAGGGTTGGGGTTCGGCCTAGGGCTAGGATTTTTAAAAGCAGGAAGCCCTGAGTTCCAGGCACACTGGAGCTGTGAAAGGCATCCAAAAGGGAGTGCAAAAGTGCCACAACATGGCTGCTTTCACGGCTTTTTCCTTGGCAAGAAGCCTAACACCAGGCTGATTTACTTTCCCAGGGTTACTGTTAGGCTTAGGCCTAGGGCTAGGATTTTTGAAACTAGGAAGCCCTTAGCTCCAGGCACACTGCAGCTGTTCAAGGCATCCCAAGGGGAGTACAAAAGTGCAACAACATGGCAGCTTTCACAGCTTTTTCCTTGGCAAGAAGCCTAACACCAGGCTGATTTACTTTCCCAGGGTTACTGTTAGGCTTAGGCCTAGGGCTAGGATTTTTGAAACTAGGAAGCCCTTAGCTCCAGGCACACTGCAGCTGTTCAAGGCATCCCAAGGGGAGTACAAAAGTGCAACAACATGGCAGCTTTCACAGCTTTTTCCTTGGCACCATCCCTATACCTAGGCTGATTTATCTGCCTAGGGTTAGGGTTAGGGTTCAGCCTAGGGCTTGGATTTCTTTAACCAGGAAGCCCTGAGTTCCAGGCTTACTTCATCTGCCAAAGGCATCCCAAAGGGAGTGCAGAAGTGCCACAACATGGCTGCTTTCACGGCTTTTTCCTTGGCAAGAAGCCTAACATCAGGCTGATTTACTTTCCCAGGGTTACTGTTAGGCTTAGGCCTAGGGCTAGGATTTTTGAAAGTAGGAAGGCCTTAGCTCCAGGCACACTGCAGCTGTTCAAGGCATCCCAAGGGGAGTACAAAAGTGCAACAACATGGCAGCTTTCACAGCTTTTTCCTTGGCACCATCCCTATACCTAGGCTGATTTATCTGCCTAGGGTTAGGGTTAGGGTTCAGCCTAGGGCTTGGATTTCTTTAACCAGGAAGCCCTGAGTTCCAGGCTTACTTCATCTGCCAAAGGCATCCCAAAGGGAGTGCAGAAGTGCCACAACATGGCTGCTTTCACGCCTTTTTCCTTGGCAAGACGCCTAACACCAGGCTGACTTACCTTCCCAGGGTTACTGTTAGGCTTAGGCCTAGGGCTAGGATTTTTAAAACTAGGAAGCCCTTAGCTCCAGGCACACTGCAGCTGTTCAAGGCATCCCAAGGGGAGTACAAAAGTGCAACAACATGGCAGCTTTCACAGCTTTTTCCTTGGCACCATCCCTATACCTAGGCTGATTTATCTGCCTAGGGTTAGGGTTAGGGTTCAGCCTAGGGCTTGAATTTCTTTAACCAGGAAGCCCTGAGTTCCAGGCTTACTTCATCTGCCAAAGGCATCCCAAAGGGAGTGCAGAAGTGCCACAACATGGCTGCTTTCATGTTGTTGTTATCTTATTGTATTTCATATTTCTGGAGTCCCATCTTAAAGTCCATACCTTCTTGCTGGTCCTATTATGCAGCTCCTCTCTGCAGCACAGTTCCTCATGGCTTCCATAGGGGCTCCTCCTGGGCTCTCGACCCAACCCCCTTTTATCCCAGAGGCCTTCATGAGCTACAGCTGCTACCCAACCAAGGATCCCACAGCTGTAGCTCATCCAGAGCAACAGGACCCACCTATCTAATACATAGGACTCTCACTACATATATATATTCACAAGGACTCCTTTATAACAATACATATATTCAGGCCCCTACATTTCCCCCCTTTTCTTTTAACAATTTCTCAATTACACAGTTACAATATCCATATCTGTCCCAGCTCCCAGGCTGCCACAGCTCTCGGCTGTCCTATCTTCCACTGTCCCAGCTCTCCAGCTGCCACAGCTCTCGGCTGTCCGGGGGATTCCATACCTAATACATATATTCAGGCCCCTACATTTCCCCCCTTTTCTTTTAACAATTTCTCCATTACACAGTTACAATATCCATATCTGTCCCAGCTCTCAGGCTGCCACAGCTCTCAGCTGTCCTATCTTCATCTGTCCCAGCTCTCAGGCTGCCACAGCTCTCGGCTGTCCTATATTCCACTGTCCCAGCTCTCCGGCTGCCACAGCTCTCGGCTGTCCGGGGGATTCCATACCTAATACATATATTCAGGCCCCTACATTATTGTTGTTGTTATCTTATTGTATTTCATATTTCTGGAGTCCCATCTTAAAGTCCATACCTTCTTGCTGGTCCTATTATGCAGCTCCTCTCTGCAGCACAGTTCCTCATGGCTTCCATAGGGGCTCCTTCTGGGCTCTCGACCCAACCCCCTTTTATCCCAGAGGCCTTCATGAGCTACAGCTGCTACCCAACCAAGGATCCCACAGCTGTAGCTCATCCAGAGCAACAGGACCCACCTATCTAATACATAGGACTCTCACTACATATATATATATTCACAAGGACTCCTTTATAACAATACATATATTCAGGCCCCTACACTTTCACGGCTTTTCCCTTAGGAAGAACCCTAATACCCGGCTGATTTACCTTCCTAGGGTTACTGTTAGGCTTAGGCCTAGGACTTTTAAAACCAGGAAGCCCTGGGCTCCAGGCACACTGCAGCTGCGAAAGGCATCCCAAGGGGAGCGCAAAAGTGACGCAACTTGGCTGCCACCACTGATATTTCCATGAGACCATCCCGAAACATAGGTTGATTTTCCTTCCTAGGGTTAAGGTTTGAGTTACGCCTAGGGTAAGGGTCTATTAACCAGAAAGCCCTGAGTTCCAAGAACACAGCAGCTGCGAAGGACTAGCCAAGAAGAGCGCAAAAGTACCACAACATGCCTGCCTCCACAGCTTTTTCCTTGGGGACATGCCTAATTCCTGGCTGATTTGCCTTTCTCGTCTTAGGGTTGGGGTTCGGCCTAGGGCTAGGATTTTTAAAATCAGGAAGCCCTGAGTTCCAGGCACACTGGAGCTGTGAAAGGCATCCAAAAGGGAGTGCAAAAGTGCCACAACATGGCTGCTTTCACAGCTTTTTCCTTGGCACCATCCCTATACCTAGGCTGATTTATCTGCCTAGGGTTAGGGTTAGGGTTCAGCCTAGGGCTTGGATTTCTTTAACCAGGAAGCCCTGAGTTCCAGGCTTACTTCATCTGCCAAAGGCATCCCAAAGGGAGTGCAGAAGTGCCACAACATGGCTGCTTTCACGCCTTTTTCCTTGGCAAGACGCCTAACACCAGGCTGACTTACCTTCCCAGGGTTACTGTTAGGCTTAGGCCTAGGGCTAGGATTTTTAAAACTAGGAAGCCCTTAGCTCCAGGCACACTGCAGCTGTTCAAGGCATCCCAAGGGGAGTACAAAAGTGCAACAACATGGCAGCTTTCACAGCTTTTTCCTTGGCACCATCCCTATACCTAGGCTGATTTATCTGCCTAGGGTTAGGGTTAGGGTTCAGCCTAGGGCTTGAATTTCTTTAACCAGGAAGCCCTGAGTTCCAGGCTTACTTCATCTGCCAAAGGCATCCCAAAGGGAGTGCAGAAGTGCCACAACATGGCTGCTTTCATGTTGTTGTTATCTTATTGTATTTCATATTTCTGGAGTCCCATCTTAAAGTCCATACCTTCTTGCTGGTCCTATTATGCAGCTCCTCTCTGCAGCACAGTTCCTCATGGCTTCCATAGAGGCTCCTCCTGGGCTCTCGACCCAACCCCCTTTTATCCCAGAGGCCTTCATGAGCTACAGCTGCTACCCAACCAAGGATCCCACAGCTGTAGCTCATCCAGAGCAACAGGACCCACCTATCTAATACATAGGACTCTCACTACATATATATATTCACAAGGACTCCTTTATAACAATACATATATTCAGGCCCCTACATTTCCCCCCTTTTCTTTTAACAATTTCTCAATTACACAGTTACAATATCCATATCTGTCCCAGCTCCCAGGCTGCCACAGCTCTCGGCTGTCCTATCTTCCACTGTCCCAGCTCTCCAGCTGCCACAGCTCTCGGCTGTCCGGGGGATTCCATACCTAATACATATATTCAGGCCCCTACATTTCCCCCCTTTTCTTTTAACAATTTCTCCATTACACAGTTACAATATCCATATCTGTCCCAGCTCTCAGGCTGCCACAGCTCTCAGCTGTCCTATCTTCATCTGTCCCAGCTCTCAGGCTGCCACAGCTCTCGGCTGTCCTATATTCCACTGTCCCAGCTCTCCGGCTGCCACAGCTCTCGGCTGTCCGGGGGATTCCATACCTAATACATATATTCAGGCCCCTACATTATTGTTGTTGTTATCTTATTGTATTTCATATTTCTGGAGTCCCATCTTAAAGTCCATACCTTCTTGCTGGTCCTATTATGCAGCTCCTCTCTGCAGCACAGTTCCTCATGGCTTCCATAGGGGCTCCTTCTGGGCTCTCGACCCAACCCCCTTTTATCCCAGAGGCCTTCATGAGCTACAGCTGCTACCCAACCAAGGATCCCACAGCTGTAGCTCATCCAGAGCAACAGGACCCACCTATCTAATACATAGGACTCTCACTACATATATATATATTCACAAGGACTCCTTTATAACAATACATATATTCAGGCCCCTACACTTTCACGGCTTTTCCCTTAGGAAGAACCCTAATACCCGGCTGATTTACCTTCCTAGGGTTACTGTTAGGCTTAGGCCTAGGACTTTTAAAACCAGGAAGCCCTGGGCTCCAGGCACACTGCAGCTGCGAAAGGCATCCCAAGGGGAGCGCAAAAGTGACGCAACTTGGCTGCCACCACTGATATTTCCATGAGACCATCCCGAAACATAGGTTGATTTTCCTTCCTAGGGTTAAGGTTTGAGTTACGCCTAGGGTAAGGGTCTATTAACCAGAAAGCCCTGAGTTCCAAGAACACAGCAGCTGCGAAGGACTAGCCAAGAAGAGCGCAAAAGTACCACAACATGCCCGCCTCCACAGCTTTTTCCTTGGGGACATGCCTAATTCCTGGCTGATTTGCCTTTCTCGTCTTAGGGTTGGGGTTCGGCCTAGGGCTAGGATTTTTAAAATCAGGAAGCCCTGAGTTCCAGGCACACTGGAGCTGTGAAAGGCATCCAAAAGGGAGTGCAAAAGTGCCACAACATGGCTGCTTTCACGGCTTTTTCCTTGGCAAGAAGCCTAACACCAGGCTGACATACTTTCCCAGGGTTACTGTTAGGCTTAGGCCTAGGGCTAGGATTTTTAAAACTAGGAAGCCCTGGGCTCCAGGCACACTGCAGCTGTGAAAGGCATCCCAAGGGGAGTACAAAAGTGCAACAACATGGCAGCTTTCACAGCTTTTTCCTTGGCAAGAAGCCTAACACCAGGCTGATTTACTTTCCCAGGGTTACTGTTAGGCTTAGGCCTAGGGCTAGGATTTTTGAAACTAGGAAGCCCTTAGCTCCAGGCACACTGCAGCTGTTCAAGGCATCCCAAGGGGAGTACAAAAGTGCAACAACATGGCAGCTTTCACAGCTTTTTCCTTGGCACCATCCCTATACCTAGGCTGATTTATCTGCCTAGGGTTAGGGTTAGGGTTCAGCCTAGGGCTTGGATTTCTTTAACCAGGAAGCCCTGAGTTCCAGGCTTACTTCATCTGCCAAAG
Source organism: Ammospiza caudacuta (assembly GCF_027887145.1). Lineage (NCBI taxonomy): Eukaryota > Metazoa > Chordata > Aves > Passeriformes > Passerellidae > Ammospiza > Ammospiza caudacuta. The sequence continues at coordinate 135,402 of NW_026682923.1, forward strand.
GCATCCCAAGGGAGTGCAGAAGTGCCACAACATGGCTGCTTTCACGGCTTTTTCCTTGGCAAGAAGCCTAACATCAGGCTGATTTACTTTCCCAGGGTTACTGTTAGGCTTAGGCCTAGGGCTAGGATTTTTGAAACTAGGAAGCCCTTAGCTCCAGGCACACTGCAGCTGTTCAAGGCATCCCAAGGGGAGTACAAAAGTGCAACAACATGGCAGCTTTCACAGCTTTTTCCTTGGCACCATCCCTATACCTAGGCTGATTTATCTGCCTAGGGTTAGGGTTAGGGTTCAGCCTAGGGCTTGGATTTCTTTAACCAGGAAGCCCTGAGTTCCAGGCTTACTTCATCTGCCAAAGGCATCCCAAAGGGAGTGCAGAAGTGCCACAACATGGCTGCTTTCACGCCTTTTTCCTTGGCAAGACGCCTAACACCAGGCTGACTTACCTTCCCAGGGTTACTGTTAGGCTTAGGCCTAGGGCTAGGATTTTTGAAACTAGGAAGCCCTTAGCTCCAGGCACACTGCAGCTGTTCAAGGCATCCCAAGGGGAGTACAAAAGTGCAACAACATGGCAGCTTTCACAGCTTTTTCCTTGGCACCATCCCTATACCTAGGCTGATTTATCTGCCTAGGGTTAGGGTTAGGGTTCAGCCTAGGGCTTGAATTTCTTTAACCAGGAAGCCCTGAGTTCCAGGCTTACTTCATCTGCCAAAGGCATCCCAAAGGGAGTGCAGAAGTGCCACAACATGGCTGCTTTCATGTTGTTGTTATCTTATTGTATTTCATATTTCTGGAGTCCCATCTTAAAGTCCATACCTTCTTGCTGGTCCTATTATGCAGCTCCTCTCTGCAGCACAGTTCCTCATGGCTTCCATAGGGGCTCCTCCTGGGCTCTCGACCCAACCCCCTTTTATCCCAGAGGCCTTCATGAGCTACAGCTGCTACCCAACCAAGGATCCCACAGCTGTAGCTCATCCAGAGCAACAGGACCCACCTATCTAATACATAGGACTCTCACTACATATATATATTCACAAGGACTCCTTTATAACAATACATATATTCAGGCCCCTACATTTCCCCCCTTTTCTTTTAACAATTTCTCAATTACACAGTTACAATATCCATATCTGTCCCAGCTCCCAGGCTGCCACAGCTCTCGGCTGTCCTATCTTCCACTGTCCCAGCTCTCCAGCTGCCACAGCTCTCGGCTGTCCGGGGGATTCCATACCTAATACATATATTCAGGCCCCTACATTTCCCCCCTTTTCTTTTAACAATTTCTCCATTACACAGTTACAATATCCATATCTGTCCCAGCTCTCAGGCTGCCACAGCTCTCAGCTGTCCTATCTTCATCTGTCCCAGCTCTCAGGCTGCCACAGCTCTCGGCTGTCCTATATTCCACTGTCCCAGCTCTCCGGCTGCCACAGCTCTCGGCTGTCCAGGGGAGTCCATACCTAATACATATATTCAGGCCCCTACATTATTGTTGTTGTTATCTTATTGTATTTCATATTTCTGGAGTCCCATCTTAAAGTCCATACCTTCTTGCTGGTCCTATTATGCAGCTCCTCTCTGCAGCACAGTTCCTCATGGCTTCCATAGGGGCTCCTTCTGGGCTCTCGACCCAACCCCCTTTTATCCCAGAGGCCTTCATGAGCTACAGCTGCTACCCAACCAAGGATCCCACAGCTGTAGCTCATCCAGAGCAACAGGACCCACCTATCTAATACATAGGACTCTCACTACATATATATATATTCACAAGGACTCCTTTATAACAATACATATATTCAGGCCCCTACACTTTCACGGCTTTTCCCTTAGGAAGAACCCTAATACCCGGCTGATTTACCTTCCTAGGGTTACTGTTAGGCTTAGGCCTAGGACTTTTAAAACCAGGAAGCCCTGGGCTCCAGGCACACTGCAGCTGCGAAAGGCATCCCAAGGGGAGCGCAAAAGTGACGCAACTTGGCTGCCACCACTGATATTTCCATGAGACCATCCCGAAACATAGGTTGATTTTCCTTCCTAGGGTTAAGGTTTGAGTTACGCCTAGGGTAAGGGTCTATTAACCAGAAAGCCCTGAGTTCCAAGAACACAGCAGCTGCGAAGGACTAGCCAAGAAGAGCGCAAAAGTACCACAACATGCCTGCCTCCACAGCTTTTTCCTTGGGGACATGCCTAATTCCTGGCTGATTTGCCTTTCTCGTCTTAGGGTTGGGGTTCGGCCTAGGGCTAGGATTTTTAAAATCAGGAAGCCCTGAGTTCCAGGCACACTGGAGCTGTGAAAGGCATCCAAAAGGGAGTGCAAAAGTGCCACAACATGGCTGCTTTCACGGCTTTTTCCTTGGCAAGAAGCCTAACACCAGGCTGACATACTTTCCCAGGGTTACTGTTAGGCTTAGGCCTAGGGCTAGGATTTTTGAAACTAGGAAGCCCTGGGCTCCAGGCACACTGCAGCTGTGAAAGGCATCCCAAGGGGAGTACAAAAGTGCAACAACATGGCAGCTTTCACAGCTTTTTCCTTGGCAAGAAGCCTAACACCAGGCTGATTTACTTTCCCAGGGTTACTGTTAGGCTTAGGCCTAGGGCTAGGATTTTTGAAACTAGGAAGCCCTTAGCTCCAGGCACACTGCAGCTGTTCAAGGCATCCCAAGGGGAGTACAAAAGTGCAACAACATGGCAGCTTTCACAGCTTTTTCCTTGGCACCATCCCTATACCTAGGCTGATTTATCTGCCTAGGGTTAGGGTTAGGGTTCAGCCTAGGGCTTGGATTTCTTTAACCAGGAAGCCCTGAGTTCCAGGCTTACTTCATCTGCCAAAGGCATCCCAAAGGGAGTGCAGAAGTGCCACAACATGGCTGCTTTCACGGCTTTTTCCTTGGCAAGAAGCCTAACATCAGGCTGATTTACCTTCCCAGGGTTACTGTTAGGCTTAGGCCTAGGGCTAGGATTTTTGAAACTAGGAAGCCCTGGGCTCCAGGCACACTGCAGCTGTTCAAGGCATCCCAAGGGGAGTACAAAAGTGCAACAACATGGCAGCTTTCACAGCTTTTTCCTTGGCACCATCCCTATACCTAGGCTGATTTATCTGCCTAGGGTTAGGGTTAGGGTTCAGCCTAGGGCTTGAATTTTTTTAACCAGGAAGCCCTGAGTTCCAGGCTTACTTCATCTGCCAAAGGCATCCCAAAGGGAGTGCAGAAGTGCCACAACATGGCTGCTTTCACGGCTTTTCCCTTAGGAAGAACCCTAATACCCGGCTGATTTACCTTCCTAGGGTTACTGTTAGGCTTAGGCCTAGGACTTTTAAAACCAGGAAGCCCTGGGCTCCAGGCACACTGCAGCTGCGAAAGGCATCCCAAGGGGAGCGCAAAAGTGACGCAACTTGGCTGCCACCACTGATATTTCCATGAGACCATCCCGAAACATAGGTTGATTTTCCTTCCTAGGGTTAAGGTTTGAGTTACGCCTAGGGTAAGGGTTCTATTAACCAGAAAGCCCTGAGTTCCAAGAACACAGCAGCTGCGAAGGACTAGCCAAGAAGAGCGCAAAAGTACCACAACATGCCTGCCTCCACAGCTTTTTCCTTGGGGACATGCCTAATTCCTGGCTGATTTGCCTTTCTCGTCTTAGGGTTGGGGTTCGGCCTAGGGCTAGGATTTTTAAAAGCAGGAAGCCCTGAGTTCCAGGCACACTGGAGCTGTGAAAGGCATCCAAAAGGGAGTGCAAAAGTGCCACAACATGGCTGCTTTCACGGCTTTTTCCTTGGCAAGACGCCTAACACCAGGCTGATTTACCTTCCCAGGGTTACTGTTAGGCTTAGGCCTAGGGCTAGGATTTTTGAAACTAGGAAGCCCTTAGCTCCAGGCACACTGCAGCTGTTCAAGGCATCCCAAGGGGAGTACAAAAGTGCAACAACATGGCAGCTTTCACAGCTTTTTCCTTGGCACCATCCCTATACCTAGGCTGATTTATCTGCCTAGGGTTAGGGTTAGGGTTCAGCCTAGGGCTGTGATTTCTTTAACCAGGAAGCCCTGAGTTCCAGGCTTACTTCATCTGCCAAAGGCATCCCAAAGGGAGTGCAGAAGTGCCACAACATGGCTGCTTTCACGGCTTTTCCCTTAGGAAGAACCCTAATACCCGGCTGATTTACCTTCCTAGGGTTACTGTTAGGCTTAGGCCTAGGACTTTTAAAACCAGGAAGCCCTGGGCTCCAGGCACACTGCAGCTGCAAAAGGCATCCCAAGGGGAGCGCAAAAGTGACGCAACTTGGCTGCCACCACTGATATTTCCATGAGACCATCCCGAACCATAGGCTGATTTTCCTTCCTAGGGTTAAGGTTTGAGTTACGCCTAGGGTAAGGGTTCTATTAACCAGAAAGCCCTGAGTTCCAAGAACACAGCAGCTGCGAAGGACTAGCCAAGAAGAGCGCAAAAGTACCACAACATGCCTGCCTCCACAGCTTTTTCCTTGGGGACATGCCTAATTCCTGGCTGATTTGCCTTTCTCGTCTTAGGGTTGGGGTTCGGCCTAGGGCTAGGATTTTTAAAAGCAGGAAGCCCTGAGTTCCAGGCACACTGGAGCTGTGAAAGGCATCCAAAAGGGAGTGCAAAAGTGCCACAACATGGCTGCTTTCACGGCTTTTTCCTTGGCAAGACGCCTAACACCAGGCTGATTTACCTTCCCAGGGTTACTGTTAGGCTTAGGCCTAGGGCTAGGATTTTTAAAACTAGGAAGCCCTTAGCTCCAGGCACACTGCAGCTGTTCAAGGCATCCCAAGGGGAGTACAAAAGTGCAACAACATGGCAGCTTTCACAGCTTTTTCCTTGGCACCATCCCTATACCTAGGCTGATTTATCTGCCTAGGGTTAGGGTTAGGGTTCAGCCTAGGGCTTGAATTTCTTTAACCAGGAAGCCCTGAGTTCCAGGCTTACTTCATCTGCCAAAGGCATCCCAAAGGGAGTGCAGAAGTGCCACAACATGGCTGCTTTCACGGCTTTTTCCTTGGCAAGAAGCCTAACATCAGGCTGATTTACTTTCCCAGGGTTACTGTTAGGCTTAGGCCTAGGGCTGGGATTTTTGAAACTAGGAAGCCCTTAGCTCCAGGCACACTGCAGCTGTTCAAGGCATCCCAAGGGGAGTACAAAAGTGCAACAACATGGCAGCTTTCACAGCTTTTTCCTTGGCACCATCCCTATACCTAGGCTGATTTATCTGCCTAGGGTTAGGGTTAGGGTTCAGCCTAGGGCTTGGATTTCTTTAACCAGGAAGCCCTGAGTTCCAGGCTTACTTCATCTGCCAAAGGCATCCCAAAGGGAGTGCAGAAGTGCCACAACATGGCTGCTTTCACGCCTTTTTCCTTGGCAAGACGCCTAACACCAGGCTGACTTACCTTCCCAGGGTTACTGTTAGGCTTAGGCCTAGGGCTAGGATTTTTAAAACTAGGAAGCCCTTAGCTCCAGGCACACTGCAGCTGTTCAAGGCATCCCAAGGGGAGTACAAAAGTGCAACAACATGGCAGCTTTCACAGCTTTTTCCTTGGCACCATCCCTATACCTAGGCTGATTTATCTGCCTAGGGTTAGGGTTAGGGTTCAGCCTAGGGCTTGAATTTCTTTAACCAGGAAGCCCTGAGTTCCAGGCTTACTTCATCTGCCAAAGGCATCCCAAAGGGAGTGCAGAAGTGCCACAACATGGCTGCTTTCATGTTGTTGTTATCTTATTGTATTTCATATTTCTGGAGTCCCATCTTAAAGTCCATACCTTCTTGCTGGTCCTATTATGCAGCTCCTCTCTGCAGCACAGTTCCTCATGGCTTCCATAGGGGCTCCTCCTGGGCTCTCGACCCAACCCCCTTTTATCCCAGAGGCCTTCATGAGCTACAGCTGCTACCCAACCAAGGATCCCACAGCTGTAGCTCATCCAGAGCAACAGGACCCACCTATCTAATACATAGGACTCTCACTACATATATATATTCACAAGGACTCCTTTATAACAATACATATATTCAGGCCCCTACATTTCCCCCCTTTTCTTTTAACAATTTCTCAATTACACAGTTACAATATCCATATCTGTCCCAGCTCCCAGGCTGCCACAGCTCTCGGCTGTCCTATCTTCCACTGTCCCAGCTCTCCAGCTGCCACAGCTCTCGGCTGTCCGGGGGATTCCATACCTAATACATATATTCAGGCCCCTACATTTCCCCCCTTTTCTTTTAACAATTTCTCCATTACACAGTTACAATATCCATATCTGTCCCAGCTCTCAGGCTGCCACAGCTCTCAGCTGTCCTATCTTCATCTGTCCCAGCTCTCAGGCTGCCACAGCTCTCGGCTGTCCTATATTCCACTGTCCCAGCTCTCCGGCTGCCACAGCTCTCGGCTGTCCGGGGGATTCCATACCTAATACATATATTCAGGCCCCTACATTATTGTTGTTGTTATCTTATTGTATTTCATATTTCTGGAGTCCCATCTTAAAGTCCATACCTTCTTGCTGGTCCTATTATGCAGCTCCTCTCTGCAGCACAGTTCCTCATGGCTTCCATAGGGGCTCCTTCTGGGCTCTCGACCCAACCCCCTTTTATCCCAGAGGCCTTCATGAGCTACAGCTGCTACCCAACCAAGGATCCCACAGCTGTAGCTCATCCAGAGCAACAGGACCCACCTATCTAATACATAGGACTCTCACTACATATATATATATTCACAAGGACTCCTTTATAACAATACATATATTCAGGCCCCTACACTTTCACGGCTTTTCCCTTAGGAAGAACCCTAATACCCGGCTGATTTACCTTCCTAGGGTTACTGTTAGGCTTAGGCCTAGGACTTTTAAAACCAGGAAGCCCTGGGCTCCAGGCACACTGCAGCTGCGAAAGGCATCCCAAGGGGAGCGCAAAAGTGACGCAACTTGGCTGCCACCACTGATATTTCCATGAGACCATCCCGAAACATAGGTTGATTTTCCTTCCTAGGGTTAAGGTTTGAGTTACGCCTAGGGTAAGGGTCTATTAACCAGAAAGCCCTGAGTTCCAAGAACACAGCAGCTGCGAAGGACTAGCCAAGAAGAGCGCAAAAGTACCACAACATGCCTGCCTCCACAGCTTTTTCCTTGGGGACATGCCTAATTCCTGGCTGATTTGCCTTTCTCGTCTTAGGGTTGGGGTTCGGCCTAGGGCTAGGATTTTTAAAATCAGGAAGCCCTGAGTTCCAGGCACACTGGAGCTGTGAAAGGCATCCAAAAGGGAGTGCAAAAGTGCCACAACATGGCTGCTTTCACAGCTTTTTCCTTGGCACCATCCCTATACCTAGGCTGATTTATCTGCCTAGGGTTAGGGTTAGGGTTCAGCCTAGGGCTTGGATTTCTTTAACCAGGAAGCCCTGAGTTCCAGGCTTACTTCATCTGCCAAAGGCATCCCAAAGGGAGTGCAGAAGTGCCACAACATGGCTGCTTTCACGCCTTTTTCCTTGGCAAGACGCCTAACACCAGGCTGACTTACCTTCCCAGGGTTACTGTTAGGCTTAGGCCTAGGGCTAGGATTTTTAAAACTAGGAAGCCCTTAGCTCCAGGCACACTGCAGCTGTTCAAGGCATCCCAAGGGGAGTACAAAAGTGCAACAACATGGCAGCTTTCACAGCTTTTTCCTTGGCACCATCCCTATACCTAGGCTGATTTATCTGCCTAGGGTTAGGGTTAGGGTTCAGCCTAGGGCTTGAATTTCTTTAACCAGGAAGCCCTGAGTTCCAGGCTTACTTCATCTGCCAAAGGCATCCCAAAGGGAGTGCAGAAGTGCCACAACATGGCTGCTTTCATGTTGTTGTTATCTTATTGTATTTCATATTTCTGGAGTCCCATCTTAAAGTCCATACCTTCTTGCTGGTCCTATTATGCAGCTCCTCTCTGCAGCACAGTTCCTCATGGCTTCCATAGAGGCTCCTCCTGGGCTCTCGACCCAACCCCCTTTTATCCCAGAGGCCTTCATGAGCTACAGCTGCTACCCAACCAAGGATCCCACAGCTGTAGCTCATCCAGAGCAACAGGACCCACCTATCTAATACATAGGACTCTCACTACATATATATATTCACAAGGACTCCTTTATAACAATACATATATTCAGGCCCCTACATTTCCCCCCTTTTCTTTTAACAATTTCTCAATTACACAGTTACAATATCCATATCTGTCCCAGCTCCCAGGCTGCCACAGCTCTCGGCTGTCCTATCTTCCACTGTCCCAGCTCTCCAGCTGCCACAGCTCTCGGCTGTCCGGGGGATTCCATACCTAATACATATATTCAGGCCCCTACATTTCCCCCCTTTTCTTTTAACAATTTCTCCATTACACAGTTACAATATCCATATCTGTCCCAGCTCTCAGGCTGCCACAGCTCTCAGCTGTCCTATCTTCATCTGTCCCAGCTCTCAGGCTGCCACAGCTCTCGGCTGTCCTATATTCCACTGTCCCAGCTCTCCGGCTGCCACAGCTCTCGGCTGTCCGGGGGATTCCATACCTAATACATATATTCAGGCCCCTACATTATTGTTGTTGTTATCTTATTGTATTTCATATTTCTGGAGTCCCATCTTAAAGTCCATACCTTCTTGCTGGTCCTATTATGCAGCTCCTCTCTGCAGCACAGTTCCTCATGGCTTCCATAGGGGCTCCTTCTGGGCTCTCGACCCAACCCCCTTTTATCCCAGAGGCCTTCATGAGCTACAGCTGCTACCCAACCAAGGATCCCACAGCTGTAGCTCATCCAGAGCAACAGGACCCACCTATCTAATACATAGGACTCTCACTACATATATATATATTCACAAGGACTCCTTTATAACAATACATATATTCAGGCCCCTACACTTTCACGGCTTTTCCCTTAGGAAGAACCCTAATACCCGGCTGATTTACCTTCCTAGGGTTACTGTTAGGCTTAGGCCTAGGACTTTTAAAACCAGGAAGCCCTGGGCTCCAGGCACACTGCAGCTGCGAAAGGCATCCCAAGGGGAGCGCAAAAGTGACGCAACTTGGCTGCCACCACTGATATTTCCATGAGACCATCCCGAAACATAGGTTGATTTTCCTTCCTAGGGTTAAGGTTTGAGTTACGCCTAGGGTAAGGGTTCTATTAACCAGAAAGCCCTGAGTTCCAAGAACACAGCAGCTGCGAAGGACTAGCCAAGAAGAGCGCAAAAGTACCACAACATGCCCGCCTCCACAGCTTTTTCCTTGGGGACATGCCTAATTCCTGGCTGATTTGCCTTTCTCGTCTTAGGGTTGGGGTTCGGCCTAGGGCTAGGATTTTTAAAATCAGGAAGCCCTGAGTTCCAGGCACACTGGAGCTGTGAAAGGCATCCAAAAGGGAGTGCAAAAGTGCCACAACATGGCTGCTTTCACGGCTTTTTCCTTGGCAAGAAGCCTAACACCAGGCTGACATACTTTCCCAGGGTTACTGTTAGGCTTAGGCCTAGGGCTAGGATTTTTAAAACTAGGAAGCCCTGGGCTCCAGGCACACTGCAGCTGTGAAAGGCATCCCAAGGGGAGTACAAAAGTGCAACAACATGGCAGCTTTCACAGCTTTTTCCTTGGCAAGAAGCCTAACACCAGGCTGATTTACTTTCCCAGGGTTACTGTTAGGCTTAGGCCTAGGGCTAGGATTTTTGAAACTAGGAAGCCCTTAGCTCCAGGCACACTGCAGCTGTTCAAGGCATCCCAAGGGGAGTACAAAAGTGCAACAACATGGCAGCTTTCACAGCTTTTTCCTTGGCACCATCCCTATACCTAGGCTGATTTATCTGCCTAGGGTTAGGGTTAGGGTTCAGCCTAGGGCTTGGATTTCTTTAACCAGGAAGCCCTGAGTTCCAGGCTTACTTCATCTGCCAAAGGCATCCCAAGGGAGTGCAGAAGTGCCACAACATGGCTGCTTTCACGGCTTTTTCCTTGGCAAGAAGCCTAACATCAGGCTGATTTACTTTCCCAGGGTTACTGTTAGGCTTAGGCCTAGGGCTAGGATTTTTGAAACTAGGAAGCCCTTAGCTCCAGGCACACTGCAGCTGTTCAAGGCATCCCAAGGGGACTACAAAAGTGCAACAACATGGCAGCTTTCACAGCTTTTTCCTTGGCACCATCCCTATACCTAGGCTGATTTATCTGCCTAGGGTTAGGGTTAGGGTTCAGCCTAGGGCTTGGATTTCTTTAACCAGGAAGCCCTGAGTTCCAGGCTTACTTCATCTGCCAAAGGCATCCCAAAGGGAGTGCAGAAGTGCCACAACATGGCTGCTTTCACGCCTTTTTCCTTGGCAAGACGCCTAACACCAGGCTGACTTACCTTCCCAGGGTTACTGTTAGGCTTAGGCCTAGGGCTAGGATTTTTGAAACTAGGAAGCCCTTAGCTCCAGGCACACTGCAGCTGTTCAAGGCATCCCAAGGGGAGTACAAAAGTGCAACAACATGGCAGCTTTCACAGCTTTTTCCTTGGCACCATCCCTATACCTAGGCTGATTTATCTGCCTAGGGTTAGGGTTAGGGTTCAGCCTAGGGCTTGAATTTCTTTAACCAGGAAGCCCTGAGTTCCAGGCTTACTTCATCTGCCAAAGGCATCCCAAAGGGAGTGCAGAAGTGCCACAACATGGCTGCTTTCATGTTGTTGTTATCTTATTGTATTTCATATTTCTGGAGTCCCATCTTAAAGTCCATACCTTCTTGCTGGTCCTATTATGCAGCTCCTCTCTGCAGCACAGTTCCTCATGGCTTCCATAGGGGCTCCTCCTGGGCTCTCGACCCAACCCCCTTTTATCCCAGAGGCCTTCATGAGCTACAGCTGCTACCCAACCAAGGATCCCACAGCTGTAGCTCATCCAGAGCAACAGGACCCACCTATCTAATACATAGGACTCTCACTACATATATATATTCACAAGGACTCCTTTATAACAATACATATATTCAGGCCCCTACATTTCCCCCCTTTTCTTTTAACAATTTCTCAATTACACAGTTACAATATCCATATCTGTCCCAGCTCCCAGGCTGCCACAGCTCTCGGCTGTCCTATCTTCCACTGTCCCAGCTCTCCAGCTGCCACAGCTCTCGGCTGTCCGGGGGATTCCATACCTAATACATATATTCAGGCCCCTACATTTCCCCCCTTTTCTTTTAACAATTTCTCCATTACACAGTTACAATATCCATATCTGTCCCAGCTCTCAGGCTGCCACAGCTCTCAGCTGTCCTATCTTCATCTGTCCCAGCTCTCAGGCTGCCACAGCTCTCGGCTGTCCTATATTCCACTGTCCCAGCTCTCCGGCTGCCACAGCTCTCGGCTGTCCAGGGGAGTCCATACCTAATACATATATTCAGGCCCCTACATTATTGTTGTTGTTATCTTATTGTATTTCATATTTCTGGAGTCCCATCTTAAAGTCCATACCTTCTTGCTGGTCCTATTATGCAGCTCCTCTCTGCAGCACAGTTCCTCATGGCTTCCATAGGGGCTCCTTCTGGGCTCTCGACCCAACCCCCTTTTATCCCAGAGGCCTTCATGAGCTACAGCTGCTACCCAACCAAGGATCCCACAGCTGTAGCTCATCCAGAGCAACAGGACCCACCTATCTAATACATAGGACTCTCACTACATATATATATATTCACAAGGACTCCTTTATAACAATACATATATTCAGGCCCCTACACTTTCACGGCTTTTCCCTTAGGAAGAACCCTAATACCCGGCTGATTTACCTTCCTAGGGTTACTGTTAGGCTTAGGCCTAGGACTTTTAAAACCAGGAAGCCCTGGGCTCCAGGCACACTGCAGCTGCGAAAGGCATCCCAAGGGGAGCGCAAAAGTGACGCAACTTGGCTGCCACCACTGATATTTCCATGAGACCATCCCGAAACATAGGTTGATTTTCCTTCCTAGGGTTAAGGTTTGAGTTACGCCTAGGGTAAGGGTCTATTAACCAGAAAGCCCTGAGTTCCAAGAACACAGCAGCTGCGAAGGACTAGCCAAGAAGAGCGCAAAAGTACCACAACATGCCTGCCTCCACAGCTTTTTCCTTGGGGACATGCCTAATTCCTGGCTGATTTGCCTTTCTCGTCTTAGGGTTGGGGTTCGGCCTAGGGCTAGGATTTTTAAAATCAGGAAGCCCTGAGTTCCAGGCACACTGGAGCTGTGAAAGGCATCCAAAAGGGAGTGCAAAAGTGCCACAACATGGCTGCTTTCACGGCTTTTTCCTTGGCAAGAAGCCTAACACCAGGCTGACATACTTTCCCAGGGTTACTGTTAGGCTTAGGCCTAGGGCTAGGATTTTTGAAACTAGGAAGCCCTGGGCTCCAGGCACACTGCAGCTGTGAAAGGCATCCCAAGGGGAGTACAAAAGTGCAACAACATGGCAGCTTTCACAGCTTTTTCCTTGGCAAGAAGCCTAACACCAGGCTGATTTACTTTCCCAGGGTTACTGTTAGGCTTAGGCCTAGGGCTAGGATTTTTGAAACTAGGAAGCCCTTAGCTCCAGGCACACTGCAGCTGTTCAAGGCATCCCAAGGGGAGTACAAAAGTGCAACAACATGGCAGCTTTCACAGCTTTTTCCTTGGCACCATCCCTATACCTAGGCTGATTTATCTGCCTAGGGTTAGGGTTAGGGTTCAGCCTAGGGCTTGGATTTCTTTAACCAGGAAGCCCTCAGTTCCAGGCTTACTTCATCTGCCAAAGGCATCCCAAAGGGAGTGCAGAAGTGCCACAACATGGCTGCTTTCACGGCTTTTTCCTTGGCAAGAAGCCTAACATCAGGCTGATTTACCTTCCCAGGGTTACTGTTAGGCTTAGGCCTAGGGCTAGGATTTTTGAAACTAGGAAGCCCTGGGCTCCAGGCACACTGCAGCTGTTCAAGGCATCCCAAGGGGAGTACAAAAGTGCAACAACATGGCAGCTTTCACAGCTTTTTCCTTGGCACCATCCCTATACCTAGGCTGATTTATCTGCCTAGGGTTAGGGTTAGGGTTCAGCCTAGGGCTTGGATTTTTTTAACCAGGAAGCCCTGAGTTCCAGGCTTACTTCATCTGCCAAAGGCATCCCAAAGGGAGTGCAGAAGTGCCACAACATGGCTGCTTTCACGGCTTTTCCCTTAGGAAGAACCCTAATACCCGGCTGATTTACCTTCCTAGGGTTACTGTTAGGCTTAGGCCTAGGACTTTTAAAACCAGGAAGCCCTGGGCTCCAGGCACACTGCAGCTGCGAAAGGCATCCCAAGGGGAGCGCAAAAGTGACGCAACTTGGCTGCCACCACTGATATTTCCATGAGACCATCCCGAACCATAGGTTGATTTTCCTTCCTAGGGTTAAGGTTTGAGTTACGCCTAGGGTAAGGGTTCTATTAACCAGAAAGCCCTGAGTTCCAAGAACACAGCAGCTGCGAAGGACTAGCCAAGAAGAGCGCAAAAGTACCACAACATGCCTGCCTCCACAGCTTTTTCCTTGGGGACATGCCTAATTCCTGGCTGATTTGCCTTTCTCGTCTTAGGGTTGGGGTTCGGCCTAGGGCTAGGATTTTTAAAAGCAGGAAGCCCTGAGTTCCAGGCACACTGGAGCTGTGAAAGGCATCCAAAAGGGAGTGCAAAAGTGCCACAACATGGCTGCTTTCACGGCTTTTTCCTTGGCAAGACGCCTAACACCAGGCTGATTTACCTTCCCAGGGTTACTGTTAGGCTTAGGCCTAGGGCTAGGATTTTTGAAACTAGGAAGCCCTTAGCTCCAGGCACACTGCAGCTGTTCAAGGCATCCCAAGGGGAGTACAAAAGTGCAACAACATGGCAGCTTTCACAGCTTTTTCCTTGGCACCATCCCTATACCTAGGCTGATTTATCTGCCTAGGGTTAGGGTTAGGGTTCAGCCTAGGGCTTGAATTTCTTTAACCAGGAAGCCCTGAGTTCCAGGCTTACTTCATCTGCCAAAGGCATCCCAAAGGGAGTGCAGAAGTGCCACAACATGGCTGCTTTCACGGCTTTTCCCTTAGGAAGAACCCTAATACCCGGCTGATTTACCTTCCTAGGGTTACTGTTAGGCTTAGGCCTAGGACTTTTAAAACCAGGAAGCCCTGGGCTCCAGGCACACTGCAGCTGCGAAAGGCATCCCAAGGGGAGCGCAAAAGTGACGCAACTTGGCTGCCACCACTGATATTTCCATGAGACCATCCCGAACCATAGGCTGATTTTCCTTCCTACGGTTAAGGTTTGAGTTACGCCTAGGGTAAGGGTCTATTAACCAGAAAGCCCTGAGTTCCAAGAACACAGCAGCTGCGAAGGACTAGCCAAGAAGAGCGCAAAAGTACCACAACATGCCTGCCTCCACAGCTTTTTCCTTGGGGACATGCCTAATTCCTGGCTGATTTGCCTTTCTCGTCTTAGGGTTGGGGTTCGGCCTAGGGCTAGGATTTTTAAAATCAGGAAGCCCTGAGTTCCAGGCACACTGGAGCTGTGAAAGGCATCCCAAGGGGAGTACAAAAGTGCAACAACATGGCAGCTTTCACGGCTTTTTCCTTGGCAAGACGCCTAACACCAGGCTGATTTACCTTCCCAGGGTTACTGTTAGGCTTAGGCCTAGGGCTAGGATTTTTGAAACTAGGAAGCCCTTAGCTCCAGGCACACTGCAGCTGTTCAAGGCATCCCAAGGGGAGTACAAAAGTGCAACAACATGGCAGCTTTCACAGCTTTTTCCTTGGCACCATCCCTATACCTAGGCTGATTTATCTGCCTAGGGTTAGGGTTAGGCTTCAGCCTAGGGCTTGAATTTCTTTAACCAGGAAGCCCTGAGTTCCAGGCTTACTTCATCTGCCAAAGGCATCCCAAAGGGAGTGCAGAAGTGCCACAACATGGCTGCTTTCACGGCTTTTCCCTTAGGAAGAACCCTAATACCCGGCTGATTTACCTTCCTAGGGTTACTGTTAGGCTTAGGCCTAGGACTTTTAAAACCAGGAAGCCCTGGGCTCCAGGCACACTGCAGCTGCAAAAGGCATCCCAAGGGGAGCGCAAAAGTGACGCAACTTGGCTGCCACCACTGATATTTCCATGAGACCATCCCGAACCATAGGCTGATTTTCCTTCCTAGGGTTAAGGTTTGAGTTACGCCTAGGGTAAGGGTTCTATTAACCAGAAAGCCCTGAGTTCCAAGAACACAGCAGCTGCGAAGGACTAGCCAAGAAGAGCGCAAAAGTACCACAACATGCCTGCCTCCACAGCTTTTTCCTTGGGGACATGCCTAATTCCTGGCTGATTTGCCTTTCTCGTCTTAGGGTTGGGGTTCGGCCTAGGGCTAGGATTTTTAAAAGCAGGAAGCCCTGAGTTCCAGGCACACTGGAGCTGTGAAAGGCATCCAAAAGGGAGTGCAAAAGTGCCACAACATGGCTGCTTTCACGGCTTTTTCCTTGGCAAGACGCCTAACACCAGGCTGATTTACCTTCCCAGGGTTACTGTTAGGCTTAGGCCTAGGGCTAGGATTTTTAAAACTAGGAAGCCCTTAGCTCCAGGCACACTGCAGCTGTTCAAGGCATCCCAAGGGGAGTACAAAAGTGCAACAACATGGCAGCTTTCACAGCTTTTTCCTTGGCACCATCCCTATACCTAGGCTGATTTATCTGCCTAGGGTTAGGGTTAGGGTTCAGCCTAGGGCTTGAATTTCTTTAACCAGGAAGCCCTGAGTTCCAGGCTTACTTCATCTGCCAAAGGCATCCCAAAGGGAGTGCAGAAGTGCCACAACATGGCTGCTTTCACGGCTTTTTCCTTGGCAAGAAGCCTAACATCAGGCTGATTTACTTTCCCAGGGTTACTGTTAGGCTTAGGCCTAGGGCTGGGATTTTTGAAACTAGGAAGCCCTTAGCTCCAGGCACACTGCAGCTGTTCAAGGCATCCCAAGGGGAGTACAAAAGTGCAACAACATGGCAGCTTTCACAGCTTTTTCCTTGGCACCATCCCTATACCTAGGCTGATTTATCTGCCTAGGGTTAGGGTTAGGGTTCAGCCTAGGGCTTGGATTTCTTTAACCAGGAAGCCCTGAGTTCCAGGCACACTGGAGCTGTGAAAGGCATCCAAAAGGGAGTGCAAAAATGCCACAACATGGCTGCTTTCACGGCTTTTTCCTTGGCAAGACGCCTAACACCAGGCTGATTTACCTTCCCAGGGTTACTGTTAGGCTTAGGCCTAGGGCTAGGATTTTTAAAACTAGGAAGCCCTGGGCTCCAGGCACACTGCAGCTGTTCAAGGCATCCCAAGGGGAGTACAAAAGTGCAACAACATGGCAGCTTTCACAGCTTTTTCCTTGGCACCATCCCTATACCTAGGCTGATTTATCTGCCTAGGGTTAGGGTTAGGGTTCAGCCTAGGGCTTGGATTTTTTTAACCAGGAAGCCCTGAGTTCCAGGCTTACTTCATCTGCCAAAGGCATCCCAAAGGGAGTGCAGAAGTGCCACAACATGGCTGCTTTCACGGCTTTTCCCTTAGGAAGAACCCTAATACCCGGCTGATTTACCTTCCTAGGGTTACTGTTAGGCTTAGGCCTAGGACTTTTAAAACCAGGAAGCCCTGGGCTCCAGGCACACTGCAGCTGCGAAAGGCATCCCAAGGGGAGCGCAAAAGTGACGCAACTTGGCTGCCACCACTGATATTTCCATGAGACCATCCCGAACCATAGGCTGATTTTCCTTCCTACGGTTAAGGTTTGAGTTACGCCTAGGGTAAGGGTCTATTAACCAGAAAGCCCTGAGTTCCAAGAACACAGCAGCTGCGAAGGACTAGCCAAGAAGAGCGCAAAAGTACCACAACATGCCTGCCTCCACAGCTTTTTCCTTGGGGACATGCCTAATTCCTGGCTGATTTGCCTTTCTCGTCTTAGGGTTGGGGTTCGGCCTAGGGCTAGGATTTTTAAAATCAGGAAGCCCTGAGTTCCAGGCACACTGCAGCTGTGAAAGGCATCCCAAGGGGAGTACAAAAGTGCAACAACATGGCAGCTTTCACGGCTTTTTCCTTGGCAAGACGCCTAACACCAGGCTGATTTACCTTCCCAGGGTTACTGTTAGGCTTAGGCCTAGGGCTAGGATTTTTAAAACTAGGAAGCCCTTAGCTCCAGGCACACTGCAGCTGTTCAAGGCATCCCAAGGGGAGTACAAAAGTGCAACAACATGGCAGCTTTCACAGCTTTTTCCTTGGCACCATCCCTATACCTAGGCTGATTTATCTGCCTAGGGTTAGGGTTAGGGTTCAGCCTAGGGCTTGGATTTTTTTAACCAGGAAGCCCTGAGTTCCAGGCTTACTTCATCTGCCAAAGGCATCCCAAAGGGAGTGCAGAAGTGCCACAACATGGCTGCTTTCACGGCTTTTCCCTTAGGAAGAACCCTAATACCCGGCTGATTTACCTTCCTAGGGTTACTGTTAGGCTTAGGCCTAGGACTTTTAAAACCAGGAAGCCCTGGGCTCCAGGCACACTGCAGCTGCGAAAGGCATCCCAAGGGGAGCGCAAAAGTGACGCAACTTGGCTGCCACCACTGATATTTCCTAGAGACCATCCCGAACCATAAGCTGATTTTCCTTCCTAGGGTTAAGGTTTGAGTTACGCCTATGGTAAGGGTCAATTAACCGGAAAGCCCTGAGTTCTAAGAACACAGCAGCTGCGAAGGACTACCCAAGAAGAGCGCAAAAGTACCACAACATGCCTGCCTCCACAGCTTTTTCCTTGGGGACATGCCTAATTCCTGGCTGATTTGCCTTTCTCGTCTTAGGGTTGGGGTTCGGCCTAGGGCTAGGATTTTTAAAAGCAGGAAGCCCTGAGTTCCAGGCACACTGGAGCTGTGAAAGGCATCCAAAAGGGAGTGCAAAAGTGCCACAACATGGCTGCTTTCACGGCTTTTTCCTTGGCAAGAAGCCTTACACCAGGCTGATTTACCTTCCCAGGGTTACTGTTAGGCTTAGGCCTAGGGCTAGGATTTTTAACACTAGGAAGCCCTTAGCTCCAGGCACACTGCAGCTGTGAAAGGCATCCCAAGGGGAGTACAAAAGTGCAGCAACATGGCAGCTTTCACAGCTTTTTCCTTGGCACCATCCCTATACCTAGGCTGATTTATCTGCCTAGGGTTAGGGTTAGGGTTCAGCCTAGGGCTAGGATTTTTAAAATCAGGAAGCCCTGAGTTCCAGGCACACTGGAGCTGTGAAAGGCATCCAAAAGGGAGTGCAAAAGTGCCACAACATGGCTGCTTTCACGGCTTTTTCCTTGTCGAAAAGAAACTTGTCCAAAACAGCTTCCAATCGAATGTTCATGTGATCGGAAAAGTCAGAAGAGTGCAAAGGTACTGTTTTCTAGAATTTGGCAAGCTGCGCACACAATCCCAGTGTTGTACAGCTTCCTTCTTCACCTTTCCGATGGTCCCGCTGTCTCCGTCTCCCGGAGGCGAAGAAGCGGCTTCTTCGCGCAAAGACAATTGTGCCGCTCACTGTGCTCTCCTTAGCGAGGCTTTTGCCGAAAGACGCCCGGGAGCGGCTCTTAGCTCCGGAGAGCGTCGTACCTTCGTCTTTAGCGTCTCTTCTCGTCTACATCTTAGCAAAAAGGTTTTCCACTGTTTGCCTAGGAAAAACTTTGCCAGCACAGAAAACATCTCCCATCGTGTTCTAGACGTTGCACGGAGGTCTTCCAAGTGTTTGGCATGAAGAAAAGAAAAGTTGTCCAAAACAGCTTCCAATCGAATGTTCATGTGATTGGAAAAGTCAGGAGAGTGCAAAGGTACTGTTTTCTAGCAGTTGGCAAGCTGCGCACACAATCCCAGTGTTGTACAGCTTCCTTCTTCACCTCACCGAAGGTGCCGCTCTCTCCGGCTCCCGGAGGCGAAGAAGCGGCTTCATCGCGCATAGACGATTGTGCCGCTCACTGTGCTCTCCTTAGCGCGGCTTCTGCCGAAAGACGCCTGGGAGCGGCTCTTAGCTCCGTAGAGCATCGTACCTTCGTCTTTAGCGTCTCTTCTCGTCTACATCTTAACAAAAAGCTTTTCAACTATGTTTGCCTAGGAAAAACTTTTCCAGAACAGAAAACATCTCCCATCGTGTTCTAGACGTTGCACGGAGGTCTTCCAAGTGTTTGGCATGAAGAAAAGAAAAGTTGTCCAAAACAGCTTCCAATCGAATGTTCATATGATTGGAAAAGTCAGGAGAGTTTAAAGATACTGTTTTCTATCGGTTGGCAGGCTGCGCACACAATCGCAGTGTTGTACAGCTTCCTTCTTCACCTTTCCGAAGGTGCCGCTGTCTCCGGCTCGCGGAGGCGAAGAAGCGGCTTCTTCGCGCAAAGACGATTGTGCCGCTCACTGTGCTCTGCTGAGCGCGGCTTCTGCCGAAAGACGCCCGGGAGCGGCTCTTAGCACCGGAGAGCATCGTACCTTCGTCTTTAGCGTCTCTTCTCCTCTACATCTTAGCAGAAAGCTTTTCCACTATGTTTGCCTAGGAAAAACTTTGCCAGCACAGAAAACATCTCCCATCATGTTCTAGACGTTGCTCGCAGGTCTTCCAAGTGTTTGGCAGGAAGAAAAGAAAAGTTGTCCAAAACAGCTTCCAATCGAATGTTCATATGATTGGAAAAGTCAGGAAAGTGCAAAGGTACTGTTTCCAATCAGTTTACAAGCTGCGCACACAATCCCAGTGTTGTACAGCTTCCTTCTTCACCTGTCCGAAGGTGCCGCTCTCTCCGGCTCCCGGAGGCGAAGAAGCGGCTTCTTCGCGCAAAGACGATTGTGCCGCTCACTGTGCTCTCCATAGCGCGGCTTCTGCCGAAAGAGGCCCGGGAGCGGCTCTTAGCTCCGGAGAGCATCGTACCTTCGTCTTTAGCGTCTCTTCTCGTCTACATCTTAGCAAAAAGCTTTTCAACTATGTCTGGTGAGGAAAAACTGTGCCAGCACAGAAAACATCTCCCATCGTGTTCTGGACGTTGCACGGAGGTCTTCCAAGTGTTTGACATGAAGAAAAGAAAAGTTGTCCAAAACAGCTTCCAATCGAATGTTCATGTGATTGGAAAAGGCAGGAGAGTGCAGAGGTACTGTTTTCTATCAGGTGGCAAGCTGCGCACACAATCCCAGTGTTGTACAGCTTCCTTCTTCACCTTTCCGAAGGTGCCGCTCTCTCCGGCTCCCGGAGGCGAAGAAGCGGCTTCTTCGCGCAAAGACGATTGTGCCGCTCACTGTGCTCTCCTTAGCGCGGCTTCTGCCGAAAGACGCCCGGGAGCGGCTCTTAGCTCCGGAGAGCATCGTACCTTCGTCTTTAGCGTCTTTTGTGGTCTACATCCTAGCAGAAAGATTTTCCACTCTGTCTGGCTATGAAAAACCGTGCCAGCGCAGAAAACAACTCCCATCGTGACAGGGAAGTTGCAGAGAGGTCTGTAAAGTGTTTGGCTGGAAGAAAAGTTGTCCAAAACAGCTTCCAATCGAATGTTCATGTGATTGAAAAAGTCAGGAGAGTGCAAAGGCACTGTTTTCTATCAGGTGGCAAGCTGCGCACACAATCCCAGTGTTGTACAGCTTCCTTCTTCACCTTTCCGAAGGTGCCGCTCTCTCCGGCTCTTGGAGCAGTAGAAGCCGCTTCTTCGCGCAAACACGATTGTGCTGCTCAAAGTGCTGTGCTGAGCGCGGCTTTTGCCAATAGACGCCCGGGAGCGGCTCTTAGCACCGGAGAGCATCGTACCTTCGTCTTTAGCGTCTCTTCTCGTCTACATCTTAGAGGAAAGGTTTTCCACTATGTCGTGCTAGGAAAAACAGTGCCAGCACAGAAAACATCTCCCATCGTGATCGAGAAGTTGCATAGAAGTCTGGCAAGAGTTTGGCTGGAAGAAAAGTTGTCCAAAACAGCTTCCAATCGAATGTTCATGTGATTGGAAAAGTCAGGAGAGTGCAAAGGTACTGTTTTCTATCATCTGGCAAGCTGGGCACAGAATCCCAGTGTTGTACAGCTTCCTTCTTCACCTTTTCGAAACTGCCGCTCTCTCCGGCTCAAGGAGCCGAAGAAGCGGCTTCTTCGCGCAAAGACGATTGTGCCGCTCACTGTGCTCTCCATAGCGCGGCTTCTGCCGAAAGAGGCCCGGGAGCGGCTCTTAGCTCCGGAGAGCATCGTACCTTCGTCTTTAGCGTCTCTTCTCGTCTACAGCTTAGCAAAAAGCTTTTCCACTATGTCTGCTAGGAAAAACCATGCCAACAAAGAAAACAACTCCCATCGTGACCGAGAAGTTGCACGGAGGCCTGGAAAGTGTTTGGCTGGAAGAAAAGAAAAGTTGTCCAAAAGAGCTTCCAATCGAATGTTCATGTGTTTGGAAAAGTCAGGAGAGGGCAAAGCTACTGTTTTCTATCAGGTGGCAAGCTGCGCACACAATCCCAGTGTTGTACAGCTTCCTTCTTCACCTGTCCGAAGGTGCCGCTCTCTCCGGCTCCCGGAGGCGAAGAAGCGGCTTCTTCGCGCAAAGACGATTGTGCCGCTCACTGTGCTCTCCATAGGGCGGCTTCTGCCGAAAGAGGCCCGGGAGCGGCTCTTAGCTCCGGAGAGCATCGTACCTTCGTCTTTAGCGTCTCTTCTCGTCTACATCTTAGCAAAAAGCTTTTCAACTATGTCTGGTGAGGAAAAACTGTGCCAGCACAGAAAACATCTCCCATCGTGTTCTGGACGTTGCACGGAGGTCTTCCAAGTGTTTGACATGAAGAAAAGAAAAGTTGTCCAAAACAGCTTCCAATCGAATGTTCATGTGATTGGAAAAGGCAGGAGAGTGCAGAGGTACTGTTTTCTATCAGGTGGCAAGCTGCGCACACAATCCCAGTGTTGTACAGCTTCCTTCTTCACCTTTCCGAAGGTGCCGCTCTCTCCGGCTCCCGGAGGCGAAGAAGCGGCTTCTTCGCGCAAAGACGATTGTGCCGCTCACTGTGCTCTCCTTAGCGCGGCTTCTGCCGAAAGACGCCCGGGAGCGGCTCTTAGCTCCGGAGAGCATCGTACCTTCGTCTTTAGCGTCTTTTGTGGTCTACATCCTAGCAGAAAGATTTTCCACTCTGTCTGGCTATGAAAAACCGTGCCAGCGCAGAAAACAACTCCCATCGTGACAGGGAAGTTGCAGAGAGGTCTGTAAAGTGTTTGGCTGGAAGAAAAGTTGTCCAAAACAGCTTCCAATCGAATGTTCATGTGATTGAAAAAGTCAGGAGAGTGCAAAGGCACTGTTTTCTATCAGCTGGAGAGCTGCCCACAAAATCCCAGTGTTGTACAGCTTCCTTCTTCACCTTTCCGAAGGTGCCGCTCTCTCCGGCTCTTGGAGCAGTAGAAGCCGCTTCTTCGCGCAAAGACGATTGTGCTGCTCACAGTGCTGTGCTGAGCGCGGCTTTTGCCAATAGACGCCCGGGAGCGGCTCTTAGCACCGGAGAGCATCGTACCTTCGTCTTTAGCGTCTCTTCTCGTCTACATCTTAGAGGAAAGGTTTTCCACTATGTCGTGCTAGGAAAAACAGTGCCAGCACAGAAAACATCTCCCATCGTGATCGAGAAGTTGCATAGAAGTCTGGCAAGGGTTTGGCTGGAAGAAAAGTTGTCCAAAACAGCTTCCAATCGAATGTTCATGTGATTGGAAAAGTCAGGAGAGTGCAAAGGTACTGTTTTCTATCATCTGGCAAGCTGGGCACAGAATCCCAGTGTTGTACAGCTTCCTTCTTCACCTTTTCGAAACTGCCGCTCTCTCCGGCTCAAGGAGCCGAAGAAGCGGCTTCTTCGCGCAAAGACGATTGTGCCGCTCACTGTGCTCTCCTTAGAGCGGCTTCTGCCGAAAGAGGCCCGGGAGCGGCTCTTAGCTCCGGAGAGCATCGTACCTTCGTCTTTAGCGTCTCTTCTCGTCTACATTTTAGTCGAAAGCTTTTCCACTATGTCTGCTAGGAAAAACCATGCCAACAAAGAA
Source organism: Ammospiza caudacuta (assembly GCF_027887145.1). Lineage (NCBI taxonomy): Eukaryota > Metazoa > Chordata > Aves > Passeriformes > Passerellidae > Ammospiza > Ammospiza caudacuta. Next base: position 158,355 of record NW_026682923.1, read on the forward strand.
AACAACTCCCATCGTGACCGAGAAGTTGCACGGAGGCCTGGAAAGTGTTTGGCTGGAAGAAAAGAAAAGTTGTCCAAAAGAGCTTCCAATCGAATGTTCATGTGTTTGGAAAAGTCAGGAGAGGGCAAAGCTACTGTTTTCTATCAGGTGGCAAGCTGCGCACACAATCCCAGTGTTGTACAGCTTCCTTCTTCACCTGTCCGAAGGTGCCGCTCTCTCCGGCTCCCGGAGGCGAAGAAGCGGCTTCTTCGCGCAAAGACGATTGTGCCGCTCACTGTGCTCTCCATAGGGCGGCTTCTGCCGAAAGAGGCCCGGGAGCGGCTCTTAGCTCCGGAGAGCATCGTACCTTCGTCTTTAGCGTCTCTTCTCGTCTACATCTTAGCAAAAAGCTTTTCAACTATGTCTGGTGAGGAAAAACTGTGCCAGCACAGAAAACATCTCCCATCGTGTTCTGGACGTTGCACGGAGGTCTTCCAAGTGTTTGACATGAAGAAAAGAAAAGTTGTCCAAAACAGCTTCCAATCGAATGTTCATGTGATTGGAAAATCAGGAGAGTGCAAAGGTACTGTTTTCTATCAGGTGGCAAGCTGCGCACACAATCCCAGTGTTGTACAGCTTCCTTCTTCACCTTTCCGAAGGTGCCGCTCTCTCCGGCTCCCGGAGGCGAAGAAGCGGCTTCTTCGCGCAAAGACGATTGTGCCGCTCACTGTGCTCTCTTAGCGCGGCTTCTGCTAAAAGAAGCCCGGGAGCGGCACTTAGCTCCGGAGAGTATCGTAACTTCGTCTTTAGCGTCTTTTGGTCTACATCTTAGCAAAAAGCTTTTCCACTATGTCTATCTAGGAAAAACCGTGACAGCTTAGAAAACATCACCCATCGTGATCGAGAAGTTGGCAAGCTGGGCACACAATCCCAGTGTTGTACAGCTTCCTTCTTCACCTGTCCGAAGGTGCCACTCTCTCCGGCTCCCGGAGGCGAAAAAGCGGCTTCTTCGCGCAAAGACGATTGTGCCGCTCACTGTGCTCTCCTAAGCGCGGCTACTGCCGAAAGAGGCCCGGAAGCGGCTCTTAGCTCCGGAGGGCATCGTACCTTCGTCTTTAGCGTCTCTTCTCGTCTACAGCTTAGCAAAAAGCTTTTCCACTATGTCTGTCGAGGAAAAACTTTGCCAGCACAGAAAACATCTCCTAACGTGTTCTAGACGTTCCTCGGAGGTGTGCCGAGTGTTTCGGAAGAAGGGAAAGAAACTTGTCCAAAACAGCTTCCAATCGAATGTTCATGTGATTGGAAAAGTCAGGAAAGTGCAAAGGTACTATTTCCTGTCAGTTGGCAAGCTGCGCACAGAATCCCAGTGTTGTACAGCTTCCTTCTTCACCTGTCCGAAGGTGCCACTCTCTCCGGCTCCCGGAGGCGAAAAAGCGGCTTCTTCGCGCAAAGACGAATGTGCCTCTCACTCTGCTCTCCTAAGCGCGGCTACTGCCGAAAGACGCCCGGGAGCGGCTCTTAGCTCCGGAGAGCATCGTACCTTCGTCTTTAGCGTCTCTTCTCGTCTACATCTTAGCAAAAAGCATTTCCGCTATGTCTGGCGAGGAAAAACTTTGCCAGCACTGAAACACCTACTATCGTGTTCTAGACCTAGCACCGAGGTGTGCCGAGTGCTATGGAAGAAGGGAACGAAACTTGTCCAAAACAGCTTCCAATCGAATGTTCATGTGATTGGAAAAGTCAGAAGAGTGCAAATGTACTGTTTTCTATCAGATGGCAAGCTGCGCACACAATCCCAGTGTTGTACGGCTTTCTTCTTCACCTGTCCGAAGGTGCCACTCTCTCCGGCTCCCGAAGGCGAAAAAGCGGCTTCTTCGCGCAAAGAAGATTGTGCCGCTCACTGTGCTCTCCTTAGAGCGGCTTCTGCCGAAAGAGGCCCGGGAGCGGCTCTTAGCTCCGGAGAGCATTGTACCTTCTTCTTTAGCGTCTCTTCTCGTCTACATCTTAGACGAAAGCTTTTCCACTCTGTCTGGCTATGAAAAACCGTGCCAGCGCAGAAAACAACTCCCATCGTGTTCTAGAGGTTGCACGATCCCTATACTTAGGCTGATTTTCCTTCCTGGAAATAAAGTTAGGTTTCAGCCTAGGGCTTGGTTTTCTTTAACCAGGAAGCCCTGAGTTCCAGGCTTACTTCATCTGCCAAAGGCATCCCAAAGGGAGTGCAGAAGTGCCACAACATGGCTGCTTTCACGGCTTTTCCCTTAGGAAGAACCCTAATACCCGGCTGATTTACCTTCCTAGGGTTACTGTTAGGCTTAGGCCTAGGACTTTTAAAACCAGGAAGCCCTGGGCTCCAGGCACACTGCAGCTGCGAAAGGCATCCCAAGGGGAGCGCAAAAGTGACGCAACTTGGCTGCCTCCACAGCTTTTTCCTTGGGGACATGCCTAATTCCTGGCTGATTTGCCTTTCTCGTCTTAGGGTTGGGGTTCGGCCTAGGGCTAGGATTTTTAAAATCAGGAAGCCCTGAGTTCCAGGCACCCTGCAGCTGTGAAAGGCATCCAAAAGGGAGTGCAAAAGTGCCACAACATGGCTGCTTTCACGGCTTTTTCCTTGGCAAGAAGCCTAACACCAGGCTGATTTGCCTTCCAAGGGTTACTGTTAGGCTTAGGCCTAGGGCTAGGATTTTTAAAACTAGGAAGCCCTGGGCTCCAGGCACACTGCAGCTGTTCAAGGCATCCCAAGGGGAGTACAAAAGTGCAACAACATGGCAGCTTTCACAGCTTTTTCCTTGGCACCATCCCTATACCTAGGCTGATTTATCTGCCTAGGGTTAGGGTTAGGGTTCAGCCTAGGGCTTGGATTTTTTTAACCAGGAAGCCCTGAGTTCCAGGCTTACTTCATCTGCCAAAGGCATCCCAAAGGGAGTGCAGAAGTGCCACAACATGGCTGCTTTCACGGCTTTTCCCTTAGGAAGAACCCTAATACCCGGCTGATTTACCTTCCTAGGGTTACTGTTAGGCTTAGGCCTAGGACTTTTAAAACCAGGAAGCCCTGGGCTCCAGGCACACTGCAGCTGCAAAAGGCATCCCAAGGGGAGCGCAAAAGTGACGCAACTTGGCTGCCACCACTGATATTTCCATGAGACCATCCCGAACCATAGGCTGATTTTCCTTCCTACGGTTAAGGTTTGAGTTACGCCTAGGGTAAGGGTCTATTAACCAGAAAGCCCTGAGTTCCAAGAACACAGCAGCTGCGAAGGACTAGCCAAGAAGAGCGCAAAAGTACCACAACATGCCTGCCTCCACAGCTTTTTCCTTGGGGACATGCCTAATTCCTGGCTGATTTGCCTTTCTCGTCTTAGGGTTGGGGTTCGGCCTAGGGCTAGGATTTTTAAAAGCAGGAAGCCCTGAGTTCCAGGCACACTGGAGCTGTGAAAGGCATCCAAAAGGGAGTGCAAAAGTGCCACAACATGGCTGCTTTCACGGCTTTTTCCTTGGCAAGAAGCCTAACACCAGGCTGATTTACTTTCCCAGGGTTACTGTTAGGCTTAGGCCTAGGGCTAGGATTTTTGAAACTAGGAAGCCCTTAGCTCCAGGCACACTGCAGCTGTTCAAGGCATCCCAAGGGGAGTACAAAAGTGCAACAACATGGCAGCTTTCACAGCTTTTTCCTTGGCACCATCCCTATACCTAGGCTGATTTATCTGCCTAGGGTTAGGGTTAGGGTTCAGCCTAGGGCTGTGATTTCTTTAACCAGGAAGCCCTGAGTTCCAGGCTTACTTCATCTGCCAAAGGCATCCCAAAGGGAGTGCAGAAGTGCCACAACATGGCTGCTTTCACGGCTTTTCCCTTAGGAAGAACCCTAATACCCGGCTGATTTACCTTCCTAGGGTTACTGTTAGGCTTAGGCCTAGGACTTTTAAAACCAGGAAGCCCTGGGCTCCAGGCACACTGCAGCTGCAAAAGGCATCCCAAGGGGAGCGCAAAAGTGACGCAACTTGGCTGCCACCACTGATATTTCCATGAGACCATCCCGAACCATAGGCTGATTTTCCTTCCTAGGCTTAAGGTTTGAGTTACGCCTAGGGGAAGGGTCTATTAACCAGAAAGCCCTGAGTTCCAAGAACACAGCAGCTGCGAAGGACTAGCCAAGAAGAGCGCAAAAGTACCACAACATGCCTGCCTCCACAGCTTTTTCCTTGGGGACATGCCTAATTCCTGGCTGATTTGCCTTTCTCGTCTTAGGGTTGGGGTTCGGCCTAGGGCTAGGATTTTTAAAAGCAGGAAGCCCTGAGTTCCAGGCACACTGGAGCTGTGAAAGGCATCCAAAAGGGAGTGCAAAAGTGCCACAACATGGCTGCTTTCACGGCTTTTTCCTTGGCAAGAAGCCTAACACCAGGCTGATTTACTTTCCCAGGGTTACTGTTAGGCTTAGGCCTAGGGCTAGGATTTTTGAAACTAGGAAGCCCTTAGCTCCAGGCACACTGCAGCTGTTCAAGGCATCCCAAGGGGAGTACAAAAGTGCAACAACATGGCAGCTTTCACAGCTTTTTCCTTGGCAAGAAGCCTAACACCAGGCTGATTTACTTTCCCAGGGTTACTGTTAGGCTTAGGCCTAGGGCTAGGATTTTTGAAACTAGGAAGCCCTTAGCTCCAGGCACACTGCAGCTGTTCAAGGCATCCCAAGGGGAGTACAAAAGTGCAACAACATGGCAGCTTTCACAGCTTTTTCCTTGGCACCATCCCTATACCTAGGCTGATTTATCTGCCTAGGGTTAGGGTTAGGGTTCAGCCTAGGGCTTGGATTTCTTTAACCAGGAAGCCCTGAGTTCCAGGCTTACTTCATCTGCCAAAGGCATCCCAAAGGGAGTGCAGAAGTGCCACAACATGGCTGCTTTCACGGCTTTTTCCTTGGCAAGAAGCCTAACATCAGGCTGATTTACTTTCCCAGGGTTACTGTTAGGCTTAGGCCTAGGGCTAGGATTTTTGAAAGTAGGAAGGCCTTAGCTCCAGGCACACTGCAGCTGTTCAAGGCATCCCAAGGGGAGTACAAAAGTGCAACAACATGGCAGCTTTCACAGCTTTTTCCTTGGCACCATCCCTATACCTAGGCTGATTTATCTGCCTAGGGTTAGGGTTAGGGTTCAGCCTAGGGCTTGGATTTCTTTAACCAGGAAGCCCTGAGTTCCAGGCTTACTTCATCTGCCAAAGGCATCCCAAAGGGAGTGCAGAAGTGCCACAACATGGCTGCTTTCACGCCTTTTTCCTTGGCAAGACGCCTAACACCAGGCTGACTTACCTTCCCAGGGTTACTGTTAGGCTTAGGCCTAGGGCTAGGATTTTTAAAACTAGGAAGCCCTTAGCTCCAGGCACACTGCAGCTGTTCAAGGCATCCCAAGGGGAGTACAAAAGTGCAACAACATGGCAGCTTTCACAGCTTTTTCCTTGGCACCATCCCTATACCTAGGCTGATTTATCTGCCTAGGGTTAGGGTTAGGGTTCAGCCTAGGGCTTGAATTTCTTTAACCAGGAAGCCCTGAGTTCCAGGCTTACTTCATCTGCCAAAGGCATCCCAAAGGGAGTGCAGAAGTGCCACAACATGGCTGCTTTCATGTTGTTGTTATCTTATTGTATTTCATATTTCTGGAGTCCCATCTTAAAGTCCATACCTTCTTGCTGGTCCTATTATGCAGCTCCTCTCTGCAGCACAGTTCCTCATGGCTTCCATAGGGGCTCCTCCTGGGCTCTCGACCCAACCCCCTTTTATCCCAGAGGCCTTCATGAGCTACAGCTGCTACCCAACCAAGGATCCCACAGCTGTAGCTCATCCAGAGCAACAGGACCCACCTATCTAATACATAGGACTCTCACTACATATATATATTCACAAGGACTCCTTTATAACAATACATATATTCAGGCCCCTACATTTCCCCCCTTTTCTTTTAACAATTTCTCAATTACACAGTTACAATATCCATATCTGTCCCAGCTCCCAGGCTGCCACAGCTCTCGGCTGTCCTATCTTCCACTGTCCCAGCTCTCCAGCTGCCACAGCTCTCGGCTGTCCGGGGGATTCCATACCTAATACATATATTCAGGCCCCTACATTTCCCCCCTTTTCTTTTAACAATTTCTCCATTACACAGTTACAATATCCATATCTGTCCCAGCTCTCAGGCTGCCACAGCTCTCAGCTGTCCTATCTTCATCTGTCCCAGCTCTCAGGCTGCCACAGCTCTCGGCTGTCCTATATTCCACTGTCCCAGCTCTCCGGCTGCCACAGCTCTCGGCTGTCCGGGGGATTCCATACCTAATACATATATTCAGGCCCCTACATTATTGTTGTTGTTATCTTATTGTATTTCATATTTCTGGAGTCCCATCTTAAAGTCCATACCTTCTTGCTGGTCCTATTATGCAGCTCCTCTCTGCAGCACAGTTCCTCATGGCTTCCATAGGGGCTCCTTCTGGGCTCTCGACCCAACCCCCTTTTATCCCAGAGGCCTTCATGAGCTACAGCTGCTACCCAACCAAGGATCCCACAGCTGTAGCTCATCCAGAGCAACAGGACCCACCTATCTAATACATAGGACTCTCACTACATATATATATATTCACAAGGACTCCTTTATAACAATACATATATTCAGGCCCCTACACTTTCACGGCTTTTCCCTTAGGAAGAACCCTAATACCCGGCTGATTTACCTTCCTAGGGTTACTGTTAGGCTTAGGCCTAGGACTTTTAAAACCAGGAAGCCCTGGGCTCCAGGCACACTGCAGCTGCGAAAGGCATCCCAAGGGGAGCGCAAAAGTGACGCAACTTGGCTGCCACCACTGATATTTCCATGAGACCATCCCGAAACATAGGTTGATTTTCCTTCCTAGGGTTAAGGTTTGAGTTACGCCTAGGGTAAGGGTCTATTAACCAGAAAGCCCTGAGTTCCAAGAACACAGCAGCTGCGAAGGACTAGCCAAGAAGAGCGCAAAAGTACCACAACATGCCTGCCTCCACAGCTTTTTCCTTGGGGACATGCCTAATTCCTGGCTGATTTGCCTTTCTCGTCTTAGGGTTGGGGTTCGGCCTAGGGCTAGGATTTTTAAAATCAGGAAGCCCTGAGTTCCAGGCACACTGGAGCTGTGAAAGGCATCCAAAAGGGAGTGCAAAAGTGCCACAACATGGCTGCTTTCACAGCTTTTTCCTTGGCACCATCCCTATACCTAGGCTGATTTATCTGCCTAGGGTTAGGGTTAGGGTTCAGCCTAGGGCTTGGATTTCTTTAACCAGGAAGCCCTGAGTTCCAGGCTTACTTCATCTGCCAAAGGCATCCCAAAGGGAGTGCAGAAGTGCCACAACATGGCTGCTTTCACGCCTTTTTCCTTGGCAAGACGCCTAACACCAGGCTGACTTACCTTCCCAGGGTTACTGTTAGGCTTAGGCCTAGGGCTAGGATTTTTGAAACTAGGAAGCCCTTAGCTCCAGGCACACTGCAGCTGTTCAAGGCATCCCAAGGGGAGTACAAAAGTGCAACAACATGGCAGCTTTCACAGCTTTTTCCTTGGCACCATCCCTATACCTAGGCTGATTTATCTGCCTAGGGTTAGGGTTAGGGTTCAGCCTAGGGCTTGAATTTCTTTAACCAGGAAGCCCTGAGTTCCAGGCTTACTTCATCTGCCAAAGGCATCCCAAAGGGAGTGCAGAAGTGCCACAACATGGCTGCTTTCATGTTGTTGTTATCTTATTGTATTTCATATTTCTGGAGTCCCATCTTAAAGTCCATACCTTCTTGCTGGTCCTATTATGCAGCTCCTCTCTGCAGCACAGTTCCTCATGGCTTCCATAGAGGCTCCTCCTGGGCTCTCGACCCAACCCCCTTTTATCCCAGAGGCCTTCATGAGCTACAGCTGCTACCCAACCAAGGATCCCACAGCTGTAGCTCATCCAGAGCAACAGGACCCACCTATCTAATACATAGGACTCTCACTACATATATATATTCACAAGGACTCCTTTATAACAATACATATATTCAGGCCCCTACATTTCCCCCCTTTTCTTTTAACAATTTCTCAATTACACAGTTACAATATCCATATCTGTCCCAGCTCCCAGGCTGCCACAGCTCTCGGCTGTCCTATCTTCCACTGTCCCAGCTCTCCAGCTGCCACAGCTCTCGGCTGTCCGGGGGATTCCATACCTAATACATATATTCAGGCCCCTACATTTCCCCCCTTTTCTTTTAACAATTTCTCCATTACACAGTTACAATATCCATATCTGTCCCAGCTCTCAGGCTGCCACAGCTCTCAGCTGTCCTATCTTCATCTGTCCCAGCTCTCAGGCTGCCACAGCTCTCGGCTGTCCTATATTCCACTGTCCCAGCTCTCCGGCTGCCACAGCTCTCGGCTGTCCAGGGGAGTCCATACCTAATACATATATTCAGGCCCCTACATTATTGTTGTTGTTATCTTATTGTATTTCATATTTCTGGAGTCCCATCTTAAAGTCCATACCTTCTTGCTGGTCCTATTATGCAGCTCCTCTCTGCAGCACAGTTCCTCATGGCTTCCATAGGGGCTCCTTCTGGGCTCTCGACCCAACCCCCTTTTATCCCAGAGGCCTTCATGAGCTACAGCTGCTACCCAACCAAGGATCCCACAGCTGTAGCTCATCCAGAGCAACAGGACCCACCTATCTAATACATAGGACTCTCACTACATATATATATATTCACAAGGACTCCTTTATAACAATACATATATTCAGGCCCCTACACTTTCACGGCTTTTCCCTTAGGAAGAACCCTAATACCCGGCTGATTTACCTTCCTAGGGTTACTGTTAGGCTTAGGCCTAGGACTTTTAAAACCAGGAAGCCCTGGGCTCCAGGCACACTGCAGCTGCGAAAGGCATCCCAAGGGGAGCGCAAAAGTGACGCAACTTGGCTGCCACCACTGATATTTCCATGAGACCATCCCGAAACATAGGTTGATTTTCCTTCCTAGGGTTAAGGTTTGAGTTACGCCTAGGGTAAGGGTCTATTAACCAGAAAGCCCTGAGTTCCAAGAACACAGCAGCTGCGAAGGACTAGCCAAGAAGAGCGCAAAAGTACCACAACATGCCCGCCTCCACAGCTTTTTCCTTGGGGACATGCCTAATTCCTGGCTGATTTGCCTTTCTCGTCTTAGGGTTGGGGTTCGGCCTAGGGCTAGGATTTTTAAAATCAGGAAGCCCTGAGTTCCAGGCACACTGGAGCTGTGAAAGGCATCCAAAAGGGAGTGCAAAAGTGCCACAACATGGCTGCTTTCACGGCTTTTTCCTTGGCAAGAAGCCTAACACCAGGCTGACATACTTTCCCAGGGTTACTGTTAGGCTTAGGCCTAGGGCTAGGATTTTTAAAACTAGGAAGCCCTGGGCTCCAGGCACACTGCAGCTGTGAAAGGCATCCCAAGGGGAGTACAAAAGTGCAACAACATGGCAGCTTTCACAGCTTTTTCCTTGGCAAGAAGCCTAACACCAGGCTGATTTACTTTCCCAGGGTTACTGTTAGGCTTAGGCCTAGGGCTAGGATTTTTGAAACTAGGAAGCCCTTAGCTCCAGGCACACTGCAGCTGTTCAAGGCATCCCAAGGGGAGTACAAAAGTGCAACAACATGGCAGCTTTCACAGCTTTTTCCTTGGCACCATCCCTATACCTAGGCTGATTTATCTGCCTAGGGTTAGGGTTAGGGTTCAGCCTAGGGCTTGGATTTCTTTAACCAGGAAGCCCTGAGTTCCAGGCTTACTTCATCTGCCAAAGGCATCCCAAGGGAGTGCAGAAGTGCCACAACATGGCTGCTTTCACGGCTTTTTCCTTGGCAAGAAGCCTAACATCAGGCTGATTTACTTTCCCAGGGTTACTGTTAGGCTTAGGCCTAGGGCTAGGATTTTTGAAACTAGGAAGCCCTTAGCTCCAGGCACACTGCAGCTGTTCAAGGCATCCCAAGGGGAGTACAAAAGTGCAACAACATGGCAGCTTTCACAGCTTTTTCCTTGGCACCATCCCTATACCTAGGCTGATTTATCTGCCTAGGGTTAGGGTTAGGGTTCAGCCTAGGGCTTGGATTTCTTTAACCAGGAAGCCCTGAGTTCCAGGCTTACTTCATCTGCCAAAGGCATCCCAAAGGGAGTGCAGAAGTGCCACAACATGGCTGCTTTCACGCCTTTTTCCTTGGCAAGACGCCTAACACCAGGCTGACTTACCTTCCCAGGGTTACTGTTAGGCTTAGGCCTAGGGCTAGGATTTTTGAAACTAGGAAGCCCTTAGCTCCAGGCACACTGCAGCTGTTCAAGGCATCCCAAGGGGAGTACAAAAGTGCAACAACATGGCAGCTTTCACAGCTTTTTCCTTGGCACCATCCCTATACCTAGGCTGATTTATCTGCCTAGGGTTAGGGTTAGGGTTCAGCCTAGGGCTTGAATTTCTTTAACCAGGAAGCCCTGAGTTCCAGGCTTACTTCATCTGCCAAAGGCATCCCAAAGGGAGTGCAGAAGTGCCACAACATGGCTGCTTTCATGTTGTTGTTATCTTATTGTATTTCATATTTCTGGAGTCCCATCTTAAAGTCCATACCTTCTTGCTGGTCCTATTATGCAGCTCCTCTCTGCAGCACAGTTCCTCATGGCTTCCATAGGGGCTCCTCCTGGGCTCTCGACCCAACCCCCTTTTATCCCAGAGGCCTTCATGAGCTACAGCTGCTACCCAACCAAGGATCCCACAGCTGTAGCTCATCCAGAGCAACAGGACCCACCTATCTAATACATAGGACTCTCACTACATATATATATTCACAAGGACTCCTTTATAACAATACATATATTCAGGCCCCTACATTTCCCCCCTTTTCTTTTAACAATTTCTCAATTACACAGTTACAATATCCATATCTGTCCCAGCTCCCAGGCTGCCACAGCTCTCGGCTGTCCTATCTTCCACTGTCCCAGCTCTCCAGCTGCCACAGCTCTCGGCTGTCCGGGGGATTCCATACCTAATACATATATTCAGGCCCCTACATTTCCCCCCTTTTCTTTTAACAATTTCTCCATTACACAGTTACAATATCCATATCTGTCCCAGCTCTCAGGCTGCCACAGCTCTCAGCTGTCCTATCTTCATCTGTCCCAGCTCTCAGGCTGCCACAGCTCTCGGCTGTCCTATATTCCACTGTCCCAGCTCTCCGGCTGCCACAGCTCTCGGCTGTCCAGGGGAGTCCATACCTAATACATATATTCAGGCCCCTACATTATTGTTGTTGTTATCTTATTGTATTTCATATTTCTGGAGTCCCATCTTAAAGTCCATACCTTCTTGCTGGTCCTATTATGCAGCTCCTCTCTGCAGCACAGTTCCTCATGGCTTCCATAGGGGCTCCTTCTGGGCTCTCGACCCAACCCCCTTTTATCCCAGAGGCCTTCATGAGCTACAGCTGCTACCCAACCAAGGATCCCACAGCTGTAGCTCATCCAGAGCAACAGGACCCACCTATCTAATACATAGGACTCTCACTACATATATATATATTCACAAGGACTCCTTTATAACAATACATATATTCAGGCCCCTACACTTTCACGGCTTTTCCCTTAGGAAGAACCCTAATACCCGGCTGATTTACCTTCCTAGGGTTACTGTTAGGCTTAGGCCTAGGACTTTTAAAACCAGGAAGCCCTGGGCTCCAGGCACACTGCAGCTGCGAAAGGCATCCCAAGGGGAGCGCAAAAGTGACGCAACTTGGCTGCCACCACTGATATTTCCATGAGACCATCCCGAAACATAGGTTGATTTTCCTTCCTAGGGTTAAGGTTTGAGTTACGCCTAGGGTAAGGGTCTATTAACCAGAAAGCCCTGAGTTCCAAGAACACAGCAGCTGCGAAGGACTAGCCAAGAAGAGCGCAAAAGTACCACAACATGCCTGCCTCCACAGCTTTTTCCTTGGGGACATGCCTAATTCCTGGCTGATTTGCCTTTCTCGTCTTAGGGTTGGGGTTCGGCCTAGGGCTAGGATTTTTAAAATCAGGAAGCCCTGAGTTCCAGGCACACTGGAGCTGTGAAAGGCATCCAAAAGGGAGTGCAAAAGTGCCACAACATGGCTGCTTTCACGGCTTTTTCCTTGGCAAGAAGCCTAACACCAGGCTGACATACTTTCCCAGGGTTACTGTTAGGCTTAGGCCTAGGGCTAGGATTTTTGAAACTAGGAAGCCCTGGGCTCCAGGCACACTGCAGCTGTGAAAGGCATCCCAAGGGGAGTACAAAAGTGCAACAACATGGCAGCTTTCACAGCTTTTTCCTTGGCAAGAAGCCTAACACCAGGCTGATTTACTTTCCCAGGGTTACTGTTAGGCTTAGGCCTAGGGCTAGGATTTTTGAAACTAGGAAGCCCTTAGCTCCAGGCACACTGCAGCTGTTCAAGGCATCCCAAGGGGAGTACAAAAGTGCAACAACATGGCAGCTTTCACAGCTTTTTCCTTGGCACCATCCCTATACCTAGGCTGATTTATCTGCCTAGGGTTAGGGTTAGGGTTCAGCCTAGGGCTTGGATTTCTTTAACCAGGAAGCCCTCAGTTCCAGGCTTACTTCATCTGCCAAAGGCATCCCAAAGGGAGTGCAGAAGTGCCACAACATGGCTGCTTTCACGGCTTTTTCCTTGGCAAGAAGCCTAACATCAGGCTGATTTACCTTCCCAGGGTTACTGTTAGGCTTAGGCCTAGGGCTAGGATTTTTGAAACTAGGAAGCCCTGGGCTCCAGGCACACTGCAGCTGTTCAAGGCATCCCAAGGGGAGTACAAAAGTGCAACAACATGGCAGCTTTCACAGCTTTTTCCTTGGCACCATCCCTATACCTAGGCTGATTTATCTGCCTAGGGTTAGGGTTAGGGTTCAGCCTAGGGCTTGAATTTTTTTAACCAGGAAGCCCTGAGTTCCAGGCTTACTTCATCTGCCAAAGGCATCCCAAAGGGAGTGCAGAAGTGCCACAACATGGCTGCTTTCACGGCTTTTCCCTTAGGAAGAACCCTAATACCCGGCTGATTTACCTTCCTAGGGTTACTGTTAGGCTTAGGCCTAGGACTTTTAAAACCAGGAAGCCCTGGGCTCCAGGCACACTGCAGCTGCGAAAGGCATCCCAAGGGGAGCGCAAAAGTGACGCAACTTGGCTGCCACCACTGATATTTCCATGAGACCATCCCGAACCATAGGTTGATTTTCCTTCCTAGGGTTAAGGTTTGAGTTACGCCTAGGGTAAGGGTTCTATTAACCAGAAAGCCCTGAGTTCCAAGAACACAGCAGCTGCGAAGGACTAGCCAAGAAGAGCGCAAAAGTACCACAACATGCCTGCCTCCACAGCTTTTTCCTTGGGGACATGCCTAATTCCTGGCTGATTTGCCTTTCTCGTCTTAGGGTTGGGGTTCGGCCTAGGGCTAGGATTTTTAAAAGCAGGAAGCCCTGAGTTCCAGGCACACTGGAGCTGTGAAAGGCATCCAAAAGGGAGTGCAAAAGTGCCACAACATGGCTGCTTTCACGGCTTTTTCCTTGGCAAGACGCCTAACACCAGGCTGATTTACCTTCCCAGGGTTACTGTTAGGCTTAGGCCTAGGGCTAGGATTTTTGAAACTAGGAAGCCCTTAGCTCCAGGCACACTGCAGCTGTTCAAGGCATCCCAAGGGGAGTACAAAAGTGCAACAACATGGCAGCTTTCACAGCTTTTTCCTTGGCACCATCCCTATACCTAGGCTGATTTATCTGCCTAGGGTTAGGGTTAGGGTTCAGCCTAGGGCTTGAATTTCTTTAACCAGGAAGCCCTGAGTTCCAGGCTTACTTCATCTGCCAAAGGCATCCCAAAGGGAGTGCAGAAGTGCCACAACATGGCTGCTTTCACGGCTTTTCCCTTAGGAAGAACCCTAATACCCGGCTGATTTACCTTCCTAGGGTTACTGTTAGGCTTAGGCCTAGGACTTTTAAAACCAGGAAGCCCTGGGCTCCAGGCACACTGCAGCTGCAAAAGGCATCCCAAGGGGAGCGCAAAAGTGACGCAACTTGGCTGCCACCACTGATATTTCCATGAGACCATCCCGAACCATAGGCTGATTTTCCTTCCTAGGGTTAAGGTTTGAGTTACGCCTAGGGTAAGGGTTCTATTAACCAGAAAGCCCTGAGTTCCAAGAACACAGCAGCTGCGAAGGACTAGCCAAGAAGAGCGCAAAAGTACCACAACATGCCTGCCTCCACAGCTTTTTCCTTGGGGACATGCCTAATTCCTGGCTGATTTGCCTTTCTCGTCTTAGGGTTGGGGTTCGGCCTAGGGCTAGGATTTTTAAAATCAGGAAGCCCTGAGTTCCAGGCACACTGGACCTGTGAAAGGCATCCAAAAGGGAGTGCAAAAGTGCCACAACATGGCTGTTTCACGGCTTTTTCCTTGGCAAGAAACCTAACATCAGGCTGATTTACTTTCCCAGGGTTACTGTTAGGCTTAGGCCTAGGGCTAGGATTTTTAAAACTAGGAAGCCCTTAGCTCCAGGCACACTGCAGCTGTTCAAGGCATCCCAAGGGGAGTACAAAAGTGCAACAACATGGCAGCTTTCACAGCTTTTTCCTTGGCACCATCCCTATACCTAGGCTGATTTATCTGCCTAGGGTTAGGGTTAGGGTTCAGCCTAGGGCTTGGATTTTTTTAACCAGGAAGCCCTGAGTTCCAGGCTTACTTCATCTGCCAAAGGCATCCCAAAGGGAGTGCAGAAGTGCCACAACATGGCTGCTTTCACGGCTTTTCCCTTAGGAAGAACCCTAATACCCGGCTGATTTACCTTCCTAGGGTTACTGTTAGGCTTAGGCCTAGGACTTTTAAAACCAGGAAGCCCTGGGCTCCAGGCACACTGCAGCTGCGAAAGGCATCCCAAGGGGAGCGCAAAAGTGACGCAACTTGGCTGCCACCACTGATATTTCCTAGAGACCATCCCGAACCATAAGCTGATTTTCCTTCCTAGGGTTAAGGTTTGAGTTACGCCTATGGTAAGGGTCAATTAACCGGAAAGCCCTGAGTTCTAAGAACACAGCAGCTGCGAAGGACTACCCAAGAAGAGCGCAAAAGTACCACAACATGCCTGCCTCCACAGCTTTTTCCTTGGGGACATGCCTAATTCCTGGCTGATTTGCCTTTCTCGTCTTAGGGTTGGGGTTCGGCCTAGGGCTAGGATTTTTAAAATCAGGAAGCCCTGAGTTCCAGGCACACTGGAGCTGTGAAAGGCATCCAAAAGGGAGTGCAAAAGTGCCACAACATGGCTGCTTTCACGGCTTTTTCCTTGGCAAGACGCCTAACACCAGGCTGATTTACCTTCCCAGGGTTACTGTTAGGCTTAGGCCTAGGGCTAGGATTTTTAACACTAGGAAGCCCTTAGCTCCAGGCACACTGCAGCTGTTCAAGGCATCCCAAGGGGAGTACAAAAGTGCAGCAACATGGCAGCTTTCACAGCTTTTTCCTTGGCACCATCCCTATACCTAGGCTGATTTATCTGCCTAGGGTTAGGGTTAGGGTTCAGCCTAGGGCTAGGATTTTTAAAATCAGGAAGCCCTGAGTTCCAGGCACACTGGAGCTGTGAAAGGCATCCAAAAGGGAGTGCAAAAGTGCCACAACATGGCTGCTTTCACGGCTTTTTCCTTGTCGAAAAGAAACTTGTCCAAAACAGCTTCCAATCGAATGTTCATGTGATCGGAAAAGTCAGAAGAGTGCAAAGGTACTGTTTTCTAGAATTTAGCAAGCTGCGCACACAATCCCAGTGTTGTACAGCTTCCTTCTTCACCTTTCCGATGGTCCCGCTGTCTCCGTCTCCCGGAGGCGAAGAAGCGGCTTCTTCGCGCAAAGACAATTGTGCCGCTCACTGTGCTCTCCTTAGCGAGGCTTTTGCCGAAAGACGCCCGGGAGCGGCTCTTAGCTCCGGAGAGCGTCGTACCTTCGTCTTTAGCGTCTCTTCTCGTCTACATCTTAGCAAAAAGGTTTTCCACTATGTTTGCCTAGGAAAAACTTTGCCAGCACAGAAAACATCTCCCATCGTGTTCTAGACGTTGCACGGAGGTCTTCCAAGTGTTTGGCATGAAGAAAAGAAAAGTTGTCCAAAACAGCTTCCAATCGAATGTTCATGTGATTGGAAAAGTCAGGAGAGTGCAAAGGTACTGTTTTCTAGCAGTTGGCAAGCTGCGCACACAATCCCAGTGTTGTACAGCTTCCTTCTTCACCTCACCGAAGGTGCCGCTCTCTCCGGCTCCCGGAGGCGAAGAAGCGGCTTCATCGCGCATAGACGATTGTGCCGCTCACTGTGCTCTCCTTAGCGCGGCTTCTGCCGAAAGACGCCTGGGAGCGGCTCTTAGCTCCGTAGAGCATCGTACCTTCGTCTTTAGCGTCTCTTCTCGTCTACATCTTACAAAAAGCTTTTCAACTATGTTTGCCTAGGAAAAACTTTTCCAGAACAGAAAACATCTCCCATCGTGTTCTAGACGTTGCACGGAGGTCTTCCAAGTGTTTGGCATGAAGAAAAGAAAAGTTGTCCAAAACAGCTTCCAATCGAATGTTCATATGATTGGAAAAGTCAGGAGAGTTTAAAGATACTGTTTTCTATCGGTTGGCAGGCTGCGCACACAATCGCAGTGTTGTACAGCTTCCTTCTTCACCTTTCCGAAGGTGCCGCTGTCTCCGGCTCGCGGAGGCGAAGAAGCGGCTTCTTCGCGCAAAGACGATTGTGCCGCTCACTGTGCTCTGCTGAGCGCGGCTTCTGCCGAAAGACGCCCGGGAGCGGCTCTTAGCCCCGGAGAGCATCGTACCTTCGTCTTTAGCGTCTCTTCTCCTCTACATCTTAGCAGAAAGCTTTTCCACTATGTTTGCCTAGGAAAAACTTTGCCAGCACAGAAAACATCTCCCATCATGTTCTAGACGTTGCTCGCAGGTCTTCCAAGTGTTTGGCAGGAAGAAAAGAAAAGTTGTCCAAAACAGCTTCCAATCGAATGTTCATATGATTGAAAAAGTCAGGAAAGTGCAAAGGTACTGTTTCCAATCAGTTTACAAGCTGCGCACACAATCCCAGTGTTGTACAGCTTTCTTCTTCACCTGTCCGAAGGTGCCGCTCTCTCCGGCTCCCGGAGGCGAAGAAGCGGCTTCTTCGCGCAAAGACGATTGTGCCGCTCACTGTGCTCTCCATAGGGCGGCTTCTGCCGAAAGAGGCCCGGGAGCGGCTCTTAGCTCCGGAGAGCATCGTACCTTCGTCTTTAGCGTCTCTTCTCGTCTACATCTTAGCAAAAAGCTTTTCAACTATGTCTGGTGAAGAAAAACTGTGCCAGCACAGAAAACATCTCCCATCGTGTTCTAGACGTAGCACGGAGGTCTTCCAAGTGTTTGGCATGAAGAAAAGAAAAGTTGTCCAAATCAGCTTCCAATCGAATGTTCATATGATTGGAAAATCAGGAGAGTGCAAATTTACTGTTTTCTTGCAGTTGGCAAGCTGCGCACAAAATCCCAGTGTTGTGCTGGTTCCTTCTTCACATTTCCGGAGTTGCCGCTCTCTCCGGCTCCCGGAGCCGAAGAAGCCGCTTCTTCGCGCACAGACGATTGTGCCGCTCCCAGTGCTCTGCTGAGCGCGTCATCTGAAGAAAGACGACCAGGAGCGGCGCTTAGCCCCGGAGAGCATCGTACCTTCGTCTTTAGCGTCTCTTCTCGTCTACATCTTAGCAAAAAGCTTTTCCACGGTGTCTGGCTAGGAAAAACTGTGCCGGCACAGAAAACAACACCCATCGTGATCGAGAAGTTGCAGAGAAGTCGGGCAAGTGTTTGGCAGGAAGAAAAGAAAAGTTGTCCAAAACAGCTTCCAATCGAATGTTCATGTGTTTGCAGGAGAGTGCAAAGGTACTGTTTTCTATCAGCTGGAGAGCTGCCCACAAAATCCCAGTGTTGTACAGCTTCCTTCTTCACCTTTCCGAAGCTGCCACTCTGTCCGGCTCTTGGAGCAGAAGAAGCCGCTACTTTGCGCTAAGACGATTGTGCCGCTCACAGTGATCTGCTGAGCGCGGCTTCTGCAGAACGACGCCCGAGAGCTGCGCATAGCTCCGGAGAGCATCGTACCTTCGTCTTTACAGTCTCTTCTCGTCTACATCTTAGACGAAAGCTTTTCCACTATGTCTGGCTATGAAAAACCGTGCCAGCACAGAAAACCACACCCATCGTGACCGGGAAGTAGCAGAGAGGTCTGTAAAGTGTTTGGCTGGAAGAAAAGTTGTCCAAAAGAGCTTCCAATCGAATGTTCATGTGTTTGGAAAAGTCAGGAGAGGGCAAAGCTACTGTTTTCTATCAGGTGGCAAGCTGCGCACAGAATCCCAGTGTTGTACAGCTTCCTTCTTCACCTGTCCGAAGGTGCCGCTCTCTCCGGCTCCCGGAGGCGAAGAAGCGGCTTCTTCGCGCAAAGACGATTGTGCCGCTCACTGTGCTCTCCATAGCGCGGCTTCTGCCGAAAGAGGCCCGGGAGCGGCTCTTAGCTCCGGAGAGCATCGTACCTTCGTCTTTAGCGTCTCTTCTCGTCTACATCTTAGCAAAAAGCTTTTCAACTATGTCTGGTGAGGAAAAACTGTGCCAGCACAGAAAACATCGTGTTCTGGACGTTGCACGGAGGTCTTCCAAGTGTTTGACATGAAGAAAAGAAAAGTTGTCCAAAACAGCTTCCAATCGAATGTTCATGTGATTGGAAAAGGCAGGAGAGTGCAGAGGTACTGTTTTCTATCAGGTGGCAAGCTGCGCACACAATCCCAGTGTTGTACAGCTTCCTTCTTCACCTTTCCGAAGGTGCCGCTCTCTCCGGCTCCCGGAGGGGAAGAAGCGGCTTCTTCGCGCAAAGACGATTGTGCCGCTCACTGTGCTCTCCTTAGCGCGGCTTCTGCCGAAAGACGCCCGGGAGCGGCTCTTAGCTCCGGAGAGCATCGTACCTTCGTCTTTAGCGTCTTTTGTGGTCTACATCCTAGCAGAAAGATTTTCCACTCTGTCTGGCTATGAAAAACCGTGCCAGCGCAGAAAACAACTCCCATCGTGACAGGGAAGTTGCAGAGAGGTCTGTAAAGTGTTTGGCTGGAAGAAAAGTTGTCCAAAACAGCTTCCAATCGAATGTTCATGTGATTGAAAAAGTCAGGAGAGTGCAAAGGCACTGTTTTCTATCAGGTGGCAAGCTGCGCACACAATCCCAGTGTTGTACAGCTTCCTTCTTCACCTTTCCGAAGGTGCCGCTCTCTCCGGCTCTTGGAGCAGTAGAAGCCGCTTCTTCGCGCAAACACGATTGTGCTGCTCAAAGTGCTGTGCTGAGCGCGGCTTTTGCCAATAGACGCCCGGGAGCGGCTCTTAGCACCGGAGAGCATCGTACCTTCGTCTTTAGCGTCTCTTCTCGTCTACATCTTAGAGGAAAGGTTTTCCACTATGTCGTGCTAGGAAAAACAGTGCCAGCACAGAAAACATCTCCCATCGTGATCGAGAAGTTGCATAGAAGTCTGGCAAGGGTTTGGCTGGAAGAAAAGTTGTCCAAAACAGCTTCCAATCGAATGTTCATGTGTTTGGAAAAGTCAGGAGAGGGCAAAGCTACTGTTTTCTATCATCTGGCAAGCTGGGCACAGAATCCCAGTGTTGTACAGCTTCCTTCTTCACCTTTTCGAAACTGCCGCTCTCTCCGGCTCAAGGAGCCGAAGAAGCGGCTTCTTCGCGCAAAGACGATTGTGCCGCTCACTGTGCTCTCCATAGCGCGGCTTCTGCCGAAAGAGGCCCGGGAGCGGCTCTTAGCTCCGGAGAGCATCGTACCTTCGTCTTTAGCGTCTCTTCTCGTCTACAGCTTAGCAAAAAGCTTTTCCACTATGTCTGCTAGGAAAAACCATGCCAACAAAGAAAACAACTCCCATCGTGACCGAGAAGTTGCACGGAGGCCTGGAAAGTGTTTGGCTGGAAGAAAAGAAAAGTTGTCCAAAAGAGCTTCCAATCGAATGTTCATGTGTTTGGAAAAGTCAGGAGAGGGCAAAGCTACTGTTTTCTATCAGGTGGCAAGCTGCGCACAGAATCCCAGTGTTGTACAGCTTCCTTCTTCACCTGTCCGAAGGTGCCGCTCTCTCCGGCTCCCGGAGGCGAAGAAGCGGCTTCTTCGCGCAAAGACGATTGTGCCGCTCACTGTGCTCTCCATAGCGCGGCTTCTGCCGAAAGAGGCCCGGGAGCGGCTCTTAGCTCCGGAGAGCATCGTACCTTCGTCTTTAGCGTCTCTTCTCGTCTACATCTTAGCAAAAAGCTTTTCAACTATGTCTGGTGAGGAAAAACTGTGCCAGCACAGAAAACATCTCCCATCGTGTTCTGGACGTTGCACGGAGGTCTTCCAAGTGTTTGACATGAAGAAAAGAAAAGTTGTCCAAAACAGCTTCCAATCGAATGTTCATGTGATTGGAAAAGGCAGGAGAGTGCAGAGGTACTGTTTTCTATCAGGTGGCAAGCTGCGCACACAATCCCAGTGTTGTACAGCTTCCTTCTTCACCTTTCCGAAGGTGCCGCTCTCTCCGGCTCCCGGAGGCGAAGAAGCGGCTTCTTCGCGCAAAGACGATTGTGCCGCTCACTGTGCTCTCCTTAGCGCGGCTTCTGCCGAAAGACGCCCGGGAGCGGCTCTTAGCTCCGGAGAGCATCGTACCTTCGTCTTTAGCGTCTTTTGTGGTCTACATCCTAGCAGAAAGATTTTCCACTCTGTCTGGCTATGAAAAACCGTGCCAGCGCAGAAAACAACTCCCATCGTGACAGGGAAGTTGCAGAGAGGTCTGTAAAGTGTTTGGCTGGAAGAAAAGTTGTCCAAAACAGCTTCCAATCGAATGTTCATGTGATTGAAAAAGTCAGGAGAGTGCAAAGGCACTGTTTTCTATCAGCTGGAGAGCTGCCCACAAAATCCCAGTGTTGTACAGCTTCCTTCTTCACCTTTCCGAAGGTGCCGCTCTCTCCGGCTCTTGGAGCAGTAGAAGCCGCTTCTTCGCGCAAAGACGATTGTGCTGCTCACAGTGCTGTGCTGAGCGCGGCTTTTGCCAATAGACGCCCGGGAGCGGCTCTTAGCACCGGAGAGCATCGTACCTTCGTCTTTAGCGTCTCTTCTCGTCTACATCTTAGAGGAAAGGTTTTCCACTATGTCGTGCTAGGAAAAACAGTGCCAGCACAGAAAACATCTCCCATCGTGATCGAGAAGTTGCATAGAAGTCTGGCAAGGGTTTGGCTGGAAGAAAAGTTGTCCAAAACAGCTTCCAATCGAATGTTCATGTGATTGGAAAAGTCAGGAGAGTGCAAAGGTACTGTTTTCTATCATCTGGCAAGCTGGGCACAGAATCCCAGTGTTGTACAGCTTCCTTCTTCACCTTTTCGAAACTGCCGCTCTCTCCGGCTCAAGGAGCCGAAGAAGCGGCTTCTTCGCGCAAAGACGATTGTGCCGCTCACTGTGCTCTCCTTAGAGCGGCTTCTGCCGAAAGAGGCCCGGGAGCGGCTCTTAGCTCCGGAGAGCATCGTACCTTCGTCTTTAGCGTCTCTTCTCGTCTACATTTTAGTCGAAAGCTTTTCCACTATGTCTGCTAGGAAAAACCATGCCAACAAAGAAAACAACTCCCATCGTGACCGAGAAGTTGCACGGAGGCCTGGAAAGTGTTTGGCTGGAAGAAAAGAAAAGTTGTCCAAAAGAGCTTCCAATCGAATGTTCATGTGTTTGGAAAAGTCAGGAGAGGGCAAAGCTACTGTTTTCTATCAGGTGGAAAGCTGCGCACACAATCCCAGTGTTGTACAGCTTCCTTCTTCACCTGTCCGAAGGTGCCGCTCTCTCCGGCTCCCGGAGGCGAAGAAGCGGCTTCTTCGCGCAAAGACGATTGTGCCGCTCACTGTGCTCTCCATAGGGCGGCTTCTGCCGAAAGAGGCCCGGGAGCGGCTCTTAGCTCCGGAGAGCATCGTACCTTCGTCTTTAGCGTCTCTTCTCGTCTACATCTTAGCAAAAAGCTTTTCAACTATGTCTGGTGAGGAAAAACTGTGCCAGCACAGAAAACATCTCCATCGTGTTCTGGACGTTGCACGGAGGTCTTCCAAGTGTTTGACATGAAGAAAAGAAAAGTTGTCCAAAACAGCTTCCAATCGAATGTTCATGTGATTGGAAAATCAGGAGAGTGCAAAGGTACTGTTTTCTATCAGGTGGCAAGCTGCGCACACAATCCCAGTGTTGTACAGCTTCCTTCTTCACCTTTCCGAAGGTGCCGCTCTCTCCGGCTCCCGGAGGCGAAGAAGCGGCTTCTTCGCGCAAAGACGATTGTGCCGCTCACTGTGCTCTCTTAGCGCGGCTTCTGCTAAAAGAAGCCGGGAGCGGCACTTAGCTCCGGAGAGTATCGTAACTTCGTCTTTAGCGTCTTTTGGTCTACATCTTAGCAAAAAGCTTTTCCACTATGTCTATCTAGGAAAAACCGTGACAGCTTAGAAAAACATCACCCATCGTGATCGAGAAGTTGGCAAGCTGGGCACACAATCCCAGTGCTGTACAGCTTCATTCTTCACCTTTCCGAAGCTGCCGCTCTCTCCGGCTGCCCGAGGCGAAGAAGTGGCTTCTTCGCGCAAAGACGATTGTGCCGCTCACTGTGCTCTCCATAGCGCGGCTTCTGCCGAAAGAGGCCCGGGAGCGGCGCTTAGCTCAGGAGAGCATCGTACCTTCGTCTTTAGCGTCTCTTCTCCTCTACATCTTAGCAGAAAACTTTTCCACTATGATTTCCTAGGAAAAACTTTGCCAGCACTGAAAACACCTCCTATCGTGCTCTAGACGTTGCACGGAGGTGTGCCGAGTGTTTCGGAAGAAGGGAAAGAAACTTGTCCAAAACAGCTTCCAATCGAATGTTCATATTATTGGAAAAGTCAGGAAAGTGCAAAGGTACTATTTCCTATCAGTTGGCAAGCTGCGCACACAATCCCAGTGTTGTACAGCTTCCTTCTTCACCTGTCCGAAGGTGCCGCTCTCTCCGGCTCCCGGAGGCGAAGAAGCGGCTTCTTCGCGCAAAGACGATTGTGCCGCTCACTGTGCTCTCCATAGCGCGGCTTCTGCCGAAAGAGGCCCGGGAGCGGCTCTTAGCTCCGGAGAGCATCGTACCTTCGTCTTTAGCGTCTCTTCTCGTCTACATCTTAGCAAAAAGCTTTTCAACTATGTCTGGT
The DNA here is from genome assembly GCF_027887145.1 of Ammospiza caudacuta. NCBI lineage: Eukaryota > Metazoa > Chordata > Aves > Passeriformes > Passerellidae > Ammospiza > Ammospiza caudacuta. The sequence goes on from NW_026682923.1 coordinate 181,570, forward strand.
GAGGAAAAACTGTGCCAGCACAGAAAACATCGTGTTCTGGACGTTGCACGGAGGTCTTCCAAGTGTTTGACATGAAGAAAAGAAAAGTTGTCCAAAACAGCTTCCAATCGAATGTTCATGTGATTGGAAAAGGCAGGAGAGTGCAGAGGTACTGTTTTCTATCAGGTGGCAAGCTGCGCACACAATCCCAGTGTTGTACAGCTTCCTTCTTCACCTTTCCGAAGGTGCCGCTCTCTCCGGCTCCCGGAGGGGAAGAAGCGGCTTCTTCGCGCAAAGACGATTGTGCCGCTCACTGTGCTCTCCTTAGCGCGGCTTTCTGCCGAAAGACGCCCGGGAGCGGCTCTTAGCTCCGGAGAGCATCGTACCTTCGTCTTTAGCGTCTTTTGTGGTCTACATCCTAGCAGAAAGATTTTCCACTCTGTCTGGCTATGAAAAACCGTGCCAGCGCAGAAAACAACTCCCATCGTGACAGGGAAGTTGCAGAGAGGTCTGTAAAGTGTTTGGCTGGAAGAAAAGTTGTCCAAAACAGCTTCCAATCGAATGTTCATGTGATTGAAAAAGTCAGGAGAGTGCAGAGGTACTGTTTTCTATCAGGTGGCAAGCTGCGCACACAATCCCAGTGTTGTACAGCTTCCTTCTTCACCTTTCCGAAGGTGCCGCTCTCTCCGGCTCTTGGAGCAGTAGAAGCCGCTTCTTCGCGCAAACACGATTGTGCTGCTCAAAGTGCTGTGCTGAGCGCGGCTTTTGCCAATAGACGCCCGGGAGCGGCTCTTAGCACCGGAGAGCATCGTACCTTCGTCTTTAGCGTCTCTTCTCGTCTACATCTTAGAGGAAAGGTTTTCCACTATGTCGTGCTAGGAAAAACAGTGCCAGCACAGAAAACATCTCCCATCGTGATCGAGAAGTTGCATAGAAGTCTGGCAAGGGTTTGGCTGGAAGAAAAGTTGTCCAAAACAGCTTCCAATCGAATGTTCATGTGATTGGAAAAGTCAGGAGAGTGCAAAGGTACTGTTTTCTATCATCTGGCAAGCTGGGCACAGAATCCCAGTGTTGTACAGCTTCCTTCTTCACCTTTTCGAAACTGCCGCTCTCTCCGGCTCAAGGAGCCGAAGAAGCGGCTTCTTCGCGCAAAGACGATTGTGCCGCTCACTGTGCTCTCCATAGCGCGGCTTCTGCCGAAAGAGGCCCGGGAGCGGCTCTTAGCTCCGGAGAGCATCGTACCTTCGTCTTTAGCGTCTCTTCTCGTCTACAGCTTAGCAAAAAGCTTTTCCACTATGTCTGCTAGGAAAAACCATGCCAACAAAGAAAACAACTCCCATCGTGACCGAGAAGTTGCACGGAGGCCTGGAAAGTGTTTGGCTGGAAGAAAAGAAAAGTTGTCCAAAAGAGCTTCCAATCGAATGTTCATGTGTTTGGAAAAGTCAGGAGAGGGCAAAGCTACTGTTTTCTATCAGGTGGCAAGCTGCGCACACAATCCCAGTGTTGTACAGCTTCCTTCTTCACCTGTCCGAAGGTGCCGCTCTCTCCGGCTCCCGGAGGCGAAGAAGCGGCTTCTTCGCGCAAAGACGATTGTGCCGCTCACTGTGCTCTCCATAGCGCGGCTTCTGCCGAAAGAGGCCCGGGAGCGGCTCTTAGCTCCGGAGAGCATCGTACCTTCGTCTTTAGCGTCTCTTCTCGTCTACATCTTAGCAAAAAGCTTTTCAACTATGTCTGGTGAGGAAAAACTGTGCCAGCACAGAAAACATCTCCCATCGTGTTCTGGACGTTGCACGGAGGTCTTCCAAGTGTTTGACATGAAGAAAAGAAAAGTTGTCCAAAACAGCTTCCAATCGAATGTTCATGTGATTGGAAAAGGCAGGAGAGTGCAGAGGTACTGTTTTCTATCAGGTGGCAAGCTGCGCACACAATCCCAGTGTTGTACAGCTTCCTTCTTCACCTTTCCGAAGGTGCCGCTCTCTCCGGCTCCCGGAGGCGAAGAAGCGGCTTCTTCGCGCAAAGACGATTGTGCCGCTCACTGTGCTCTCCTTAGCGCGGCTTCTGCCGAAAGACGCCCGGGAGCGGCTCTTAGCTCCGGAGAGCATCGTACCTTCGTCTTTAGCGTCTTTTGTGGTCTACATCCTAGCAGAAAGATTTTCCACTCTGTCTGGCTATGAAAAACCGTGCCAGCGCAGAAAACAACTCCCATCGTGACAGGGAAGTTGCAGAGAGGTCTGTAAAGTGTTTGGCTGGAAGAAAAGTTGTCCAAAACAGCTTCCAATCGAATGTTCATGTGATTGAAAAAGTCAGGAGAGTGCAAAGGCACTGTTTTCTATCAGCTGGAGAGCTGCCCACAAAATCCCAGTGTTGTACAGCTTCCTTCTTCACCTTTCCGAAGGTGCCGCTCTCTCCGGCTCTTGGAGCAGTAGAAGCCGCTTCTTCGCGCAAAGACGATTGTGCTGCTCACAGTGCTGTGCTGAGCGCGGCTTTTGCCAATAGACGCCCGGGAGCGGCTCTTAGCACCGGAGAGCATCGTACCTTCGTCTTTAGCGTCTCTTCTCGTCTACATCTTAGAGGAAAGGTTTTCCACTATGTCGTGCTAGGAAAAACAGTGCCAGCACAGAAAACATCTCCCATCGTGATCGAGAAGTTGCATAGAAGTCTGGCAAGGGTTTGGCTGGAAGAAAAGTTGTCCAAAACAGCTTCCAATCGAATGTTCATGTGATTGGAAAAGTCAGGAGAGTGCAAAGGTACTGTTTTCTATCATCTGGCAAGCTGGGCACAGAATCCCAGTGTTGTACAGCTTCCTTCTTCACCTTTTCGAAACTGCCGCTCTCTCCGGCTCAAGGAGCCGAAGAAGCGGCTTCTTCGCGCAAAGACGATTGTGCCGCTCACTGTGCTCTCCTTAGAGCGGCTTCTGCCGAAAGAGGCCCGGGAGCGGCTCTTAGCTCCGGAGAGCATCGTACCTTCGTCTTTAGCGTCTCTTCTCGTCTACATTTTAGTCGAAAGCTTTTCCACTATGTCTGCTAGGAAAAACCATGCCAACAAAGAAAACAACTCCCATCGTGACCGAGAAGTTGCACGGAGGCCTGGAAAGTGTTTGGCTGGAAGAAAAGAAAAGTTGTCCAAAAGAGCTTCCAATCGAATGTTCATGTGTTTGGAAAAGTCAGGAGAGGGCAAAGCTACTGTTTTCTATCAGGTGGAAAGCTGCGCACACAATCCCAGTGTTGTACAGCTTCCTTCTTCACCTGTCCGAAGGTGCCGCTCTCTCCGGCTCCCGGAGGCGAAGAAGCGGCTTCTTCGCGCAAAGACGATTGTGCCGCTCACTGTGCTCTCCATAGGGCGGCTTCTGCCGAAAGAGGCCCGGGAGCGGCTCTTAGCTCCGGAGAGCATCGTACCTTCGTCTTTAGCGTCTCTTCTCGTCTACATCTTAGCAAAAAGCTTTTCAACTATGTCTGGTGAGGAAAAACTGTGCCAGCACAGAAAACATCTCCCATCGTGTTCTGGACGTTGCACGGAGGTCTTCCAAGTGTTTGACATGAAGAAAAGAAAAGTTGTCCAAAACAGCTTCCAATCGAATGTTCATGTGATTGGAAAATCAGGAGAGTGCAAAGGTACTGTTTTCTATCAGGTGGCAAGCTGCGCACACAATCCCAGTGTTGTACAGCTTCCTTCTTCACCTTTCCGAAGGTGCCGCTCTCTCCGGCTCCCGGAGGCGAAGAAGCGGCTTCTTCGCGCAAAGACGATTGTGCCGCTCACTGTGCTCTCTTAGCGCGGCTTCTGCTAAAAGAAGCCCGGGAGCGGCACTTAGCTCCGGAGAGTATCGTAACTTCGTCTTTAGCGTCTTTTGGTCTACATCTTAGCAAAAAGCTTTTCCACTATGTCTATCTAGGAAAAACCGTGACAGCTTAGAAAACATCACCCATCGTGATCGAGAAGTTGGCAAGCTGGGCACACAATCCCAGTGCTGTACAGCTTCATTCTTCACCTTTCCGAAGCTGCCGCTCTCTCCGGCTGCCCGAGGCGAAGAAGTGGCTTCTTCGCGCAAAGACGATTGTGCCGCTCACTGTGCTCTCCATAGCGCGGCTTCTGCCGAAAGAGGCCCGGGAGCGGCGCTTAGCTCAGGAGAGCATCGTACCTTCGTCTTTAGCGTCTCTTCTCCTCTACATCTTAGCAGAAAACTTTTCCACTATGATTTCCTAGGAAAAACTTTGCCAGCACTGAAAACACCTCCTATCGTGCTCTAGACGTTGCACGGAGGTGTGCCGAGTGTTTCGGAAGAAGGGAAAGAAACTTGTCCAAAACAGCTTCCAATCGAATGTTCATATTATTGGAAAAGTCAGGAAAGTGCAAAGGTACTATTTCCTATCAGTTGGCAAGCTGCGCACACAATCCCAGTGTTGTACAGCTTCCTTCTTCACCTGTCCGAAGGTGCCACTCTCTCCGGCTCCCGGAGGCGAAAAAGCGGCTTCTTCGCGCAAAGACGATTGTGCCGCTCACTCTGCTCTCCTAAGCGCGGCTACTGCCGAAAGAGGCCCGGAAGCGGCTCTTAGCTCCGGAGGGCATCGTACCTTCGTCTTTAGCGTCTCTTCTCGTCTACAGCTTAGCAAAAAGCTTTTCCACTATGTCTGTCGAGGAAAAACTTTGCCAGCACAGAAAACATCTCCAAACGTGTTCTAGACGTTCCTCGGAGGTGTGCCGAGTGTTTCGGAAGAAGGGAAAGAAACTTGTCCAAAACAGCTTCCAATCGAATGTTCATATGATTGGAAAAGTCAGGAAAGTGCAAAGGTACTATTTCCTGTCAGTTGGCAAGCTGCGCACAGAATCCCAGTGTTGTACAGCTTCCTTCTTCACCTGTCCGAAGGTGCCACTCTCTCCGGCTCCCGGAGGCGAAAAAGCGGCTTCTTCGCGCAAAGACGAATGTGCCGCTCACTCTGCTCTCCTAAGCGCGGCTACTGCCGAAAGACGCCCGGGAGCGGCTCTTAGCTCCGGAGAGCATCGTACCTTCGTCTTTAGCGTCTCTTCTCGTCTACATCTTAGCAAAAAGCATTTCCGCTATGTCTGGCGAGGAAAAACTTTGCCAGCACTGAAACACCTACTATCGTGTTCTAGACCTAGCACCGAGGTGTGCCGAGTGCTATGGAAGAAGGGAACGAAACTTGTCCAAAACAGCTTCCAATCGAATGTTCATGTGATTGGAAAAGTCAGAAGAGTGCAAATGTACTGTTTTCTATCAGATGGCAAGCTGCGCACACAATCCCAGTGTTGTACGGCTTTCTTCTTCACCTGTCCGAAGGTGCCACTCTCTCCGGCTCCCGAAGGCGAAAAAGCGGCTTCTTCGCGCAAAGAAGATTGTGCCGCTCACTGTGCTCTCCTTAGAGCGGCTTCTGCCGAAAGAGGCCCGGGAGCGGCTCTTAGCTCCGGAGAGCATTGTACCTTCTTCTTTAGCGTCTCTTCTCGTCTACATCTTAGACGAAAGCTTTTCCACTCTGTCTGGCTATGAAAAACCGTGCCAGCGCAGAAAACAACTCCCATCGTGTTCTAGAGGTTGCACGATCCCTATACTTAGGCTGATTTTCCTTCCTGGAAATAAAGTTAGGTTTCAGCCTAGGGCTTGGGTTTCTTTAACCAGGAAGCCCTGAGTTCCAGGCTTACTTCATCTGCCAAAGGCATCCCAAAGGGAGTGCAGAAGTGCCACAACATGGCTGCTTTCACGGCTTTTCCCTTAGGAAGAACCCTAATACCCGGCTGATTTACCTTCCTAGGGTTACTGTTAGGCTTAGGCCTAGGACTTTTAAAACCAGGAAGCCCTGGGCTCCAGGCACACTGCAGCTGCGAAAGGCATCCCAAGGGGAGCGCAAAAGTGACGCAACTTGGCTGCCTCCACAGCTTTTTCCTTGGGGACATGCCTAATTCCTGGCTGATTTGCCTTTCTCGTCTTAGGGTTGGGGTTCGGCCTAGGGCTAGGATTTTTAAAATCAGGAAGCCCTGAGTTCCAGGCACCCTGCAGCTGTGAAAGGCATCCAAAAGGGAGTGCAAAAGTGCCACAACATGGCTGCTTTCACGGCTTTTTCCTTGGCAAGAAGCCTAACACCAGGCTGATTTGCCTTCCAAGGGTTACTGTTAGGCTTAGGCCTAGGGCTAGGATTTTTAAAACTAGGAAGCCCTGGGCTCCAGGCACACTGCAGCTGTTCAAGGCATCCCAAGGGGAGTACAAAAGTGCAACAACATGGCAGCTTTCACAGCTTTTTCCTTGGCACCATCCCTATACCTAGGCTGATTTATCTGCCTAGGGTTAGGGTTAGGGTTCAGCCTAGGGCTTGCATTTTTTTAACCAGGAAGCCCTGAGTTCCAGGCTTACTTCATCTGCCAAAGGCATCCCAAAGGGAGTGCAAAAGTGCCACAACATGGCTGCTTTCACGGCTTTTCCCTTAGGAAGAACCCTAATACCCGGCTGATTTACCTTCCTAGGGTTACTGTTAGGCTTAGGCCTAGGACTTTTAAAACCAGGAAGCCCTGGGCTCCAGGCACACTGCAGCTGCAAAAGGCATCCCAAGGGGAGCGCAAAAGTGACGCAACTTGGCTGCCACCACTGATATTTCCATGAGACCATCCCGAACCATAGGCTGATTTTCCTTCCTAGGGTTAAGGTTTGAGTTACGCCTAGGGTAAGGGTCTATTAACCAGAAAGCCCTGAGTTCCAAGAACACAGCAGCTGCGAAGGACTAGCCAAGAAGAGCGCAAAAGTACCACAACATGCCTGCCTCCACAGCTTTTTCCTTGGGGACATGCCTAATTCCTGGCTGATTTGCCTTTCTCGTCTTAGGGTTGGGGTTCGGCCTAGGGCTAGGATTTTTAAAAGCAGGAAGCCCTGAGTTCCAGGCACACTGGAGCTGTGAAAGGCATCCAAAAGGGAGTGCAAAAGTGCCACAACATGGCTGCTTTCACGGCTTTTTCCTTGGCAAGAAGCCTAACACCAGGCTGATTTACTTTCCCAGGGTTACTGTTAGGCTTAGGCCTAGGGCTAGGATTTTTGAAACTAGGAAGCCCTTAGCTCCAGGCACACTGCAGCTGTTCAAGGCATCCCAAGGGGAGTACAAAAGTGCAACAACATGGCAGCTTTCACAGCTTTTTCCTTGGCACCATCCCTATACCTAGGCTGATTTATCTGCCTAGGGTTAGGGTTAGGGTTCAGCCTAGGGCTTGGATTTCTTTAACCAGGAAGCCCTGAGTTCCAGGCTTACTTCATCTGCCAAAGGCATCCCAAAGGGAGTGCAGAAGTGCCACAACATGGCTGCTTTCACGGCTTTTCCCTTAGGAAGAACCCTAATACCCGGCTGATTTACCTTCCTAGGGTTACTGTTAGGCTTAGGCCTAGGACTTTTAAAACCAGGAAGCCCTGGGCTCCAGGCACACTGCAGCTGCAAAAGGCATCCCAAGGGGAGCGCAAAAGTGACGCAACTTGGCTGCCACCACTGATATTTCCATGAGACCATCCCGAACCATAGGCTGATTTTCCTTCCTAGGGTTAAGGTTTGAGTTACGCCTAGGGGAAGGGTCTATTAACCAGAAAGCCCTGAGTTCCAAGAACACAGCAGCTGCGAAGGACTAGCCAAGAAGAGCGCAAAAGTACCACAACATGCCTGCCTCCACAGCTTTTTCCTTGGGGACATGCCTAATTCCTGGCTGATTTGCCTTTCTCGTCTTAGGGTTGGGGTTCGGCCTAGGGCTAGGATTTTTAAAAGCAGGAAGCCCTGAGTTCCAGGCACACTGGAGCTGTGAAAGGCATCCAAAAGGGAGTGCAAAAGTGCCACAACATGGCTGCTTTCACGGCTTTTTCCTTGGCAAGAAGCCTAACACCAGGCTGATTTACTTTCCCAGGGTTACTGTTAGGCTTAGGCCTAGGGCTAGGATTTTTGAAACTAGGAAGCCCTTAGCTCCAGGCACACTGCAGCTGTTCAAGGCATCCCAAGGGGAGTACAAAAGTGCAACAACATGGCAGCTTTCACAGCTTTTTCCTTGGCAAGAAGCCTAACACCAGGCTGATTTACTTTCCCAGGGTTACTGTTAGGCTTAGGCCTAGGGCTAGGATTTTTGAAACTAGGAAGCCCTTAGCTCCAGGCACACTGCAGCTGTTCAAGGCATCCCAAGGGGAGTACAAAAGTGCAACAACATGGCAGCTTTCACAGCTTTTTCCTTGGCACCATCCCTATACCTAGGTTGATTTATCTGCCTAGGGTTAGGGTTAGGGTTCAGCCTAGGGCTTGGATTTCTTTAACCAGGAAGCCCTGAGTTCCAGGCTTACTTCATCTGCCAAAGGCATCCCAAGGGAGTGCAGAAGTGCCACAACATGGCTGCTTTCACGGCTTTTTCCTTGGCAAGAAGCCTAACATCAGGCTGATTTACTTTCCCAGGGTTACTGTTAGGCTTAGGCCTAGGGCTAGGATTTTTGAAACTAGGAAGCCCTGGGCTCCAGGCACACTGCAGCTGTTCAAGGCATCCCAAGGGGAGTACAAAAGTGCAACAACATGGCAGCTTTCACAGCTTTTTCCTTGGCACCATCCCTATACCTAGGCTGATTTATCTGCCTAGGGTTAGGGTTAGGGTTCAGCCTAGGGCTTGGATTTCTTTAACCAGGAAGCCCTGAGTTCCAGGCTTACTTCATCTGCCAAAGGCATCCCAAAGGGAGTGCAGAAGTGCCACAACATGGCTGCTTTCACGCCTTTTTCCTTGGCAAGACGCCTAACACCAGGCTGACTTACCTTCCCAGGGTTACTGTTAGGCTTAGGCCTAGGGCTAGGATTTTTAAAACTAGGAAGCCCTTAGCTCCAGGCACACTGCAGCTGTTCAAGGCATCCCAAGGGGAGTACAAAAGTGCAACAACATGGCAGCTTTCACAGCTTTTTCCTTGGCACCATCCCTATACCTAGGCTGATTTATCTGCCTAGGGTTAGGGTTAGGGTTCAGCCTAGGGCTTGAATTTCTTTAACCAGGAAGCCCTGAGTTCCAGGCTTACTTCATCTGCCAAAGGCATCCCAAAGGGAGTGCAGAAGTGCCACAACATGGCTGCTTTCATGTTGTTGTTATCTTATTGTATTTCATATTTCTGGAGTCCCATCTTAAAGTCCATACCTTCTTGCTGGTCCTATTATGCAGCTCCTCTCTGCAGCACAGTTCCTCATGGCTTCCATAGGGGCTCCTCCTGGGCTCTCGACCCAACCCCCTTTTATCCCAGAGGCCTTCATGAGCTACAGCTGCTACCCAACCAAGGATCCCACAGCTGTAGCTCATCCAGAGCAACAGGACCCACCTATCTAATACATAGGACTCTCACTACATATATATATTCACAAGGACTCCTTTATAACAATACATATATTCAGGCCCCTACATTTCCCCCCTTTTCTTTTAACAATTTCTCAATTACACAGTTACAATATCCATATCTGTCCCAGCTCCCAGGCTGCCACAGCTCTCGGCTGTCCTATCTTCCACTGTCCCAGCTCTCCAGCTGCCACAGCTCTCGGCTGTCCGGGGGATTCCATACCTAATACATATATTCAGGCCCCTACATTTCCCCCCTTTTCTTTTAACAATTTCTCCATTACACAGTTACAATATCCATATCTGTCCCAGCTCTCAGGCTGCCACAGCTCTCAGCTGTCCTATCTTCATCTGTCCCAGCTCTCAGGCTGCCACAGCTCTCGGCTGTCCTATATTCCACTGTCCCAGCTCTCCGGCTGCCACAGCTCTCGGCTGTCCGGGGGATTCCATACCTAATACATATATTCAGGCCCCTACATTATTGTTGTTGTTATCTTATTGTATTTCATATTTCTGGAGTCCCATCTTAAAGTCCATACCTTCTTGCTGGTCCTATTATGCAGCTCCTCTCTGCAGCACAGTTCCTCATGGCTTCCATAGGGGCTCCTTCTGGGCTCTCGACCCAACCCCCTTTTATCCCAGAGGCCTTCATGAGCTACAGCTGCTACCCAACCAAGGATCCCACAGCTGTAGCTCATCCAGAGCAACAGGACCCACCTATCTAATACATAGGACTCTCACTACATATATATATATTCACAAGGACTCCTTTATAACAATACATATATTCAGGCCCCTACACTTTCACGGCTTTTCCCTTAGGAAGAACCCTAATACCCGGCTGATTTACCTTCCTAGGGTTACTGTTAGGCTTAGGCCTAGGACTTTTAAAACCAGGAAGCCCTGGGCTCCAGGCACACTGCAGCTGCGAAAGGCATCCCAAGGGGAGCGCAAAAGTGACGCAACTTGGCTGCCACCACTGATATTTCCATGAGACCATCCCGAAACATAGGTTGATTTTCCTTCCTAGGGTTAAGGTTTGAGTTACGCCTAGGGTAAGGGTCTATTAACCAGAAAGCCCTGAGTTCCAAGAACACAGCAGCTGCGAAGGACTAGCCAAGAAGAGCGCAAAAGTACCACAACATGCCTGCCTCCACAGCTTTTTCCTTGGGGACATGCCTAATTCCTGGCTGATTTGCCTTTCTCGTCTTAGGGTTGGGGTTCGGCCTAGGGCTAGGATTTTTAAAATCAGGAAGCCCTGAGTTCCAGGCACACTGGAGCTGTGAAAGGCATCCAAAAGGGAGTGCAAAAGTGCCACAACATGGCTGCTTTCACAGCTTTTTCCTTGGCACCATCCCTATACCTAGGCTGATTTATCTGCCTAGGGTTAGGGTTAGGGTTCAGCCTAGGGCTTGGATTTCTTTAACCAGGAAGCCCTGAGTTCCAGGCTTACTTCATCTGCCAAAGGCATCCCAAAGGGAGTGCAGAAGTGCCACAACATGGCTGCTTTCACGCCTTTTTCCTTGGCAAGACGCCTAACACCAGGCTGACTTACCTTCCCAGGGTTACTGTTAGGCTTAGGCCTAGGGCTAGGATTTTTAAAACTAGGAAGCCCTTAGCTCCAGGCACACTGCAGCTGTTCAAGGCATCCCAAGGGGAGTACAAAAGTGCAACAACATGGCAGCTTTCACAGCTTTTTCCTTGGCACCATCCCTATACCTAGGCTGATTTATCTGCCTAGGGTTAGGGTTAGGGTTCAGCCTAGGGCTTGAATTTCTTTAACCAGGAAGCCCTGAGTTCCAGGCTTACTTCATCTGCCAAAGGCATCCCAAAGGGAGTGCAGAAGTGCCACAACATGGCTGCTTTCATGTTGTTGTTATCTTATTGTATTTCATATTTCTGGAGTCCCATCTTAAAGTCCATACCTTCTTGCTGGTCCTATTATGCAGCTCCTCTCTGCAGCACAGTTCCTCATGGCTTCCATAGAGGCTCCTCCTGGGCTCTCGACCCAACCCCCTTTTATCCCAGAGGCCTTCATGAGCTACAGCTGCTACCCAACCAAGGATCCCACAGCTGTAGCTCATCCAGAGCAACAGGACCCACCTATCTAATACATAGGACTCTCACTACATATATATATTCACAAGGACTCCTTTATAACAATACATATATTCAGGCCCCTACATTTCCCCCCTTTTCTTTTAACAATTTCTCAATTACACAGTTACAATATCCATATCTGTCCCAGCTCCCAGGCTGCCACAGCTCTCGGCTGTCCTATCTTCCACTGTCCCAGCTCTCCAGCTGCCACAGCTCTCGGCTGTCCGGGGGATTCCATACCTAATACATATATTCAGGCCCCTACATTTCCCCCCTTTTCTTTTAACAATTTCTCCATTACACAGTTACAATATCCATATCTGTCCCAGCTCTCAGGCTGCCACAGCTCTCAGCTGTCCTATCTTCATCTGTCCCAGCTCTCAGGCTGCCACAGCTCTCGGCTGTCCTATATTCCACTGTCCCAGCTCTCCGGCTGCCACAGCTCTCGGCTGTCCGGGGGATTCCATACCTAATACATATATTCAGGCCCCTACATTATTGTTGTTGTTATCTTATTGTATTTCATATTTCTGGAGTCCCATCTTAAAGTCCATACCTTCTTGCTGGTCCTATTATGCAGCTCCTCTCTGCAGCACAGTTCCTCATGGCTTCCATAGGGGCTCCTTCTGGGCTCTCGACCCAACCCCCTTTTATCCCAGAGGCCTTCATGAGCTACAGCTGCTACCCAACCAAGGATCCCACAGCTGTAGCTCATCCAGAGCAACAGGACCCACCTATCTAATACATAGGACTCTCACTACATATATATATATTCACAAGGACTCCTTTATAACAATACATATATTCAGGCCCCTACACTTTCACGGCTTTTCCCTTAGGAAGAACCCTAATACCCGGCTGATTTACCTTCCTAGGGTTACTGTTAGGCTTAGGCCTAGGACTTTTAAAACCAGGAAGCCCTGGGCTCCAGGCACACTGCAGCTGCGAAAGGCATCCCAAGGGGAGCGCAAAAGTGACGCAACTTGGCTGCCACCACTGATATTTCCATGAGACCATCCCGAAACATAGGTTGATTTTCCTTCCTAGGGTTAAGGTTTGAGTTACGCCTAGGGTAAGGGTCTATTAACCAGAAAGCCCTGAGTTCCAAGAACACAGCAGCTGCGAAGGACTAGCCAAGAAGAGCGCAAAAGTACCACAACATGCCCGCCTCCACAGCTTTTTCCTTGGGGACATGCCTAATTCCTGGCTGATTTGCCTTTCTCGTCTTAGGGTTGGGGTTCGGCCTAGGGCTAGGATTTTTAAAATCAGGAAGCCCTGAGTTCCAGGCACACTGCAGCTGTGAAAGGCATCCAAAAGGGAGTGCAAAAGTGCCACAACATGGCTGCTTTCACGCCTTTTTCCTTGGCAAGAAGCCTAACACCAGGCTGACATACTTTCCCAGGGTTACTGTTAGGCTTAGGCCTAGGGCTAGGATTTTTAAAACTAGGAAGCCCTGGGCTCCAGGCACACTGCAACTGTGAAAGGCATCCCAAGGGGAATACAAAAGTGCAACAACATGGCAGCTTTCACAGCTTTTTCCTTGGCAAGAAGCCTAACACCAGGCTGATTTACTTTCCCAGGGTTACTGTTAGGCTTAGGCCTAGGGCTAGGATTTTTGAAACTAGGAAGCCCTTAGCTCCAGGCACACTGCAGCTGTTCAAGGCATCCCAAGGGGAGTACAAAAGTGCAACAACATGGCAGCTTTCACAGCTTTTTCCTTGGCACCATCCCTATACCTAGGCTGATTTATCTGCCTAGGGTTAGGGTTAGGGTTCAGCCTAGGGCTTGGATTTCTTTAACCAGGAAGCCCTGAGTTCCAGGCTTACTTCATCTGCCAAAGGCATCCCAAGGGAGTGCAGAAGTGCCACAACATGGCTGCTTTCACGGCTTTTTCCTTGGCAAGAAGCCTAACATCAGGCTGATTTACTTTCCCAGGGTTACTGTTAGGCTTAGGCCTAGGGCTAGGATTTTTGAAACTAGGAAGCCCTTAGCTCCAGGCACACTGCAGCTGTTCAAGGCATCCCAAGGGGAGTACAAAAGTGCAACAACATGGCAGCTTTCACAGCTTTTTCCTTGGCACCATCCCTATACCTAGGCTGATTTATCTGCCTAGGGTTAGGGTTAGGGTTCAGCCTAGGGCTTGGATTTCTTTAACCAGGAAGCCCTGAGTTCCAGGCTTACTTCATCTGCCAAAGGCATCCCAAAGGGAGTGCAGAAGTGCCACAACATGGCTGCTTTCACGCCTTTTTCCTTGGCAAGACGCCTAACACCAGGCTGACTTACCTTCCCAGGGTTACTGTTAGGCTTAGGCCTAGGGCTAGGATTTTTGAAACTAGGAAGCCCTTAGCTCCAGGCACACTGCAGCTGTTCAAGGCATCCCAAGGGGAGTACAAAAGTGCAACAACATGGCAGCTTTCACAGCTTTTTCCTTGGCACCATCCCTATACCTAGGCTGATTTATCTGCCTAGGGTTAGGGTTAGGGTTCAGCCTAGGGCTTGAATTTCTTTAACCAGGAAGCCCTGAGTTCCAGGCTTACTTCATCTGCCAAAGGCATCCCAAAGGCAGTGCAGAAGTGCCACAACATGGCTGCTTTCATGTTGTTGTTATCTTATTGTATTTCATATTTCTGGAGTCCCATCTTAAAGTCCATACCTTCTTGCTGGTCCTATTATGCAGCTCCTCTCTGCAGCACAGTTCCTCATGGCTTCCATAGGGGCTCCTCCTGGGCTCTCGACCCAACCCCCTTTTATCCCAGAGGCCTTCATGAGCTACAGCTGCTACCCAACCAAGGATCCCACAGCTGTAGCTCATCCAGAGCAACAGGACCCACCTATCTAATACATAGGACTCTCACTACATATATATATTCACAAGGACTCCTTTATAACAATACATATATTCAGGCCCCTACATTTCCCCCCTTTTCTTTTAATAATTTCTCAATTACACAGTTACAATATCCATATCTGTCCCAGCTCCCAGGCTGCCACAGCTCTCGGCTGTCCTATCTTCCACTGTCCCAGCTCTCCAGCTGCCACAGCTCTCGGCTGTCCGGGGGATTCCATACCTAATACATATATTCAGGCCCCTACATTTCCCCCCTTTTCTTTTAACAATTTCTCCATTACACAGTTACAATATCCATATCTGTCCCAGCTCTCAGGCTGCCACAGCTCTCAGCTGTCCTATCTTCATCTGTCCCAGCTCTCAGGCTGCCACAGCTCTCGGCTGTCCTATATTCCACTGTCCCAGCTCTCCGGCTGCCACAGCTCTCGGCTGTCCAGGGGAGTCCATACCTAATACATATATTCAGGCCCCTACATTATTGTTGTTGTTATCTTATTGTATTTCATATTTCTGGAGTCCCATCTTAAAGTCCATACCTTCTTGCTGGTCCTATTATGCAGCTCCTCTCTGCAGCACAGTTCCTCATGGCTTCCATAGGGGCTCCTTCTGGGCTCTCGACCCAACCCCCTTTTATCCCAGAGGCCTTCATGAGCTACAGCTGCTACCCAACCAAGGATCCCACAGCTGTAGCTCATCCAGAGCAACAGGACCCACCTATCTAATACATAGGACTCTCACTACATATATATATATTCACAAGGACTCCTTTATAACAATACATATATTCAGGCCCCTACACTTTCACGGCTTTTCCCTTAGGAAGAACCCTAATACCCGGCTGATTTACCTTCCTAGGGTTACTGTTAGGCTTAGGCCTAGGACTTTTAAAACCAGGAAGCCCTGGGCTCCAGGCACACTGCAGCTGCGAAAGGCATCCCAAGGGGAGCGCAAAAGTGACGCAACTTGGCTGCCACCACTGATATTTCCATGAGACCATCCCGAAACATAGGTTGATTTTCCTTCCTAGGGTTAAGGTTTGAGTTACGCCTAGGGTAAGGGTCTATTAACCAGAAAGCCCTGAGTTCCAAGAACACAGCAGCTGCGAAGGACTAGCCAAGAAGAGCGCAAAAGTACCACAACATGCCCGCCTCCACAGCTTTTTCCTTGGGGACATGCCTAATTCCTGGCTGATTTGCCTTTCTCGTCTTAGGGTTGGGGTTCGGCCTAGGGCTAGGATTTTTAAAATCAGGAAGCCCTGAGTTCCAGGCACACTGCAGCTGTGAAAGGCATCCAAAAGGGAGTGCAAAAGTGCCACAACATGGCTGCTTTCACGCCTTTTTCCTTGGCAAGAAGCCTAACACCAGGCTGACATACTTTCCCAGGGTTACTGTTAGGCTTAGGCCTAGGGCTAGGATTTTTAAAACTAGGAAGCCCTGGGCTCCAGGCACACTGCAACTGTGAAAGGCATCCCAAGGGGAATACAAAAGTGCAACAACATGGCAGCTTTCACAGCTTTTTCCTTGGCAAGAAGCCTAACACCAGGCTGATTTACTTTCCCAGGGTTACTGTTAGGCTTAGGCCTAGGGCTAGGATTTTTGAAACTAGGAAGCCCTTAGCTCCAGGCACACTGCAGCTGTTCAAGGCATCCCAAGGGGAGTACAAAAGTGCAACAACATGGCAGCTTTCACAGCTTTTTCCTTGGCACCATCCCTATACCTAGGCTGATTTATCTGCCTAGGGTTAGGGTTAGGGTTCAGCCTAGGGCTTGGATTTCTTTAACCAGGAAGCCCTGAGTTCCAGGCTTACTTCATCTGCCAAAGGCATCCCAAGGGAGTGCAGAAGTGCCACAACATGGCTGCTTTCACGGCTTTTTCCTTGGCAAGAAGCCTAACATCAGGCTGATTTACTTTCCCAGGGTTACTGTTAGGCTTAGGCCTAGGGCTAGGATTTTTGAAACTAGGAAGCCCTTAGCTCCAGGCACACTGCAGCTGTTCAAGGCATCCCAAGGGGAGTACAAAAGTGCAACAACATGGCAGCTTTCACAGCTTTTTCCTTGGCACCATCCCTATACCTAGGCTGATTTATCTGCCTAGGGTTAGGGTTAGGGTTCAGCCTAGGGCTTGGATTTCTTTAACCAGGAAGCCCTGAGTTCCAGGCTTACTTCATCTGCCAAAGGCATCCCAAAGGGAGTGCAGAAGTGCCACAACATGGCTGCTTTCACGCCTTTTTCCTTGGCAAGACGCCTAACACCAGGCTGACTTACCTTCCCAGGGTTACTGTTAGGCTTAGGCCTAGGGCTAGGATTTTTGAAACTAGGAAGCCCTTAGCTCCAGGCACACTGCAGCTGTTCAAGGCATCCCAAGGGGAGTACAAAAGTGCAACAACATGGCAGCTTTCACAGCTTTTTCCTTGGCACCATCCCTATACCTAGGCTGATTTATCTGCCTAGGGTTAGGGTTAGGGTTCAGCCTAGGGCTTGAATTTCTTTAACCAGGAAGCCCTGAGTTCCAGGCTTACTTCATCTGCCAAAGGCATCCCAAAGGCAGTGCAGAAGTGCCACAACATGGCTGCTTTCATGTTGTTGTTATCTTATTGTATTTCATATTTCTGGAGTCCCATCTTAAAGTCCATACCTTCTTGCTGGTCCTATTATGCAGCTCCTCTCTGCAGCACAGTTCCTCATGGCTTCCATAGGGGCTCCTCCTGGGCTCTCGACCCAACCCCCTTTTATCCCAGAGGCCTTCATGAGCTACAGCTGCTACCCAACCAAGGATCCCACAGCTGTAGCTCATCCAGAGCAACAGGACCCACCTATCTAATACATAGGACTCTCACTACATATATATATATTCACAAGGACTCCTTTATAACAATACATATATTCAGGCCCCTACATTTCCCCCCTTTTCTTTTAACAATTTCTCCATTACACAGTTACAATATCCATATCTGTCCCAGCTCCCAGGCTGCCACAGCTCTCGGCTGTCCTATCTTCCACTGTCCCAGCTCTCCAGCTGCCACAGCTCTCGGCTGTCCGGGGGATTCCATACCTAATACATATATTCAGGCCCCTACATTTCCCCCCTTTTCTTTTAACAATTTCTCCATTACACAGTTACAATATCCATATCTGTCCCAGCTCTCAGGCTGCCACAGCTCTCAGCTGTCCTATCTTCATCTGTCCCAGCTCTCAGGCTGCCACAGCTCTCGGCTGTCCTATATTCCACTGTCCCAGCTCTCCGGCTGCCACAGCTCTCGGCTGTCCAGGGGAGTCCATACCTAATACATATATTCAGGCCCCTACATTATTGTTGTTGTTATCTTATTGTATTTCATATTTCTGGAGTCCCATCTTAAAGTCCATACCTTCTTGCTGGTCCTATTATGCAGCTCCTCTCTGCAGCACAGTTCCTCATGGCTTCCATAGGGGCTCCTTCTGGGCTCTCGACCCAACCCCCTTTTATCCCAGAGGCCTTCATGAGCTACAGCTGCTACCCAACCAAGGATCCCACAGCTGTAGCTCATCCAGAGCAACAGGACCCACCTATCTAATACATAGGACTCTCACTACATATATATATATTCACAAGGACTCCTTTATAACAATACATATATTCAGGCCCCTACACTTTCACGGCTTTTCCCTTAGGAAGAACCCTAATACCCGGCTGATTTACCTTCCTAGGGTTACTGTTAGGCTTAGGCCTAGGACTTTTAAAACCAGGAAGCCCTGGGCTCCAGGCACACTGCAGCTGCGAAAGGCATCCCAAGGGGAGCGCAAAAGTGACGCAACTTGGCTGCCACCACTGATATTTCCATGAGACCATCCCGAAACATAGGTTGATTTTCCTTCCTAGGGTTAAGGTTTGAGTTACGCCTAGGGTAAGGGTCTATTAACCAGAAAGCCCTGAGTTCCAAGAACACAGCAGCTGCGAAGGACTAGCCAAGAAGAGCGCAAAAGTACCACAACATGCCTGCCTCCACAGCTTTTTCCTTGGGGACATGCCTAATTCCTGGCTGATTTGCCTTTCTCGTCTTAGGGTTGGGGTTCGGCCTAGGGCTAGGATTTTTAAAATCAGGAAGCCCTGAGTTCCAGGCACACAGGAGCTGTGAAAGGCATCCAAAAGGGAGTGCAAAAGTGCCACAACAAGGCTGCTTTCACGGCTTTTTCCTTGGCAAGAAGCCTAACACCAGGCTGACATACTTTCCCAGGGTTACTGTTAGGCTTAGGCCTAGGGCTAGGATTTTTGAAACTAGGAAGCCCTGGGCTCCAGGCACACTGCAGCTGTGAAAGGCATCCCAAGGGGAGTACAAAAGTGCAACAACATGGCAGCTTTCACGGCTTTTTCCTTGGCAAGAAGCCTAACACCAGGCTGATTTACTTTCCCAGGGTTACTGTTAGGCTTAGGCCTAGGGCTAGGATTTTTGAAACTAGGAAGCCCTTAGCTCCAGGCACACTGCAGCTGTTCAAGGCATCCCAAGGGGAGTACAAAAGTGCAACAACATGGCAGCTTTCACAGCTTTTTCCTTGGCACCATCCCTATACCTAGGCTGATTTATCTGCCTAGGGTTAGGGTTAGGGTTCAGCCTAGGGCTTGGATTTCTTTAACCAGGAAGCCCTGAGTTCCAGGCTTACTTCATCTGCCAAAGGCATCCCAAAGGGAGTGCAGAAGTGCCACAACATGGCTGCTTTCACGGCTTTTTCCTTGGCAAGAAGCCTAACATCAGGCTGATTTACCTTCCCAGGGTTACTGTTAGGCTTAGGCCTAGGGCTAGGATTTTTGAAACTAGGAAGCCCTGGGCTCCAGGCACACTGCAGCTGTTCAAGGCATCCCAAGGGGAGTACAAAAGTGCAACAACATGGCAGCTTTCACAGCTTTTTCCTTGGCACCATCCCTATACCTAGGCTGATTTATCTGCCTAGGGTTAGGGTTAGGGTTCAGCCTAGGGCTTGAATTTTTTTAACCAGGAAGCCCTGAGTTCCAGGCTTACTTCATCTGCCAAAGGCATCCCAAAGGGAGTGCAGAAGTGCCACAACATGGCTGCTTTCACGGCTTTTCCCTTAGGAAGAACCCTAATACCCGGCTGATTTACCTTCCTAGGGTTACTGTTAGGCTTAGGCCTAGGACTTTTAAAACCAGGAAGCCCTGGGCTCCAGGCACACTGCAGCTGCGAAAGGCATCCCAAGGGGAGCGCAAAAGTGACGCAACTTGGCTGCCACCACTGATATTTCCATGAGACCATCCCGAACCATAGGTTGATTTTCCTTCCTAGGGTTAAGGTTTGAGTTACGCCTAGGGTAAGGGTTCTATTAACCAGAAAGCCCTGAGTTCCAAGAACACAGCAGCTGCGAAGGACTAGCCAAGAAGAGCGCAAAAGTACCACAACATGCCTGCCTCCACAGCTTTTTCCTTGGGGACATGCCTAATTCCTGGCTGATTTGCCTTTCTCGTCTTAGGGTTGGGGTTCGGCCTAGGGCTAGGATTTTTAAAAGCAGGAAGCCCTGAGTTCCAGGCACACTGGAGCTGTGAAAGGCATCCAAAAGGGAGTGCAAAAGTGCCACAACATGGCTGCTTTCACGGCTTTTTCCTTGGCAAGACGCCTAACACCAGGCTGATTTACTTTCCCAGGGTTACTGTTAGGCGTAGGACTAGGGCTGGGATTTTTGAAACTAGGAAGCCCTTAGCTCCAGGCACACTGCAGCTGTTCAAGGCATCCCAAGGGGAGTACAAAAGTGCAACAACATGGCAGCTTTCACAGCTTTTTCCTTGGCACCATCCCTATACCTAGGCTGATTTATCTGCCTAGGGTTAGGGTTAGGGTTCAGCCTAGGGCTTGGATTTCTTTAACCAGGAAGCCCTGAGTTCCAGGCACACTGGAGCTGTGAAAGGCATCCAAAAGGGAGTGCAAAAATGCCACAACATGGCTGCTTTCACGGCTTTTTCCTTGGCAAGACGCCTAACACCAGGCTGATTTACCTTCCCAGGGTTACTGTTAGGCTTAGGCCTAGGGCTAGGATTTTTAAAACTAGGAAGCCCTGGGCTCCAGGCACACTGCAGCTGTTCAAGGCATCCCAAGGGGAGTACAAAAGTGCAACAACATGGCAGCTTTCACAGCTTTTTCCTTGGCACCATCCCTATACCTAGGCTGATTTATCTGCCTAGGGTTAGGGTTAGGGTTCAGCCTAGGGCTTGGATTTTTTTAACCAGGAAGCCCTGAGTTCCAGGCTTACTTCATCTGCCAAAGGCATCCCAAAGGGAGTGCAGAAGTGCCACAACATGGCTGCTTTCACGGCTTTTCCCTTACGAAGAACCCTAATACCCGGCTGATTTACCTTCCTAGGGTTACTGTTAGGCTTAGGCCTAGGACTTTTAAAACCAGGAAGCCCTGGGCTCCAGGCACACTGCAGCTGCGAAAGGCATCCCAAGGGGAGCGCAAAAGTGACGCAACTTGGCTGCCACCACTGATATTTCCATGAGACCATCCCGAACCATAGGCTGATTTTCCTTCCTAGGGTTAAGGTTTGAGTTACGCCTAGGGTAAGGGTCTATTAACCAGAAAGCCCTGAGTTCCAAGAACACAGCAGCTGCGAAGGACTAGCCAAGAAGAGCGCAAAAGTAGCACAACATGCCTGCCTCCACAGCTTTTTCCTTGGGGACATGCCTAATTCCTGGCTGATTTGCCTTTCTCGTCTTAGGGTTGGGGTTCGGCCTAGGGCTAGGATTTTTAAAATCAGGAAGCCCTGAGTTCCAGGCACACTGCAGCTGTGAAAGGCATCCAAAAGGGAGTGCAAAAGTGCCACAACATGGCTGCTTTCACGGCTTTTTCCTTGGCAAGACGCCTAACACCAGGCTGATTTACCTTCCCAGGGTTACTGTTAGGCTTAGGCCTAGGGCTAGGATTTTTAAAACTAGGAAGCCCTTAGCTCCAGGCACACTGCAGCTGTTCAAGGCATCCCAAGGGGAGTACAAAAGTGCAACAACATGGCAGCTTTCACAGCTTTTTCCTTGGCACCATCCCTATACCTAGGCTGATTTATCTGCCTAGGGTTAGGGTTAGGGTTCAGCCTAGGGCTTGGATTTTTTTAACCAGGAAGCCCTGAGTTCCAGGCTTACTTCATCTGCCAAAGGCATCCCAAAGGGAGTGCAGAAGTGCCACAACATGGCTGCTTTCACGGCTTTTCCCTTAGGAAGAACCCTAATACCCGGCTGATTTACCTTCCTAGGGTTACTGTTAGGCTTAGGCCTAGGACTTTTAAAACCAGGAAGCCCTGGGCTCCAGGCACACTGCAGCTGCGAAAGGCATCCCAAGGGGAGCGCAAAAGTGACGCAACTTGGCTGCCACCACTGATATTTCCTAGAGACCATCCCGAACCATAAGCTGATTTTCCTTCCTAGGGTTAAGGTTTGAGTTACGCCTAGGGTAAGGGTCTATTAACCGGAAAGCCCTGAGTTCTATGAACACAGCAGCTGCGAAGGACTACCCAAGAAGAGCGCAAAAGTACCACAACATGCCTGCCTCCACAGCTTTTTCCTTGGGGACATGCCTAATTCCTGGCTGATTTGCCTTTCTCGTCTTAGGGTTGGGGTTCGGCCTAGGGCTAGGATTTTTAAAAGCAGGAAGCCCTGAGTTCCAGGCACACTGGAGCTGTGAAAGGCATCCAAAAGGGAGTGCAAAAGTGCCACAACATGGCTGCTTTCACGGCTTTTTCCTTGGCAAGACGCCTAACACCAGGCTGATTTACCTTCCCAGGGTTACTGTTAGGCTTAGGCCTAGGGCTAGGATTTTTAACACTAGGAAGCCCTTAGCTCCAGGCACACTGCAGCTGTTCAAGGCATCCCAAGGGGAGTACAAAAGTGCAGCAACATGGCAGCTTTCACAGCTTTTTCCTTGGCACCATCCCTATACCTAGGCTGATTTATCTGCCTAGGGTTAGGGTTAGGGTTCAGCCTAGGGCTTGGATTTCTTTAACCAGGAAGCCCTGAGTTCCAGGCTTACTTCATCTGCCAAAGGCATCCCAAAGGGAGTGCAAAAGTGCCACAACATGGCTGCTTTCACGGCTTTTTCCTTGGCAAGAAGCCTAACATCAGGCTGATTTACTTTCCCAGGGTTACTGTTAGGCTTAGGCCTAGGGCTAGGATTTTTGAAACTAGGAAGCCCTTAGCTCCAGGCACACTGCAGCTGTTCAAGGCATCCCAAGGGGAGTACAAAAGTGCAACAACATGGCAGCTTTCACAGCTTTTTCCTTGGCACCATCCCTATACCTAGGCTGATTTATCTGCCTAGGGTTAGGGTTAGGGTTCAGCCTAGGGCTTGAATTTTTTTAACCAGGAAGCCCTGAGTTCCAGGCTTACTTCATCTGCCAAAGGCATCCCAAAGGGAGTGCAGAAGTGCCACAACATGGCTGCTTTCACGGCTTTTCGCTTAGGAAGTAGCGTAATACCCGGCTGATTTACCTTCCTAGGGTTACTGTTAGGCTTAGGCCTAGGACTTTTAAAACCAGGAAGCCCTGGACTCCAGGCACACTGCAGCTGCGAAAGGCATCCCAAGGGGAGCGCAAAAGTGACGCAACTTGGCTGCCACCACTGATATTTCCATGAGACCATCCCGAACCATAGGCTGATTTTCCTTCCTACGGTTAAGGTTTGATTTACGCCTAGGGTAAGGGTCTATTAACCAGAAAGCCCTGAGTTCCAAGAACACAGCAGCTGCGAAGGACTAGCCAAGAAGAGCGCAAAAGTACCACAACATGCCTGCCTCCACAGCTTTTTCCTTGAGGACATGCCTAATTCCTGGCTGATTTGCCTTTCTCGTCTTAGGGTTGGGGTTCGACCTAGGGCTAGGATTTTTAAAATCAGGAAGCCCTGAGTTCCAGGCACACTGGAGCTGTGAAAGGCATCCAAAAGGGAGTGCAAAAGTGCCACAACATGGCTGCTTTCACGGCTTTTTCCTTGTCGAAAAGAAACTTGTCCAAAACAGCTTCCAATCGAATGTTCATGTGATCGGAAAAGTCAGAAGAGTGCAAAGGTACTGTTTTCTAGAATTTGGCAAGCTGCGCACACAGTCCCAGTGTTGTACAGCTTCCTTCTTCACCTTTCCGATGGTCCCGCTGTCTCCGTCTCCCGGAGGCGAAGAAGCGGCTTCTTCGCGCAAAGACAATTGTGCCGCTCACTGTGCTCTCCTTAGCGAGGCTTTTGCCGAAAGACGCCCGGGAGCGGCTCTTAGCTCCGGAGAGCGTCGTACCTTCGTCTTTAGCGTCTCTTCTCGTCTACATCTTAGCAAAAAGGTTTTCCACTGTTTGCCTAGGAAAAACTTTGCCAGCACAGAAAACATCTCCCATCGTGTTCTAGACGTTGCACGGAGGTCTTCCAAGTGTTTGGCATGAAGAAAAGAAAAGTTGTCCAAAACAGCTTCCAATCGAATGTTCATGTGATTGGAAAAGTCAGGAGAGTGCAAAGGTACTGTTTTCTAGCAGTTGGCAAGCTGCGCACACAATCCCAGTGTTGTACAGCTTCCTTCTTCACCTCACCGAAGGTGCCGCTCTCTCCGGCTCCCGGAGGCGAAGAAGCGGCTTCATCGCGCATAGACGATTGTGCCGCTCACTGTGCACTCCTTAGCGCGGCTTCTGCCGAAAGACGCCTGGGAGCGGCTCTTAGCTCCGTAGAGCATCGTACCTTCGTCTTTAGCGTCTCTTCTCGTCTACATCTTAACAAAAAGCTTTTCAACTATGTTTGCCTAGGAAAAACTTTTCCAGAACAGAAAACATCTCCCATCGTGTTCTAGACGTTGCACGGAGGTCTTCCAAGTGTTTGGCATGAAGAAAAGAAAAGTTGTCCAAAACAGCTTCCAATCGAATGTTCATGTGTTTGGAAAAGTCAGGAGAGTTTAAAGATACTGTTTTCTATCGGTTGGCAGGCTGCGCACACAATCGCAGTGTTGTACAGCTTCCTTCTTCACCTTTCCGAAGGTGCCGCTGTCTCCGGCTCGCGGAGGCGAAGAAGCGGCTTCTTCGCGCAAAGACGATTGTGCCGCTCACTGTGCTCTCCATAGCGCGGCTTCTGCCGAAAGAGGCCCGGGAGCGGCTCTTAGCTCCGGAGAGCATCGTACCTTCGTCTTTAGCGTCTCTTCTCGTCTACATCTTAGCAAAAAGCTTTTCAACTATGTCTGGTGAGGAAAAACTGTGCCAGCACAGAAAACATCTCCCATCGTGTTCTGGACGTTGCACGGAGGTCTTCCAAGTGTTTGACATGAAGAAAAGAAAAGTTGTCCAAAACAGCTTCCAATCGAATGTTCATGTGATTGGAAAAGGCAGGAGAGTGCAGAGGTACTGTTTTCTATCAGGTGGCAAGCTGCGCACACAATCCCAGTGTTGTACAGCTTCCTTCTTCACCTTTCCGAAGGTGCCGCTCTCTCCGGCTCCCGGAGGCGAAGAAGCGGCTTCTTCGCGCAAAGACGATTGTGCCGCTCACTGTGCTCTCCTTAGCGCGGCTTCTGCCGAAAGACGCCCGGGAGCGGCTCTTAGCTCCGGAGAGCATCGTACCTTCGTCTTTAGCGTCTTTTGTGGTCTACATCCTAGCAGAAAGATTTTCCACTCTGTCTGGCTATGAAAAACCGTGCCAGCGCAGAAAACAACTCCCATCGTGACAGGGAAGTTGCAGAGAGGTCTGTAAAGTGTTTGGCTGGAAGAAAAGTTGTCCAAAACAGCTTCCAATCGAATGTTCATGTGATTGAAAAAGTCAGGAGAGTGCAAAGGCACTGTTTTCTATCAGGTGGCAAGCTGCGCACACAATCCCAGTGTTGTACAGCTTCCTTCTTCACCTTTCCGAAGGTGCCGCTCTCTCCGGCTCTTGGAGCAGTAGAAGCGGCTTCTTCGCGCAAAGACGATTGTGCTGCTCACAGTGCTGTGCTGAGCGCGGCTTTTGCCAATAGACGCCCGGGAGCGGCTCTTAGCACCGGAGAGCATCGTACCTTCGTCTTTAGCGTCTCTTCTCGTCTACATCTTAGAGGAAAGGTTTTCCACTATGTCGTGCTAGGAAAAACAGTGCCAGCACAGAAAACATCTCCCATCGTGATCGAGAAGTTGCATAGAAGTCTGGCAAGGGTTTGGCTGGAAGAAAAGTTGTCCAAAACAGCTTCCAATCGAATGTTCATGTGATTGGAAAAGTCAGGAGAGTGCAAAGGTACTGTTTTCTATCATCTGGCAAGCTGGGCACAGAATCCCAGTGTTGTACAGCTTCCTTCTTCACCTTTTCGAAACTGCCGCTCTCTCCGGCTCAAGGAGCCGAAGAAGCGGCTTCTTCGCGCAAAGACGATTGTGCCGCTCACTGTGCTCTCCTTAGAGCGGCTTCTGCCGAAAGAGGCCCGGGAGCGGCTCTTAGCTCCGGAGAGCATCGTACCTTCGTCTTTAGCGTCTCTTCTCGTCTACATTTTAGTCGAAAGCTTTTCCACTATGTCTGCTAGGAAAAACCATGCCAACAAAGAAAACAACTCCCATCGTGACCGAGAAGTTGCACGGAGGCCTGGAAAGTGTTTGGCTGGAAGAAAAGAAAAGTTGTCCAAAAGAGCTTCCAATCGAATGTTCATGTGTTTGGAAAAGTCAGGAGAGGGCAAAGCTACTGTTTTCTATCAGGTGGCAAGCTGCGCACAGAATCCCAGTGTTGTACAGCTTCCTTCTTCACCTGTCCGAAGGTGCCGCTCTCTCCGGCTCCCGGAGGCGAAGAAGCGGCTTCTTCGTGCAAAGACGATTGTGCCGCTCACTGTGCTCTCCATAGGGCGGCTTCTGCCGAAAGAGGCCCGGGAGCGGCTCTTAGCTCCGGAGAGCATCGTACCTTCGTCTTTAGCGTCTCTTCTCGTCTACATCTTAGCAAAAAGCTTTTCAACTATGTCTGGTGAGGAAAAACTGTGCCAGCACAGAAAACATCTCCCATCGTGTTCTGGACGTTGCACGGAGGTCTTCCAAGTGTTTGACATGAAGAAAAGAAAAGTTGTCCAAATCAGCTTCCAATCGAATGTTCATGTGATTGGAAAATCAGGAGAGTGCAAAGGTACTGTTTTCTATCAGGTGGCAAGCTGCGCACACAATCCCAGTGTTGTACAGCTTCCTTCTTCACCTTTCCGAAGGTGCCGCTCTCTCCGGCTCCCGGAGGCGAAGAAGCGGCTTCTTCGCGCAAAGACGATTGTGCCGCTCACTGTGCTCTCTTAGCGCGGCTTCTGCTAAAAGAAGCCCGAGAGCGGCACTTAGCTCCGGAGAGTATCGTAACTTCGTCTTTAGCGTCTTTTGGTCTACATCTTAGCAAAAAGCTTTTCCACTATGTCTATCTAGGAAAAACCGTGACAGCTTAGAAAACATCACCCATCGTGATCGAGAAGTTGGCAAGCTGGGCACACAATCCCAGTGCTGTACAGCTTCATTCTTCACCTTTCCGAAGCTGCCGCTCTCTCCGGCTGCCCGAGGCGAAGAAGTGGCTTCTTCGCGCAAAGACGATTGTGCCGCTCACTGTGCTCTCCATAGCGCGGCTTCTGCCGAAAGAGGCCCGGGAGCGGCGCTTAGCTCAGGAGAGCATCGTACCTTCGTCTTTAGCGTCTCTTCTCCTCTACATCTTAGCAGAAAACTTTTCCACTATGATTTCCTAGGAAAAACTTTGCCAGCACTGAAAACACCTCCTATCGTGCTCTAGACGTTGCACGGAGGTGTGCCGAGTGTTTCGGAAGAAGGGAAAGAAACTTGTCCAAAACAGCTTCCAATCGAATGTTCATATTATTGGAAAAGTCAGGAAAGTGCAAAGGTACTATTTCCTATCAGTTGGCAAGCTGCGCACACAATCCCAGTGTTGTACAGCTTCCTTCTTCACCTGTCCGAAGGTGCCACTCTCTCCGGCTCCCGGAGGCGAAGAAGCGGCTTCTTCGCGCAAAGACGATTGTGCCGCTCACTCTGCTCTCCTAAGCGCGGCTACTGCCGAAAGAGGCCCGGAAGCGGCTCTTAGCTCCGGAGGGCATCGTACCTTCGTCTTTAGCGTCTCTTCTCGTCTACAGCTTAGCAAAAAGCTTTTCCACTATGTCTGTCGAGGAAAAACTTTGCCAGCACAGAAAACATCTCCTAACGTGTTCTAGACGTTCCTCGGAGGTGTGCCGAGTGTTTCGGAAGAAGGGAAAGAAACTTGTCCAAAACAGCTTCCAATCGAATGTTCATGTGATTGGAAAAGTCAGGAAAGTGCAAAGGTACTATTTCCTGTCAGTTGGCAAGCTGCGCACAGAATCCCAGTGTTGTACAGCTTCCTTCTTCACCTGTCCGAAGGTGCCACTCTCTCCGGCTCCCGGAGGCGAAGAAGCGGCTTCTTCGCGCAAAGACGATTGTGCCGCTCACTCTGCTCTCCTAAGCGCGGCTACTGCCGAAAGACGCCCGGGAGCGGCTCTTAGCTCCGGAGAGCATCGTACCTTCGTCTTTAGAGTCTCTTCTCGTCTACATCTTAGCAAAAAGCATTTCCGCTATGTCTGGCGAGGAAAAACTTTGCCAGCACTGAAACACCTACTATCGTGTTCTAGACCTAGCACCGAGGTGTGCCGAGTGTTATGGAAGAAGGGAACGAAACTTGTCCAAAACAGCTTCCAATCGAATGTTCATGTGATTGGAAAAGTCAGAAGAGTGCAAATGTACTGTTTTCTATCAGATGGCAAGCTGCGCACACAATCCCAGTGTTGTACGGCTTTCTTCTTCACCTGTCCGAAGGTGCCACTCTCTCCGGCTCCCGAAGGCGAAAAAGCGGCTTCTTCGCGCAAAGAAGATTGTGCCGCTCACTGTGCTCTCCTTAGAGCGGCTTCTGCCGAAAGAGGCCCGGGAGCGGCTCTTAGCTCCGGAGAGCATTGTACCTTCTTCTTTAGCGTCTCTTCTCGTCTACATCTTAGACGAAAGCTTTTCCACTCTGTCTGGCTATGAAAAACCGTGCCAGCGCAGAAAACAACTCCCATCGTGTTCTAGAGGTTGCACGATCCCTATACTTAGGCTGATTTTCCTTCCTGGAAATAAAGTTAGGTTTCAGCCTAGGGCTTGGGTTTCTTTAACCAGGAAGCCCTGAGTTCCAGGCTTACTTCATCTGCCAAAGGCATCCCAAAGGGAGTGCAGAAGTGCCACAACATGGCTGCTTTCACGGCTTTTTCCTTGGCAAGAAGCCTAACACCAGGCTGATTTGCCTTCCAAGGGTTACTGTTAGGCTTAGGCCTAGGGCTAGGATTTTTGAAACTAGGAAGCCCTGGGCTCCAGGCACACTGCAGCTGTTCAAGGCATCCCAAGGGGAGTACAAAAGTGCAACAACATGGCAGCTTTCACAGCTTTTTCCTTGGCACCATCCCTATACCTAGGCTGATTTATCTGCCTAGGGTTAGGGTTAGGGTTCAGCCTAGGGCTTGGATTTCTTTAACCAGGAAGCCCTGAGTTCCAGGCTTACTTCATCTGCCAAAGGCATCCCAAAGGGAGTGCAGAAGTGCCACAACATGGCTGCTTTCACGGCTTTTCCCTTAGGAAGAACCCTAATACCCGGCTGATTTACCTTCCTAGGGTTACTGTTAGGCTTAGGCCTAGGACTTTTAAAACCAGGAAGCCCTGGGCTCCAGGCACACTGCAGCTGCAAAAGGCATCCCAAGGGGAGCGCAAAAGTGACGCAACTTGGCTGCCACCACTGATATTTCCATGAGACCATCCCGAACCATAGGCTGATTTTCCTTCCTAGGGTTAAGGTTTGAGTTACGCCTAGGGGAAGGGTCTATTAACCAGAAAGCCCTGAGTTCCAAGAACACAGCAGCTGCGAAGGACTAGCCAAGAAGAGCGCAAAAGTACCACAACATGCCTGCCTCCACAGCTTTTTCCTTGGGGACATGCCTAATTCCTGGCTGATTTGCCTTTCTCGTCTTAGGGTTGGGGTTCGGCCTAGGGCTAGGATTTTTAAAAGCAGGAAGCCCTGAGTTCCAGGCACACTGGAGCTGTGAAAGGCATCCAAAAGGGAGTGCAAAAGTGCCACAACATGGCTGCTTTCACGGCTTTTTCCTTGGCAAGAAGCCTAACACCAGGCTGATTTACTTTCCCAGGGTTACTGTTAGGCTTAGGCCTAGGGCTAGGATTTTTGAAACTAGGAAGCCCTTAGCTCCAGACACACTGCAGCTGTTCAAGGCATCCCAAGGGGAGTACAAAAGTGCAACAACATGGCAGCTTTCACAGCTTTTTCCTTGGCACCATCCCTATACCTAGGCTGATTTATCTGCCTAGGGTTAGGGTTAGGGTTCAGCCTAGGGCTGTGATTTCTTTAACCAGGAAGCCCTGAGTTCCAGGCTTACTTCATCTGCCAAAGGCATCCCAAAGGGAGTGCAGAAGTGCCACAACATGGCTGCTTTCACGGCTTTTCCCTTAGGAAGAACCCTAATACCCGGCTGATTTACCTTCCTAGGGTTACTGTTAGGCTTAGGCCTAGGACTTTTAAAACCAGGAAGCCCTGGGCTCCAGGCACACTGCAGCTGCGAAAGGCATCCCAAGGGGAGCGCAAAAGTGACGCAACTTGGCTGCCACCACTGATATTTCCATGAGACCATCCCGAACCATAGGCTGATTTTCCTTCCTAGGGTTAAGGTTTGAGTTACGCCTAGGGGAAGGGTCTATTAACCAGAAAGCCCTGAGTTCCAAGAACACAGCAGCTGCGAAGGACTAGCCAAGAAGAGCGCAAAAGTACCACAACATGCCTGCCTCCACAGCTTTTTCCTTGGGGACATGCCTAATTCCTGGCTGATTTGCCTTTCTCGTCTTAGGGTTGGGGTTCGGCCTAGGGCTAGGATTTTTAAAAGCAGGAAGCCCTGAGTTCCAGGCACACTGGAGCTGTGAAAGGCATCCAAAAGGGAGTGCAAAAGTGCCACAACATGGCTGCTTTCACGGCTTTTTCCTTGGCAACAAGCCTAACACCAGGCTGATTTACTTTCCCAGGGTTACTGTTAGGCTTAGGCCTAGGGCTAGGATTTTTGAAACTAGGAAGCCCTTAGCTCCAGGCACACTGCAGCTGTTCAAGGCATCCCAAGGGGAGTACAAAAGTGCAACAACATGGCAGCTTTCACAGCTTTTTCCTTGGCACCATCCCTATACCTAGGCTGATTTATCTGCCTAGGGTTAGGGTTAGGGTTCAGCCTAGGGCTGTGATTTCTTTAACCAGGAAGCCCTGAGTTCCAGGCTTACTTCATCTGCCAAAGGCATCCCAAAGGGAGTGCAGAAGTGCCACAACATGGCTGCTTTCACGGCTTTTTCCTTGGCAAGAAGCCTAACACCAGGCTGACATACTTTCCCAGGGTTACTGTTAGGCTTAGGCCTAGGGCTAGGATTTTTGAAACTAGGAAGCCCTTAGCTCCAGGCACACTGCAGCTGTTCAAGGCATCCCAAGGGGAGTACAAAAGTGCAACAACATGGCAGCTTTCACAGCTTTTCCTTGACACCATCCCTATACCTAGGCTGATTTATCTGCCTAGGGTTAGGGTTAGGGTTCAGCCTAGGGCTTGGATTTCTTTAACCAGGAAGCCCTGAGTTCCAGGCTTACTTCATCTGCCAAAGGCATCCCAAAGGGAGTGCAGAAGTGCCACAACATGGCTGCTTTCACGGCTTTTCCCTTAGGAAGAACCCTAATACCCGGCTGATTTACCTTCCTAGGGTTACTGTTAGGCTTAGGCCTAGGACTTTTAAAACCAGGAAGCCCTGGGCTCCAGGCACACTGCAGCTGCGAAAGGCATCCCAAGGGGAGCGCAAAAGTGACGCAACTTGGCTGCCACCACTGATATTTCCATGAGACCATCCCGAACCATAGGCTGATTTTCCTTCCTAGGGTTAAGGTTTGAGTTACGCCTAGGGGAAGGGTCTATTAACCAGAAAGCCCTGAGTTCCAAGAACACAGCAGCTGCGAAGGACTAGCCAAGAAGAGCGCAAAAGTAGCACAACATGCCTGCCTCCACAGCTTTTTCCTTGGGGACATGCCTAATTCCTGGCTGATTTGCCTTTCTCGTCTTAGGGTTGGGGTTCGGCCTAGGGCTAGGATTTTTAAAATCAGGAAGCCCTGAGTTCCAGGCACACTGCAGCTGTGAAAGGCATCCAAAAGGGAGTGCAAAAGTGCCACAACATGGCTGCTTTCACGGCTTTTTCCTTGGCAAGAAGCCTAACACCAGGCTGACATACTTTCCCAGGGTTACTGTTAGGCTTAGGCCTAGGGCTAGGATTTTTGAAACTAGGAAGCCCTGGGCTCCAGGCACACTGTAGCTGTTCAAGGCATCCCAAGGGGAGTACAAAAGTGCAACAACATGGCAGCTTTCACAGCTTTTTCCTTGGCACCATCCCTATACCTAGGTTGATTTATCTGCCTAGGGTTAGGGTTAGGGTTCAGCCTAGGGCTTGGATTTCTTTAACCAGGAAGCCCTGAGTTCCAGGCTTACTTCATCTGCCAAAGGCATCCCAAAGGGAGTGCAGAAGTGCCACAACATGGCTGCTTTCACGGCTTTTTCCTTGGCAAGAAGCCTAACACCAGGCTGACATACTTTCCCAGGGTTACTGTTAGGCTTAGGCCTAGGGCTAGGATTTTTGAAACTAGGAAGCCCTTAGCTCCAGGCACACTGCAGCTGTTCAAGGCATCCCAAGGGGAGTACAAAAGTGCAACAACATGGCAGCTTTCACAGCTTTTCCTTGACACCATCCCTATACCTAGGCTGATTTATCTGCCTAGGGTTAGGGTTAGGGTTCAGCCTAGGGCTTGGATTTCTTTAACCAGGAAGCCCTGAGTTCCAGGCTTACTTCATCTGCCAAAGGCATCCCAAAGGGAGTGCAGAAGTGCCACAACATGGCTGCTTTCACGGCTTTTCCCTTAGGAAGAACCCTAATACCCGGCTGATTTACCTTCCTAGGGTTACTGTTAGGCTTAGGCCTAGGACTTTTAAAACCAGGAAGCCCTGGGCTCCAGGCACACTGCAGCTGCGAAAGGCATCCCAAGGGGAGCGCAAAAGTGACGCAACTTGGCTGCCACCACTGATATTTCCATGAGACCATCCCGAACCATAGGCTGATTTTCCTTCCTAGGGTTAAGGTTTGAGTTACGCCTAGGGGAAGGGTCTATTAACCAGAAAGCCCTGAGTTCCAAGAACACAGCAGCTGCGAAGGACTAGCCAAGAAGAGCGCAAAAGTAGCACAACATGCCTGCCTCCACAGCTTTTTCCTTGGGGACATGCCTAATTCCTGGCTGATTTGCCTTTCTCGTCTTAGGGTTGGGGTTCGGCCTAGGGCTAGGATTTTTAAAATCAGGAAGCCCTGAGTTCCAGGCACACTGCAGCTGTGAAAGGCATCCAAAAGGGAGTGCAAAAGTGCCACAACATGGCTGCTTTCACGGCTTTTTCCTTGGCAAGAAGCCTAACACCAGGCTGACATACTTTCCCAGGGTTACTGTTAGGCTTAGGCCTAGGGCTAGGATTTTTGAAACTAGGAAGCCCTGGGCTCCAGGCACACTGTAGCTGTTCAAGGCATCCCAAGGGGAGTACAAAAGTGCAACAACATGGCAGCTTTCACAGCTTTTTCCTTGGCACCATCCCTATACCTAGGTTGATTTATCTGCCTAGGGTTAGGGTTAGGGTTCAGCCTAGGGCTTGGATTTCTTTAACCAGGAAGCCCTGAGTTCCAGGCTTACTTCATCTGCCAAAGGCATCCCAAAGGGAGTGCAGAAGTGCCACAACATGGCTGCTTTCACGGCTTTTCCCTTAGGAAGAACCCTAATACCCGGCTGATTTACCTTCCTAGGGTTACTGTTAGGCTTAGGCCTAGGACTTTTAAAACCAGGAAGCCCTGGGCTCCAGGCACACTGCAGCTGCGAAAGGCATCCCAAGGGGAGCGCAAAAGTGACGCAACTTGGCTGCCACCACTGATATTTCCATGAGACCATCCCGAACCATAGGCTGATTTTCCTTCCTAGGGTTAAGGTTTGAGTTACGCCTAGGGGAAGGGTCTATTAACCAGAAAGCCCTGAGTTCCAAGAACACAGCAGCTGCGAAGGACTAGCCAAGAAGAGCGCAAAAGTAGCACAACATGCCTGCCTCCACAGCTTTTTCCTTGGGGACATGCCTAATTCCTGGCTGATTTGCCTTTCTCGTCTTAGGGTTGGGGTTCGGCCTAGGGCTAGGATTTTTAAAATCAGGAAGCCCTGAGTTCCAGGCACACTGGAGCTGTGAAAGGCATCCAAAAGGGAGTGCAAAAGTGCCACAACATGGCTGCTTTCACGGCTTTTTCCTTGGCAAGAAGCCTAACATCAGGCTGATTTACTTTCCCAGGGTTACTGTTAGGCTTAGGCCTAGGGCTAGGATTTTTGAAACTAGGAAGCCCTTAGCTCCAGGCACACTGCAGCTGTTCAAGGCATCCCAAGGGGAGTACAAAAGTGCAACAACATGGCAGCTTTCACAGCTTTTTCCTTGGCACCATCCCTATACCTAGGCTGATTTATCTGCCTAGGGTTAGGGTTAGGGTTCAGCCTAGGGCTTGGATTTCTTTAACCAGGAAGCCCTGAGTTCCAGGCTTACTTCATCTGCCAAAGGCATCCCAAAGGGAGTGCAGAAGTGCCACAACATGGCTGCTTTCACGGCTTTTTCCTTGGCAAGAAGCCTAACACCAGGCTGACATACTTTCCCAGGGTTACTGTTAGGCTTAGGCCTAGGGCTAGGATTTTTGAAACTAGGAAGCCCTTAGCTCCAGGCACACTGCAGCTGTTCAAGGCATCCCAAGGGGAGTACAAAAGTGCAACAACATGGCAGCTTTCACAGCTTTTCCTTGACACCATCCCTATACCTAGGCTGATTTATCTGCCTAGGGTTAGGGTTAGGGTTCAGCCTAGGGCTGTGATTTCTTTAACCAGGAAGCCCTGAGTTCCAGGCTTACTTCATCTGCCAAAGGCATCCCAAAGGGAGTGCAGAAGTGCCACAACATGGCTGCTTTCACGGCTTTTCCCTTAGGAAGAACCCTAATACCCGGCTGATTTACCTTCCTAGGGTTACTGTTAGGCTTAGGCCTAGGACTTTTAAAACCAGGAAGCCCTGGGCTCCAGGCACACTGCAGCTGCGAAAGGCATCCCAAGGGGAGCGCAAAAGTGACGCAACTTGGCTGCCACCACTGATATTTCCATGAGACCATCCCGAACCATAGGCTGATTTTCCTTCCTAGGGTTAAGGTTTGAGTTACGCCTAGGGTAAGGGTCTATTAACCAGAAAGCCCTGAGTTCCAAGAACACAGCAGCTGCGAAGGACTAGCCAAGAAGAGCGCAAAAGTAGCACAACATGCCTGCCTCCACAGCTTTTTCCTTGGGGACATGCCTAATTCCTGGCTGATTTGCCTTTCTCGTCTTAGGGTTGGGGTTCGGCCTAGGGCTAGGATTTTTAAAATCAGGAAGCCCTGAGTTCCAGGCACACTGCAGCTGTGAAAGGCATCCAAAAGGGAGTGCAAAAGTGCCACAACATGGCTGCTTTCACGGCTTTTTCCTTGGCAAGAAGCCTAACACCAGGCTGACATACTTTCCCAGGGTTACTGTTAGGCTTAGGCCTAGGGCTAGGATTTTTGAAACTAGGAAGCCCTGGGCTCCAGGCACACTGCAGCTGTTCAAGGCATCCCAAGGGGAGTACAAAAGTGCAACAACATGGCAGCTTTCACAGCTTTTTCCTTGGCACCATCCCTATACCTAGGTTGATTTATCTGCCTAGGGTTAGGGTTAGGGTTCAGCCTAGGGCTTGGATTTCTTTAACCAGGAAGCCCTGAGTTCCAGGCTTACTTCATCTGCCAAAGGCATCCCAAAGGGAGTGCAGAAGTGCCACAACATGGCTGCTTTCACGGCTTTTCCCTTAGGAAGAACCCTAATACCCGGCTGATTTACCTTCCTAGGGTTACTGTTAGGCTTAGGCCTAGGACTTTTAAAACCAGGAAGCCCTGGGCTCCAGGCACACTGCAGCTGCGAAAGGCATCCCAAGGGGAGCGCAAAAGTGACGCAACTTGGCTGCCACCACTGATATTTCCATGAGACCATCCCGAACCATAGGCTGATTTTCCTTCCTAGGGTTAAGGTTTGAGTTACGCCTAGGGGAAGGGTCTATTAACCAGAAAGCCCTGAGTTCCAAGAACACAGCAGCTGCGAAGGACTAGCCAAGAAGAGCGCAAAAGTACCACAACATGCCTGCCTCCACAGCTTTTTCCTTGGGGACATGCCTAATTCCTGGCTGATTTGCCTTTCTCGTCTTAGGGTTGGGGTTCGGCCTAGGGCTAGGATTTTTAAAATCAGGAAGCCCTGAGTTCCAGGCACACTGGAGCTGTGAAAGGCATCCAAAAGGGAGTGCAAAAGTGCCACAACATGGCTGCTTTCACGGCTTTTTCCTTGGCAAGAAGCCTAACATCAGGCTGATTTACTTTCCCAGGGTTACTGTTAGGCTTAGGCCTAGGGCTAGGATTTTTGAAACTAGGAAGCCCTTAGCTCCAGGCACACTGCAGCTGTTCAAGGCATCCCAAGGGGAGTACAAAAGTGCAACAACATGGCAGCTTTCACAGCTTTTTCCTTGGCACCATCCCTATACCTAGGCTGATTTATCTGCCTAGGGTTAGGGTTAGGGTTCAGCCTAGGGCTGTGATTTCTTTAACCAGGAAGCCCTGAGTTCCAGGCTTACTTCATCTGCCAAAGGCATCCCAAAGGGAGTGCAGAAGTGCCACAACATGGCTGCTTTCACGGCTTTTCCCTTAGGAAGAACCCTAATACCCGGCTGATTTACCTTCCTAGGGTTACTGTTAGGCTTAGGCCTAGGACTTTTAAAACCAGGAAGCCCTGGGCTCCAGGCACACTGCAGCTGCAAAAGGCATCCAAAGGGGAGCGCAAAAGTGACGCAACTTGGCTGCCACCACTGATATTTCCATGAGACCATCCCGAACCATAGGCTGATTTTCCTTCCTAGGGTTAAGGTTTGAGTTACGCCTAGGGTAAGGGTTCTATTAACCAGAAAGCCCTGAGTTCCAAGAACACAGCAGCTGCGAAGGACTAGCCAAGAAGAGCGCAAAAGTACCACAACATGCCTGCCTCCACAGCTTTTTCCTTGGGGACATGCCTAATTCCTGGCTGATTTGCCTTTCTCGTCTTAGGGTTGGGGTTCGGCCTAGGGCTAGGATTTTTAAAATCAGGAAGCCCTGAGTTCCAGGCACACTGGAGCTGTGAAAGGCATCCAAAAGGGAGTGCAAAAGTGCCACAACATGGCTGTTTCACGGCTTTTTCCTTGGCAAGAAGCCTAACATCAGGCTGATTTACTTTCCCAGGGTTACTGTTAGGCTTAGGCCTAGGGCTAGGATTTTTGAAACTAGGAAGCCCTTAGCTCCAGGCACACTGCAGCTGTTCAAGGCATCCCAAGGGGAGTACAAAAGTGCAACAACATGGCAGCTTTCACAGCTTTTTCCTTGGCACCATCCCTATACCTAGGCTGATTTATCTGCCTAGGGTTAGGGTTAGGGTTCAGCCTAGGGCTTGGATTTCTTTAACCAGGAAGCCCTGAGTTCCAGGCTTACTTCATCTGCCAAAGGCATCCCAAAGGGAGTGCAGAAGTGCCACAACATGGCTGCTTTCACGGCTTTTCCCTTAGGAAGAACCCTAATACCCGGCTGATTTACCTTCCTAGGGTTACTGTTAGGCTTAGGCCTAGGACTTTTAAAACCAGGAAGCCCTGGGCTCCAGGCACACTGCAGCTGCGAAAGGCATCCCAAGGGGAGCGCAAAAATGACGCAACTTGGCTGCCACCACTGATATTTCCATGAGACCATCCCGAACCATAGGCTGATTTTCCTTCCTAGGGTTAAGGTTTGAGTTACGCCTAGGGTAAGGGTTCTATTAACCAGAAAGCCCTGAGTTCCAAGAACACAGCAGCTGCGAAGGACTAGCCAAGAAGAGCGCAAAAGTACCACAACATGCCTGCCTCCACAGCTTTTTCCTTGGGGACATGCCTAATTCCTGGCTGATTTGCCTTTCTCGTCTTAGGGTTGGGGTTCGGCCTAGGGCTAGGATTTTTAAAAGCAGGAAGCCCTGAGTTCCAGGCACACTGGAGCTGTGAAAGGCATCCAAAAGGGAGTGCAAAAGTGCCACAACATGGCTGCTTTCACGGCTTTTTCCTTGGCAAGAAGCCTAACACCAGGCTGATTTACTTTCCCAGGGTTACTGTTAGGCTTAGGCCTAGGGCTAGGATTTTTGAAACTAGGAAGCCCTTAGCTCCAGGCACACTGCAGCTGTTCAAGGCATCCCAAGGGGAGTACAAAAGTGCAACAACATGGCAGCTTTCACAGCTTTTTCCTTGGCAAGAAGCCTAACACCAGGCTGATTTACCTTCCCAGGGTTACTGTTAGGCTTAGGCCTAGGGCTAGGATTTTTGAAACTAGGAAGCCCTGGGCTCCAGGCACACTGCAGCTGTTCAAGGCATCCCAAGGGGAGTACAAAAGTGCAACAACATGGCAGCTTTCACAGCTTTTTCCTTGGCACCATCCCTATACCTAGGCTGATTTATCTGCCTAGGGTTAGGGTTAGGGTTCAGCCTAGGGCTTGGATTTCTTTAACCAGGAAGCCCTGAGTTCCAGGCTTACTTCATCTGCCAAAGGCATCCCAAAGGGAGTGCAGAAGTGCCACAACATGGCTGCTTTCACGGCTTTTTCCTTGGCAAGAAGCCTAACATCAGGCTGATTTACCTTCCCAGGGTTACTGTTAGGCTTAGGCCTAGGGCTAGGATTTTTGAAACTAGGAAGCCCTTA
This sequence comes from Ammospiza caudacuta, assembly GCF_027887145.1. NCBI lineage: Eukaryota > Metazoa > Chordata > Aves > Passeriformes > Passerellidae > Ammospiza > Ammospiza caudacuta. The sequence continues at coordinate 219,615 of NW_026682923.1, forward strand.
GCTCCAGGCACACTGCAGCTGTTCAAGGCATCCCAAGGGGAGTACAAAAGTGCAACAACATGGCAGCTTTCACAGCTTTTTCCTTGGCACCATCCCTATACCTAGGCTGATTTATCTGCCTAGGGTTAGGGTTAGGGTTCAGCCTAGGGCTTGAATTTTTTTAACCAGGAAGCCCTGAGTTCCAGGCTTACTTCATCTGCCAAAGGCATCCCAAAGGGAGTGCAGAAGTGCCACAACATGGCTGCTTTCACGGCTTTTCCCTTAGGAAGAACCCTAATACCCGGCTGATTTACCTTCCCAGGGTTACTGTTAGGCTTAGGCCTAGGACTTTTAAAACCAGGAAGCCCTGGGCTCCAGGCACACTGCAGCTGCGAAAGGCATCCAAAGGGGAGCGCAAAAGTGACGCAACTTGGCTGCCACCACTGATATTTCCATGAGACCATCCCGAACCATAGGTTGATTTTCCTTCCTAGGGTTAAGGTTTGAGTTACGCCTAGGGTAAGGGTTCTATTAACCAGAAAGCCCTGAGTTCCAAGAACACAGCAGCTGCGAAGGACTAGCCAAGAAGAGCGCAAAAGTACCACAACATGCCTGCCTCCACAGCTTTTTCCTTGGGGACATGCCTAATTCCTGGCTGATTTGCCTTTCTCGTCTTAGGGTTGGGGTTCGGCCTAGGGCTAGGATTTTTAAAATCAGGAAGCCCTGAGTTCCAGGCACACTGGAGCTGTGAAAGGCATCCAAAAGGGAGTGCAAAAGTGCCACAACATGGCTGCTTTCACGGCTTTTTCCTTGGCAAGAAGCCTAACACCAGGCTGATTTGCCTTCCCAGGGTTACTGTTAGGCTTAGGCCTAGGGCTAGGATTTTTAAAACTAGGAAGCCCTGGGCTCCAGGCACACTGCAGCTGTTCAAGGCATCCCAAGGGGAGTACAAAAGTGCAACAACATGGCAGCTTTCACAGCTTTTTCCTTGGCACCATCCCTATACCTAGGCTGATTTATCTGCCTAGGGTTAGGGTTAGGGTTCAGCCTAGGGCTTGGATTTTTTTAACCAGGAAGCCCTGAGTTCCAGGCTTACTTCATCTGCCAAAGGCATCCCAAAGGGAGTGCAGAAGTGCCACAACATGGCTGCTTTCACGGCTTTTCCCTTAGGAAGAACCCTAATACCCGGCTGATTTACCTTCCTAGGGTTACTGTTAGGCTTAGGCCTAGGACTTTTAAAACCAGGAAGCCCTGGGCTCCAGGCACACTGCAGCTGTGAAAGGCATCCCAAGGGGAGCGCAAAAGTGACGCAACTTGGCTGCCACCACTGATATTTCCATGAGACCATCCAGAACCATAGGCTGATTTTCCTTCCTAGGGTTAAGGTTTGAGTTACGCCTAGGGTAAGGGTTCTATTAACCAGAAAGCCCTGAGTTCCAAGAACACAGCAGCTGCAAAGGACTAGCCAAGAAGAGCGCAAAAGTACCACAACATGCCTGCCTCCACAGCATTTTCCTTGGGGACATGCCTAATTCCTGGCTGATTTGCCTTTCTCGTCTTAGGGTTGGGGTTCGGCCTAGGGCTAGGATTTTTAAAATCAGGAAGCCCTGAGTTCCAGGCACACTGGAGCTGTGAAAGGCATCCAAAAGGGATTGCAAAAGTGCCACAACATGGCTGCTTTCACGGCTTTTTCCTTGGCAAGAAGCCTAACATCAGGCTGATTTACTTTCCCAGGGTTACTGTTAGGCTTAGGCCTAGGGCTAGGATTTTTAAAACTAGGAAGCCCTGGGCTCCAGGCACACTGCAGCTGTTCAAGGCATCCCAAGGGGAGTACAAAAGTGCAACAACATGGCAGCTTTCACAGCTTTTTCCTTGGCACCATCCCTATACCTAGGCTGATTTATCTGCCTAGGGTTAGGGTTAGGGTTCAGCCTAGGGCTTGGATTTCTTTAACCAGGAAGCCCTGAGTTCCAGGCTTACTTCATCTGCCAAAGGCATCCCAAAGGGAGTGCAGAAGTGCCACAACATGGCTGCTTTCACGGCTTTTCCCTTAGGAAGAACCCTAATACCCGGCTGATTTACCTTCCTAGGGTTACTGTTAGGCTTAGGCCTAGGACTTTTAAAACCAGGAAGCCCTGGGCTCCAGGCACACTGCAGCTGCGAAAGGCATCCCAAGGGGAGCGCAAAAGTGACGCAACTTGGCTGCCACCACTGATATTTCCATGAGACCATCCCGAACCATAGGCTGATTTTCCTTCCTAGGGTTAAGGTTTGAGTTACGCCTAGGGTAAGGGTTCTATTAACCAGAAAGCCCTGAGTTCCAAGAACACAGCAGCTGCGAAGGACTAGCCAAGAAGAGCGCAAAAGTAGCACAACATGCCTGCCTCCACAGCTTTTTCCTTGGGGACATGCCTAATTCCTGGCTGATTTGCCTTTCTCGTCTTAGGGTTGGGGTTCGGCCTAGGGCTAGGATTTTTAAAATCAGGAAGCCCTGAGTTCCAGGCACACTGCAGCTGTGAAAGGCATCCAAAAGGGAATGCAAAAGTGCCACAACATGGCTGCTTTCACGGCTTTTTCCTTGGCAAGAAGCCTAACACCAGGCTGATTTACTTTCCCAGGGTTACTGTTAGGCTTAGGCCTAGGGCTAGGATTTTTGAACCTAGGAAGCCCTTAGCTCCAGGCACACTGCAGCTGTTCAAGGCATCCCAAGGGGAGTACAAAAGTGCAACAACATGGCAGCTTTCACAGCTTTTTCCTTGGCACCATCCCTATACCTAGGCTGATTTATCTGCCTAGGGTTAGGGTTAGGGTTCAGCCTAGGGCTTGGATTTCTTTAACCAGGAAGCCCTGAGTTCCAGGCTTACTTAATCTGCCAAAGGCATCCCAAAGGGAGTGCAGAAGTGCCACAACATGGCTGCTTTCACGGCTTTTTCCTTGGCAAGAAGCCTAACATCAGGCTGATTTACTTTCCCAGGGTTACTGTTAGGCTTAGGCCTAGGGCTAGGATTTTTGAAACTAGGAAGCCCTTAGCTCCAGGCACACTGCAGCTGTTCAAGGCATCCCAAGGGGAGTACAATAGTGCAACAACATGGCAGCTTTCACAGCTTTTTCCTTGGCACCATCCCTATACCTGGGCTGATTTATCTGCCTCGGGTTAGGGTTAGGGTTCAGCCTAGGGCTTGAATTTTTTTAACCAGGAAGCCCTGAGTTCCAGGCTTACTTCATCTGCCAAAGGCATCCCAAAGGGAGTGTAGAAGTGCCACAACATGGCTGCTTTCACGGCTTTTCCCTTAGGAAGAACCCTAATACCCGGCTGATTTACCTTCCTAGGGTTACTGTTAGGCTTAGGCCTAGGACTTTTAAAACCAGGAAGCCCTGGGCTCCAGGCACACTGCAGCTGCGAAAGGCATCCAAAGGGGAGCGCAAAAGTGACGCAACTTGGCTGCCACCACTGATATTTCCATGAGACCATCCCGAACCATAGGCTGATTTTCCTTCCTAGGGTTAAGGTTTGAGTTACGCCTAGGGTAAGGGTTCTATTAACCAGAAAGCCCTGAGTTCCAAGAACACAGCAGCTGCGAAGGACTAGCCAAGAAGAGCGCAAAAGTACCACAACATGCCTGCCTCCACAGCTTTTTCCTTGGGGACATGCCTAATTCCTGGCTGATTTGCCTTTCTCGTCATAGGGTTGGGGTTCGGCCTAGGGCTAGGATTTTTAAAAGCAGGAAGCCCTGAGTTCCAGGCACACTGGAGCTGTGAAAGGCATCCAAAAGGGATTGCAGAAGTGCCACAACATGGCTGCTTTCACGGCTTGTTCCTTGGCAAGACGCCTAACACCAGGCTGACTTACCTTCCCAGGGTTACTATTAGGCTTAGGCCTAGGGCTAGGATTTTTAAAACTAGGAAGCCCTGGGCTCCAGGCACACTGCAGCTGTTCAAGGCATCCCAAGGGGAGTACAAAAGTGCAACAACATGGCAGCTTTCACAGCTTTTTCCTTGGCACCATCCCTATACCTAGGCTGATTTATCTGCCTAGGGTTAGGGTTAGGGTTCAGCCTAGGGCTTGAATTTCTTTAACCAGGAAGCCCTGAGTTCCAGGCTTACTTCATCTGCCAAAGGCATCCCAAAGGGAGTGCAGAAGTGCCACAACATGGCTGCTTTCACGGCTTTTCCCTTAGGAAGAACCCTAATACCCGGCTGATTTACCTTCCTAGGGTTACTGTTAGGCTTAGGCCTAGGACTTTTAAAACCAGGAAGCCCTGGGCTCCAGGCACACTGCAGCTGCAAAAGGCATCCCAAGGGGAGCGCAAAAGTGACGCAACTTGGCTGCCACCACTGATATTTCCATGAGACCATCCCGAACCATAGGTTGATTTTCCTTCCTAGGGTTAAGGTTTGAGTTACGCCTAGGGTAAGGGTCTATTAACCAGAAAGCCCTGAGTTCCAAGAACACAGCAGCTGCGAAGGACTAGCCAAGAAGAGCGCAAAAGTACCACAACATGCCTGCCTCCACAGCTTTTTCCTTGGGGACATGCCTAATTCCTGGCTGATTTGCCTTTCTCGTCTCAGGGTTGCGGTTCGGCATAGGGCCAGGATTTTTAAAAGCAGGAAGCCCTGAGTTCCAGGCACACTGCAGCTGTGAAAGGCATCCAAAAGGGAGTGCAAAAGTGCCACAACATGGCTGCTTTCACGGCTTTTTCCTTGGCACCATCCCTATACCTAGGCTGATTTATCTGCCTAGGGTTAGGGTTAGGGTTCAGCCTAGGGCTTGGATTTCTTTAACCAGGAAGCCCTGAGTTCCAGGCTTACTTCATCTGCCAAAGGCATCCCAAAGGGAGTGCAGAAGTGCCACAACATGGCTGCTTTCATGGCTTTTTCCTTGGCAAGAAGCCTAAAATCAGGCTGATGTACCTTCCCAGGGTTACTGTTAGGCTTAGGCCTAGGGCTAGGATTTTTGAAACTAGGAAGCCCTTAGCTCCAGGCACACTGCAGCTGCGAAAGGCATCCCAAGGGGACTACAAAAGTGCAACAACATGGCTGCTTTCACGGCTTTTCCCTTAGGAAGAACCCTAATACCCGGCTGATTTACCTTCCTAGGGTTACTGTTAGGCTTAGGCCTAGGACTTTTAAAACCAGGAAGCCCTGGGCTCCAGGCACACTGCAGCTGCAAAAGGCATCCCAAGGGGAGCGCAAAAGTGACGCAACTTGGCTGCCACCACTGATATTTCCATGAGACCATCCCGAACCATAGGTTGATTTTCCTTCCTAGGGTTAAGGTTTGAGTTACGCCTAGGGTAAGGGTTCTATTAACCAGAAAGCCCTGAGTTCCAAGAACACAGCAGCTGCGAAGGACTAGCCAAGAAGAGCGCAAAAGTACCACAACATGCCTGCCTCCACAGCTTTTTCCTTGGGGACATGCCTAATTCCTGGCTGATTTGCCTTTCTCGTCTTAGGGTTGGGGTTCGGCCTAGGGCTAGGATTTTTAAAAGCAGGAAGCCCTGAGTTCCAGGCACACTGGAGCTGTGAAAGGCATCCAAAAGGGAGTGCAAAAGTGCCACAACATGGCTGCTTTCACGGCTTTTTCCTTGGCAAGAAGCCTAACACCAGGCTGATTTGCCTTCCCAGGGTTACTGTTAGGCTTAGGCCTAGGGCTAGGATTTTTAAAACTAGGAAGCCCTGGGCTCCAGGCACACTGCAGCTGTTCAAGGCATCCCAAGGGGAGTACAAAAGTGCAACAACATGGCAGCTTTCACAGCTTTTTCCTTGGCACCATCCCTATACCTAGGCTGATTTATCTGCCTAGGGTTAGGGTTAGGGTTCAGCCTAGGGCTTGAATTTTTTTTAACCAGGAAGCCCTGAGTTCCAGGCTTACTTCATCTGCCAAAGGCATCCCAAAGGGAGTGCAGAAGTGCCACAACATGGCTGCTTTCACGGCTTTTCCCTTAGGAAGAACCCTAATACCCGGCTGATTTACCTTCCTAGGGTTACTGTTAGGCTTAGGCCTAGGACTTTTAAAACCAGGAAGCCCTGGGCTCCAGGCACACTGCAGCTGTGAAAGGCATCCCAAGGGCAGCGCAAAAGTGACGCAACTTGGCTGCCACCACTGATATTTCCATGAGACCATCCCGAACCATAGGATGATTTTCCTTCCTAGGGTTAAGGTTTGAGTTACGCCTAGGGTAAGGGTTCTATTAACCAGAAAGCCCTGAGTTCCAAGAACACAGCAGCTGCGAAGGACTAGCCAAGAAGAGCGCAAAAGTACCACAACATGCCTGCCTCCACAGCTTTTTCCTTGGGGACATGCCTAATTCCTGGCTGATTTGCCTTTCTCGTCTTAGGGTTGGGGTTCGGCCTAGGGCTAGGATTTTTAAAATCAGGAAGCCCTGAGTTCCAGGCACACTGGAGCTGTGAAAGGCATCCAAAAGGGAGTGCAAAAGTGCCACAACATGGCTGCTTTCACGGCTTTTTCCTTGGCAAGAAGCCTAACACCAGGCTGATTTGCCTTCCCAGGGTTACTGTTAGGCTTAGGCCTAGGGCTAGGATTTTTAAAACTAGGAAGCCCTGGGCTCCAGGCACACTGCAGCTGTTCAAGGCATCCCAAGGGGAGTACAAAAGTGCAACAACATGGCAGCTTTCACAGCTTTTTCCTTGGCACCATCCCTATACCTAGGCTGATTTATCTGCCTAGGGTTAGGGTTAGGGTTCAGCCTAGGGCTTGAATTTTTTTTAACCAGGAAGCCCTGAGTTCCAGGCTTACTTCATCTGCCAAAGGCATCCCAAAGGGAGTGCAGAAGTGCCACAACATGGCTGCTTTCACGGCTTTTCCCTTAGGAAGAACCCTAATACCCGGCTGATTTACCTTCCTAGGGTTACTGTTAGGCTTAGGCCTAGGACTTTTAAAACCAGGAAGCCCTGGGCTCCAGGCACACTGCAGCTGCAAAAGGCATCCCAAGGGGAGCGCAGAAGTGACGCAACTTGGCTGCCACCACTGATATTTCCATGAGACCATCCCGAACCATAGGTTGATTTTCCTTCCTAGGGTTAAGGTTTGAGTTACGCCTAGGGTAAGGGTTCTATTAACCAGAAAGCCCTGAGTTCCAAGAACACAGCAGCTGCGAAGGACTAGCCAAGAAGAGCGCAAAAGTACCACAACATGCCTGCCTCCACAGCTTTTTCCTTGGGGACATGCCTAATTCCTGGCTGATTTGCCTTTCTCGTCTTAGGGTTGGGGTTCGGCCTAGGACTAGGATTTTTAAAAGCAGGAAGCCCTGAGTTCCAGGCACACTGGAGCTGTGAAAGGCATCCAAAAGGGAGTGCAAAAGTGCCACAACATGGCTGCTTTCACGGCTTTTTCCTTGGCAAGAAGCCTAACATCAGGCTGATTTACTTTCCCAGGGTTACTGTTAGGCTTAGGCCTAGGGCTAGGATTTTTAAAACTAGGAAGCCCTTAGCTCCAGGCACACTGCAGCTGTTCAAGGCATCCCAAGGGGAGTACAAAAGTGCAACAACATGGCAGCTTTCACAGCTTTTTCCTTGGCACCATCCCTATACCTAGGCTGATTTATCTGCCTAGGGTTAGGGTTAGGGTTCAGCCTAGGGCTTGGATTTCTTTAACCAGGAAGCCCTGAGTTCCAGGCTTACTTCATCTGCCAAAGGCATCCCAAAGGGAGTGCAGAAGTGCCACAACATGGCTGCTTTCACGGCTTTTTCCTTGGCAAGAAGCCTAACATCAGGCTGATTTACTTTCCCAGGGTTACTGTTAGGCTTAGGCCTAGGGCTAGGATTTTTGAAACTAGGAAGCCCTTAGCTCCAGGCACACTGCAGCTGTTCAAGGCATCCCAAGGGGAGTACATAAGTGCAACAACATGGCAGCTTTCACAGCTTTTTCCTTGGCACCATCCCTATACCTGGGCTGATTTATCTGCCTAGGGTTAGGGTTAGGGTTCAGCCTAGGGCTTGAATTTTTTTTACCAGGAAGCCCTGAGTTCCAGGCTTACTTCATCTGCCAAAGGCATCCCAAAGGGAGTGCAGAAGTGCCACAACATGGCTGCTTTCACGGCTTTTCCCTTAGGAAGAACCCTAATACCCGGCTGATTTACCTTCCTAGGGTTACTGTTAGGCTTAGGCCTAGGACTTTTAAAACCAGGAAGCCCTGGGCTCCAGGCACACTGCAGCTGCAAAAGGCATCCCAAGGGGAGCGCAAAAGTGACGCAACTTGGCTGCCACCACTGATATTTCCATGAGACCATCCCGAACCATAGGTTGATTTTCCTTCCTAGGGTTAAGGTTTGAGTTACGCCTAGGGTAAGGGTCTATTAACCAGAAAGCCCTGAGTTCCAAGAACACAGCAGCTGCGAAGGACTAGCAAAGAAGAGCGCAAAAGTACCACAACATGCCTGCCTCCACAGCTTTTTCCTTGGGGACATGCCTAATTCCTGGCTGATTTGCCTTTCTCGTCTCAGGGTTGCGGTTCGGCCTAGGGCCAGGATTTTTAAAAGCAGGAAGCCCTGAGTTCCAGGCACACTGCAGCTGTGAAAGGCATCCAAAAGGGAGTGCAAAAGTGCCACAACATGGCTGCTTTCACGGCTTTTTCCTTGGCACCATCCCTATACCTAGGCTGATTTATCTGCCTAGGGTTAGGGTTAGGGTTCAGCCTAGGGCTTGGATTTCTTTAACCAGGAAGCCCTGAGTTCCAGGCTTACTTCATCTGCCAAAGGCATCCCAAAGGGAGTGCAGAAGTGCCACAACATGGCTGCTTTCATGGCTTTTTCCTTGGCAAGAAGCCTAAAATCAGGCTGATGTACCTTCCCAGGGTTACTGTTAGGCTTAGGCCTAGGGCTAGGATTTTTGAAACTAGGAAGCCCTTAGCTCCAGGCACACTGCAGCTGTTCAAGGCATCCCAAGGGGACTACAAAAGTGCAACAACATGGCTGCTTTCACGGCTTTTCCCTTAGGAAGAACCCTAATACCCGGCTGATTTACCTTCCTAGGGTTACTGTTAGGCTTAGGCCTAGGACTTTTAAAACCAGGAAGCCCTGGGCTCCAGGCACACTGCAGCTGCAAAAGGCATCCCAAGGGGAGCGCAAAAGTGACGCAACTTGGCTGCCACCACTGATATTTCCATGAGACCATCCCGAACCATAGGTTGATTTTCCTTCCTAGGGTTAAGGTTTGAGTTACGCCTAGGGTAAGGGTTCTATTAACCAGAAAGCCCTGAGTTCCAAGAACACAGCAGCTGCGAAGGACTAGCCAAGAAGAGCGCAAAAGTACCACAACATGCCTGCCTCCACAGCTTTTTCCTTGGGGACATGCCTAATTCCTGGCTGATTTGCCTTTCTCGTCTTAGGGTTGGGGTTCGGCCTAGGGCTAGGATTTTTAAAAGCAGGAAGCCCTGAGTTCCAGGCACACTGGAGCTGTGAAAGGCATCCAAAAGGGAGTGCAAAAGTGCCACAACATGGCTGCTTTCACGGCTTTTTCCTTGGCAAGAAGCCTAACACCAGGCTGATTTGCCTTCCCAGGGTTACTGTTAGGCTTAGGCCTAGGGCTAGGATTTTTAAAACTAGGAAGCCCTGGGCTCCAGGCACACTGCAGCTGTTCAAGGCATCCCAAGGGGAGTACAAAAGTGCAACAACATGGCAGCTTTCACAGCTTTTTCCTTGGCACCATCCCTATACCTAGGCTGATTTATCTGCCTAGGGTTAGGGTTAGGGTTCAGCCTAGGGCTTGAATTTTTTTTAACCAGGAAGCCCTGAGTTCCAGGCTTACTTCATCTGCCAAAGGCATCCCAAAGGGAGTGCAGAAGTGCCACAACATGGCTGCTTTCACGGCTTTTCCCTTAGGAAGAACCCTAATACCCGGCTGATTTACCTTCCTAGGGTTACTGTTAGGCTTAGGCCTAGGACTTTTAAAACCAGGAAGCCCTGGGCTCCAGGCACACTGCAGCTGTGAAAGGCATCCCAAGGGCAGCGCAAAAGTGACGCAACTTGGCTGCCACCACTGATATTTCCATGAGACCATCCCGAACCATAGGATGATTTTCCTTCCTAGGGTTAAGGTTTGAGTTACGCCTAGGGTAAGGGTTCTATTAACCAGAAAGCCCTGAGTTCCAAGAACACAGCAGCTGCGAAGGACTAGCCAAGAAGAGCGCAAAAGTACCACAACATGCCTGCCTCCACAGCTTTTTCCTTGGGGACATGCCTAATTCCTGGCTGATTTGCCTTTCTCGTCTTAGGGTTGGGGTTCGGCCTAGGGCTAGGATTTTTAAAATCAGGAAGCCCTGAGTTCCAGGCACACTGGAGCTGTGAAAGGCATCCAAAAGGGAGTGCAAAAGTGCCACAACATGGCTGCTTTCACGGCTTTTTCCTTGGCAAGAAGCCTAACATCAGGCTGATTTACCTTCCCAGGGTTACTGTTAGGCTTAGGCCTAGGGCTAGGATTTTTGAAACTAGGAAGCCCTTAGCTCCAGGCACACTGCAGCTGTTCAAGGCATCCCAAGGGGAGTACAAAAGTGCAACAACATGGCAGCTTTCACAGCTTTTTCCTTGGCACCATCCCTATACCTGGGCTGATTTATCTGCCTAGGGTTAGGGTTAGGGTTCAGCCTAGGGCTTGAATTTTTTTTACCAGGAAGCCCTGAGTTCCAGGCTTACTTCATCTGCCAAAGGCATCCCAAAGGGAGTGCAGAAGTGCCACAACATGGCTGCTTTCACGGCTTTTCCCTTAGGAAGAACCCTAATACCCGGCTGATTTACCTTCCTAGGGTTACTGTTAGGCTTAGGCCTAGGACTTTTAAAACCAGGAAGCCCTGGGCTCCAGGCACACTGCAGCTGCGAAAGGCATCCAAAGGGGAGCGCAAAAGTGACGCAACTTGGCTGCCACCACTGATATTTCCATGAGACCATCCCGAACCATAGGCTGATTTTCCTTCCTAGGGTTAAGGTTTGAGTTACGCCTAGGGTAAGGGTTCTATTAACCAGAAAGCCCTGAGTTCCAAGAACACAGCAGCTGCGAAGGACTAGCCAAGAAGAGCGCAAAAGTACCACAACATGCCTGCCTCCACAGCTTTTTCCTTGGGGACATGCCTAATTCCTGGCTGATTTGCCTTTCTCGTCTTAGGGTTGGGGTTCGGCCTAGGGCTAGGATTTTTAAAAGCAGGAAGCCCTGAGTTCCAGGCACACTGGAGCTGTGAAAGGCATCCAAAAGGGAGTGCAAAAGTGCCACAACATGGCTGCTTTCACGGCTTGTTCCTTGGCAAGACGCCTAACACCAGGCTGACTTACCTTCCCAGGGTTACTATTAGGCTTAGGCCTAGGGCTAGGATTTTTAAAACTAGGAAGCCCTTAGCTCCAGGCACACTGCAGCTGTTCAAGGCATCCCAAGGGGAGTACAAAAGTGCAACAACATGGCAGCTTTCACAGCTTTTTCCTTGGCACCATCCCTATACCTAGGCTGATTTATCTGCCTAGGGTTAGGGTTAGGGTTCAGCCTAGGGCTTGAATTTCTTTAACCAGGAAGCCCTGAGTTCCAGGCTTACTTCATCTGCCAAAGGCATCCCAAAGGGAGTGCAGAAGTGCCACAACATGGCTGCTTTCACGGCTTTTCCCTTAGGAAGAACCCTAATACCCGGCTGATTTACCTTCCTAGGGTTACTGTTAGGCTTAGGCCTAGGACTTTTAAAACCAGGAAGCCCTGGGCTCCAGGCACACTGCAGCTGCAAAAGGCATCCCAAGGGGAGCGCAAAAGTGACGCAACTTGGCTGCCACCACTGATATTTCCATGAGACCATCCCGAACCATAGGATGATTTTCCTTCCTAGGGTTAAGGTTTGAGTTACGCCTAGGGTAAGGGTTCTATTAACCAGAAAGCCCTGAGTTCCAAGAACACAGCAGCTGCGAAGGACCAGCCAAGAAGAGCGCAAAAGTACCACAACATGCCTGCCTCCACAGCTTTTTCCTTGGGGACATGCCTAATTCCTGGCTGATTTGCCTTTCTCGTCTTAGGGTTGGGGTTCGGCCTAGGGCTAGGATTTTTAAAATCAGGAAGCCCTGAGTTCCAGGCACACTGCAGCTGTGAAAGGCATCCAAAAGGGAGTGCAAAAGTGCCACAACATGGCTGCTTTCACGGCTTTTTCCTTGGCAAGAAGCCTAACATCAGGCTGATTTACTTTCCCAGGGTTACTGTTAGGCTTAGGCCTAGGGCTAGGATTTTTGAAACTAGGAAGCCCTGGGCTCCAGGCACACTGCAGCTGTTCAAGGCATCCCAAGGGGAGTACAAAAGTGCAACAACATGGCAGCTTTCACAGCTTTTTCCTTGGCACCATCCCTATACCTAGGCTGATTTATCTGCCTAGGGTTAGGGTTAGGGTTCAGCCTAGGGCTTGGATTTCTTTAACCAGGAAGCCCTGAGTTCCAGGCTTACTTCATCTGCCAAAGGCATCCCAAAGGGAGTGAAGAAGTGCCACAACATGGCTGCTTTCACGGCTTTTTCCTTGGCAAGAAGCCTAACATCAGGCTGATTTACTTTCCCAGGGTTACTGTTAGGCTTAGGCCTAGGGCTAGGATTTTTGAAACTAGGAAGCCCTTAGCTCCAGGCACACTGCAGCTGTTCAAGGCATCCCAAGGGGAGTACAAAAGTGCAACAACATGGCAGCTTTCACAGCTTTTTCCTTGGCACCATCCCTATACCTGGGCTGATTTATCTGCCTAGGGTTAGGGTTAGGGTTCAGCCTAGGGCTTGAATTTTTTTTACCAGGAAGCCCTGAGTTCCAGGCTTACTTCATCTGCCAAAGGCATCCCAAAGGGAGTGCAGAAGTGCCACAACATGGCTGCTTTCACGGCTTTTCCCTTAGGAAGAACCCTAATACCCGGCTGATTTACCTTCCTAGGGTTACTGTTAGGCTTAGGCCTAGGACTTTTAAAACCAGGAAGCCCTGGGCTCCAGGCACACTGCAGCTGCGAAAGGCATCCAAAGGGGAGCGCAAAAGTGACGCAACTTGGCTGCCACCACTGATATTTCTATGAGACCATCCCGAACCATAGGCTGATTTTCCTTCCTAGGGTTAAGGTTTGAGTTACGCCTAGGGTAAGGGTTCTATTAACCAGAAAGCCCTGAGTTCCAAGAACACAGCAGCTGCGAAGGACTAGCCAAGAAGAGCGCAAAAGTACCACAACATGCCTGCCTCCACAGCTTTTTCCTTGGGGACATGCCTAATTCCTGGCTGATTTGCCTTTCTCGTCATAGGGTTGGGGTTCGGCCTAGGGCTAGGATTTTTAAAAGCAGGAAGCCCTGAGTTCCAGGCACACTGGAGCTGTGAAAGGCATCCAAAAGGGAGTGCAGAAGTGCCACAACATGGCTGCTTTCACGGCTTGTTCCTTGGCAAGACGCCTAACACCAGGCTGACTTACCTTCCCAGGGTTACTATTAGGCTTAGGCCTAGGGCTAGGATTTTTAAAACTAGGAAGCCCTTAGCTCCAGGCACACTGCAGCTGTTCAAGGCATCCCAAGGGGAGTACAAAAGTGCAACAACATGGCAGCTTTCACAGCTTTTTCCTTGGCACCATCCCTATACCTAGGCTGATTTATCTGCCTAGGGTTAGGGTTAGGGTTCAGCCTAGGGCTTGGATTTCTTTAACCAGGAAGCCCTGAGTTCCAGGCTTACTTCATCTGCCAAAGGCATCCCAAAGGGAGTGCAGAAGTGCCACAACATGGCTGCTTTCACGGCTTTTCCCTTAGGAAGAACCCTAATACCCGGCTGATTTACCTTCCTAGGGTTACTGTTAGGCTTAGGCCTAGGACTTTTAAAACCAGGAAGCCCTGGGCTCCAGGCACACTGCAGCTGCAAAAGGCATCCCAAGGGGAGCGCAAAAGTGACGCAACTTGGCTGCCACCACTGATATTTCCATGAGACCATCCCGAACCATAGGCTGATTTTCCTTCCTAGGGTTAAGGTTTGAGTTACGCCTAGGGTAAGGGTTCTATTAACCAGAAAGCCCTGAGTTCCAAGAACACAGCAGCTGCGAAGGACTAGCCAAGAAGAGCGCAAAAGTACCACAACATGCCTGCCTCCACAGCTTTTTCCTTGGGGACATGCCTAATTCCTGGCTGATTTGCCTTTCTCGTCATAGGGTTGGGGTTCGGCCTAGGGCTAGGATTTTTAAAAGCAGGAAGCCCTGAGTTCCAGGCACACTGGAGCTGTGAAAGGCATCCAAAAGGGAGTGCAAAAGTGCCACAACATGGCTGCTTTCACGGCTTGTTCCTTGGCAAGACGCCTAACACCAGGCTGACTTACCTTCCCAGGGTTACTATTAGGCTTAGGCCTAGGGCTAGGATTTTTAAAACTAGGAAGCCCTTAGCTCCAGGCACACTGCAGCTGTTCAAGGCATCCCAAGGGGAGTACAAAAGTGCAACAACATGGCAGCTTTCACAGCTTTTTCCTTGGCACCATCCCTATACCTAGGCTGATTTATCTGCCTAGGGTTAGGGTTAGGGTTCAGCCTAGGGCTTGGATTTCTTTAACCAGGAAGCCCTGAGTTCCAGGCTTACTTCATCTGCCAAAGGCATCCCAAAGGGAGTGCAGAAGTGCCACAACATGGCTGCTTTCATGGCTTTTCCCTTAGGAAGAACCCTAATACCCGGCTGATTTACCTTCCTAGGGTTACTGTTAGGCTTAGGCCTAGGACTTTTAAAACCAGGAAGCCCTGGGCTCCAGGCACACTGCAGCTGCAAAAGGCATCCCAAGGAGAGCGCAAAAGTGACGCAACTTGGCTGCCACCACTGATATTTCCATGAGACCATCCCGAACCATAGGCTGATTTTCCTTCCTAGGGTTAAGGTTTGAGTTACGCCTAGGGTAAGGGTTCTATTAACCAGCAAGCCCTGAGTTCCAAGAACACAGCAGCTGCGAAGGACTAGCCAAGAAGAGCGCAAAAGTACCACAACATGCCTGCCTCCACAGCTTTTTCCTTGGGGACATGCCTAATTCCTGGCTGATTTGCCTTTCTCGTCTTAGGGTTGGGGTTCGGCCTAGGGCTAGGATTTTTAAAATCAGGAAGCCCTGAGTTCCAGGCACACTGGAGCTGTGAAAGGCATCCAAAAGGGAGTGCAAAAGTGCCACAACATGGCTGCTTTCACGGCTTTTTCCTTGGCAAGAAGCCTAACATCAGGCTGATTTACTTTCCCAGGGTTACTGTTAGGCTTAGGCCTAGGGCTAGGATTTTTGAAACTAGGAAGCCCTTAGCTCCAGGCACACTGCAGCTGTTCAAGGCATCCCAAGGGGAGTACAAAAGTGCAACAACATGGCAGCTTTCACAGCTTTTTCCTTGGCACCATCCCTATACCTAGGCTGATTTATCTGCCTAGGGTTAGGGTTAGGGTTCAGCCTAGGGCTTGGATTTCTTTAACCAGGAAGCCCTGAGTTCCAGGCTTACTTCATCTGCCAAAGGCATCCCAAAGGGAGTGCAGAAGTGCCACAACATGGCTGCTTTCACGGCTTTTTCCTTGGCAAGAAGCCTAACATCAGGCTGATTTACTTTCCCAGGGTTACTGTTAGGCTTAGGCCTAGGGCTAGGATTTTTGAAACTAGGAAGCCCTTAGCTCCAGGCACACTGCAGCTGTTCAAGGCATCCCAAGGGGAGTACAAAAGTGCAACAACATGACAGCTTTCACAGCTTTTTCCTTGGCACCATCCCTATACCTGGGCTGATTTATCTGCCTAGGGTTAGGGTTAGGGTTCAGCCTAGGGCTTGAATTTTTTTTACCAGGAAGCCCTGAGTTCCAGGCTTACTTCATCTGCCAAAGGCATCCCAAAGGGAGTGCAGAAGTGCCACAACATGGCTGCTTTCACGGCTTTTCCCTTAGGAAGAACCCTAATACCCGGCTGATTTACCTTCCTAGGGTTACTGTTAGGCTTAGGCCTAGGACTTTTAAAACCAGGAAGCCCTGGGCTCCAGGCACACTGCAGCTGCGAAAGGCATCCCAAGGGGAGCGCAAAAGTGACGCAACTTGGCTGCCACCACTGATATTTCCATGAGACCATCCCGAACCATAGGCTGATTTTCCTTCCTAGGGTTAAGGTTTGAGTTACGCCTAGGGTAAGGGTTCTATTAACCAGAAAGCCCTGAGTTCCAAGAACACAGCAGCTGCGAAGGACTAGCCAAGAAGAGCGCAAAAGTACCACAACATGCCTGCCTCCACAGCTTTTTCCTTGGGGACATGCCTAATTCCTGGCTGATTTGCCTTTCTCGTCATAGGGTTGGGGTTCGGCCTAGGGCTAGGATTTTTAAAAGCAGGAAGCCCTGAGTTCCAGGCACACTGGAGCTGTGAAAGGCATCCAAAAGGGAGTGCAAAAGTGCCACAACATGGCTGCTTTCACGGCTTGTTCCGTGGCAAGACGCCTAACACCAGGCTGACATACCTTCCCAGGGTTACTATTAGGCTTAGGCCTAGGGCTAGGATTTTTAAAACTAGGAAGCCCTTAGCTCCAGGCACACTGCAGCTGTTCAAGGCATCCCAAGGGGAGTACAAAAGTGCAACAACATGGCAGCTTTCACAGCTTTTTCCTTGGCACCATCCCTATACCTAGGCTGATTTATCTGCCTAGGGTTAGGGTTAGGGTTCAGCCTAGGGCTTGAATTTCTTTAACCAGGAAGCCCTGAGTTCCAGGCTTACTTCATCTGCCAAAGGCATCCCAAAGGGAGTGCAGAAGTGCCACAACATGGCTGCTTTCACGGCTTTTCCCTTAGGAAGAACCCTAATACCCGGCTGATTTACCTTCCTAGGGTTACTGTTAGGCTTAGGCCTAGGACTTTTAAAACCAGGAAGCCCTGGGCTCCAGGCACACTGCAGCTGCAAAAGGCATCCCAAGGAGAGCGCAAAAGTGACGCAACTTGGCTGCCACCACTGATATTTCCATGAGACCATCCCGAACCATAGGCTGATTTTCCTTCCTAGGGTTAAGGTTTGAGTTACGCCTAGGGTAAGGGTTCTATTAACCAGAAAGCCCTGAGTTCCAAGAACACAGCAGCTGCGAAGGACTAGCCAAGAAGAGCGCAAAAGTACCACAACATGCCTGCCTCCACAGCTTTTTCCTTGGGGACATGCCTAATTCCTGGCTGATTTGCCTTTCTCGTCATAGGGTTGGGGTTCGGCCTAGGGCTAGGATTTTTAAAAGCAGGAAGCCCTGAGTTCCAGGCACACTGGAGCTGTGAAAGGCATCCAAAAGGGAGTGCAGAAGTGCCACAACATGGCTGCTTTCACGGCTTGTTCCTTGGCAAGACGCCTAACACCAGGCTGACTTACCTTCCCAGGGTTACTATTAGGCTTAGGCCTAGGGCTAGGATTTTTAAAACTAGGAAGCCCTTAGCTCCAGGCACACTGCAGCTGTTCAAGGCATCCCAAGGGGAGTACAAAAGTGCAACAACATGGCAGCTTTCACAGCTTTTTCCTTGGCACCATCCCTATACCTAGGCTGATTTATCTGCCTAGGGTTAGGGTTAGGGTTCAGCCTAGGGCTTGAATTTCTTTAACCAGGAAGCCCTGAGTTCCAGGCTTACTTCATCTGCCAAAGGCATCCCAAAGGGAGTGCAGAAGTGCCACAACATGGCTGCTTTCACGGCTTTTCCCTTAGGAAGAGCCCTAATACCCGGCTGATTTACCTTCCTAGGGTTACTGTTAGGCTTAGGCCTAGGACTTTTAAAACCAGGAAGCCCTGGGCTCCAGGCACACTGCAGCTGCAAAAGGCATCCCAAGGGGAGCGCAAAAGTGACGCAACTTGGCTGCCACCACTGATATTTCCATGAGACCATCCCGAACCATAGGTTGATTTTCCTTCCTAGGGTTAAGGTTTGAGTTACGCCTAGGGTAAGGGTCTATTAACCAGAAAGCCCTGAGTTCCAAGAACACAGCAGCTGCGAAGGACTAGCCAAGAAGAGCGCAAAAGTACCACAACATGCCTGCCTCCACAGCTTTTTCCTTGGGGACATGCCTAATTCCTGGCTGATTTGCCTTTCTCGTCTTAGGGTTGGGGTTCGGCCTAGGGCTAGGATTTTTAAAAGCAGGAAGCCCTGAGTTCCAGGCACACTGGAGCTGTGAAAGGCATCCAAAAGGGAGTGCAAAAGTGCCACAACATGGCTGCTTTCACGGCTTTTTCCTTGGCAAGACGCCTAACACCAGGCTGATTTGCCTTCCCAGGGTTACTGTTAGGCTTAGGCCTAGGGCTAGGATTTTTAAAACTAGGAAGCCCTGGGCTCCAGGCACACTGCAGCTGTTCAAGGCATCCCAAGGGGAGTACAAAAGTGCAACAACATGGCAGCTTTCACAGCTTTTTCCTTGGCACCATCCCTATACCTAGGCTGATTTATCTGCCTAGGGTTAGGGTTAGGGTTCAGCCTAGGGCTTGAATTTTTTTTAACCAGGAAGCCCTGAGTTCCAGGCTTACTTCATCTGCCAAAGGCATCCCAAAGGGAGTGCAGAAGTGCCACAACATGGCTGCTTTCACGGCTTTTCCCTTAGGAAGAACCCTAATACCCGGCTGATTTACCTTCCTAGGGTTACTGTTAGGCTTAGGCCTAGGACTTTTAAAACCAGGAAGCCCTGGGCTCCAGGCACACTGCAGCTGTGAAAGGCATCCCAAGGGGAGCGCAGAAGTGACGCAACTTGGCTGCCACCACTGATATTTCCATGAGACCATCCCGAACCATAGGTTGATTTTCCTTCCTAGGGTTAAGGTTTGAGTTACGCCTAGGGTAAGGGTTCTATTAACCAGAAAGCCCTGAGTTCCAAGAACACAGCAGCTGCGAAGGACTAGCCAAGAAGAGCGCAAAAGTACCACAACATGCCTGCCTCCACAGCTTTTTCCTTGGGGACATGCCTAATTCCTGGCTGATTTGCCTTTCTCGTCTTAGGGTTGGGGTTCGGCCTAGGACTAGGATTTTTAAAAGCAGGAAGCCCTGAGTTCCAGGCACACTGGAGCTGTGAAAGGCATCCAAAAGGGAGTGCAAAAGTGCCACAACATGGCTGCTTTCACGGCTTTTTCCTTGGCAAGAAGCCTAACATCAGGCTGATTTACTTTCCCAGGGTTACTGTTAGGCTTAGGCCTAGGGCTAGGATTTTTGAAACTAGGAAGCCCTTAGCTCCAGGCACACTGCAGCTGTTCAAGGCATCCCAAGGGGAGTACAAAAGTGCAACAACATGGCAGCTTTCACAGCTTTTTCCTTGGCACCATCCCTATACCTAGGCTGATTTATCTGCCTAGGGTTAGGGTTAGGGTTCAGCCTAGGGCGTGGATTTCTTTAACCAGGAAGCCCTGAGTTCCAGGCTTACTTCATCTGCCAAAGGCATCCCAAAGGGAGTGCAGAAGTGCCACAACATGGCTGCTGTCACGGCTTTTTCCTTGGCAAGAAGCCTAACATCAGGCTGATTTACTTTCCCAGGGTTACTGTTAGGCTTATGCCTAGGGCTAGGATTTTTGAAACTAGGAAGCCCTTAGCTCCAGGCACACTGCAGCTGTTCAAGGCATCCCAAGGGGAGTACAAAAGTGCAACAACATGGCAGCTTTCACAGCTTTTTCCTTGGCACCATCCCTATACCTGGGCTGATTTATCTGCCTAGGGTTAGGGTTAGGGTTCAGCCTAGGGCTTGAATTTTTTTTACCAGGAAGCCCTGAGTTCCAGGCTTACTTCATCTGCCAAAGGCATCCCAAAGGGAGTGCAGAAGTGCCACAACATGGCTGCTTTCACGGCTTTTCCCTTAGGAAGAACCCTAATACCCGGCTGATTTACCTTCCTAGGGTTACTGTTAGGCTTAGGCCTAGGACTTTTAAAACCAGGAAGCCCTGGGCTCCAGGCACACTGCAGCTGCGAAAGGCATCCAAAGGGGAGCGCAAAAGTGACGCAACTTGGCTGCCACCACTGATATTTCCATGAGACCATCCCGAACCATAGGCTGATTTTCCTTCCTAGGGTTAAGGTTTGAGTTACGCCTAGGGTAAGGGTTCTATTAACCAGAAAGCCCTGAGTTCCAAGAACACAGCAGCTGCGAAGGACTAGCCAAGAAGAGCGCAAAAGTACCACAACATGCCTGCCTCCACAGCTTTTTCCTTGGGGACATGCCTAATTCCTGGCTGATTTGCCTTTCTCGTCTTAGGGTTGGGGTTCGGCCTAGGGCTAGGATTTTTAAAAGCAGGAAGCCCTGAGTTCCAGGCACACTGGAGCTGTGAAAGGCATCCAAAAGGGAGTGCAGAAGTGCCACAACATGGCTGCTTTCACGGCTTGTTCCTTGGCAAGACGCCTAACACCAGGCTGACTTACCTTCCCAGGGTTACTATTAGGCTTAGGCCTAGGGCTAGGATTTTTAAAACTAGGAAGCCCTTAGCTCCAGGCACACTGCAGCTGTTCAAGGCATCCCAAGGGGAGTACAAAAGTGCAACAACATGGCAGCTTTCACAGCTTTTTCCTTGGCACCATCCCTATACCTAGGCTGATTTATCTGCCTAGGGTTAGGGTTAGGGTTCAGCCTAGGGCTTGAATTTCTTTAACCAGGAAGCCCTGAGTTCCAGGCTTACTTCATCTGCCAAAGGCATCCCAAAGGGAGTGCAGAAGTGCCACAACATGGCTGCTTTCACGGCTTTTCCCTTAGGAAGAACCCTAATACCCGGCTGATTTACCTTCCTAGGGTTACTGTTAGGCTTAGGCCTAGGACTTTTAAAACCAGGAAGCCCTGGGCTCCAGGCACACTGCAGCTGCAAAAGGCATCCCAAGGGGAGCGCAAAAGTGACGCAACTTGGCTGCCACCACTGATATTTCCATGAGACCATCCCGAACCATAGGATGATTTTCCTTCCTAGGGTTAAGGTTTGAGTTACGCCTAGGGTAAGGGTTCTATTAACCAGAAAGCCCTGAGTTCCAAGAACACAGCAGCTGCGAAGGACTAGCCAAGAAGAGCGCAAAAGTACCACAACATGCCTGCCTCCACAGCTTTTTCCTTGGGGACATGCCTAATTCCTGGCTGATTTGCCTTTCTCGTCTTAGGGTTGGGGTTCGGCCTAGGGCTAGGATTTTTAAAATCAGGAAGCCCTGAGTTCCAGGCACACTGGAGCTGTGAAAGGCATCCAAAAGGGAGTGCAAAAGTGCCACAACATGGCTGCTTTCACGGCTTTTTCCTTGGCAAGAAGCCTAACATCAGGCTGATTTACTTTCCCAGGGTTACTGTTAGGCTTAGGCCTAGGGCTAGGATTTTTGAAACTAGGAAGCCCTGGGCTCCAGGCACACTGCAGCTGTTCAAGGCATCCCAAGGGGAGTACAAAAGTGCAACAACATGGCAGCTTTCACAGCTTTTTCCTTGGCACCATCCCTATACCTAGGCTGATTTATCTGCCTAGGGTTAGGGTTAGGGTTCAGCCTAGGGCTTGGATTTCTTTAACCAGGAAGCCCTGAGTTCCAGGCTTACTTCATCTGCCAAAGGCATCCCAAAGGGAGTGAAGAAGTGCCACAACATGGCTGCTTTCACGGCTTTTTCCTTGGCAAGAAGCCTAACATCAGGCTGATTTACTTTCCCAGGGTTACTGTTAGGCTTAGGCCTAGGGCTAGGATTTTTGAAACTAGGAAGCCCTTAGCTCCAGGCACACTGCAGCTGTTCAAGGCATCCCAAGGGGAGTACAAAAGTGCAACAACATGGCAGCTTTCACAGCTTTTTCCTTGGCACCATCCCTATACCTGGGCTGATTTATCTGCCTAGGGTTAGGGTTAGGGTTCAGCCTAGGGCTTGAATTTTTTTTACCAGGAAGCCCTGAGTTCCAGGCTTACTTCATCTGCCAAAGGCATCCCAAAGGGAGTGCAGAAGTGCCACAACATGGCTGCTTTCACGGCTTTTCCCTTAGGAAGAACCCTAATACCCGGCTGATTTACCTTCCTAGGGTTACTGTTAGGCTTAGGCCTAGGACTTTTAAAACCAGGAAGCCCTGGGCTCCAGGCACACTGCAGCTGCAAAAGGCATCCCAAGGGGAGCGCAAAAGTGACGCAACTTGGCTGCCACCACTGATATTTCCATGAGACCATCCCGAACCATAGGCTGATTTTCCTTCCTAGGGTTAAGGTTTGAGTTACGCCTAGGGTAAGGGTTCTATTAACCAGAAAGCCCTGAGTTCCAAGAACACAGCAGCTGCGAAGGACTAGCCAAGAAGAGCGCAAAAGTACCACAACATGCCTGCCTCCACAGCTTTTTCCTTGGGGACATGCCTAATTCCTGGCTGATTTGCCTTTCTCGTCATAGGGTTGGGGTTCGGCCTAGGGCTAGGATTTTTAAAAGCAGGAAGCCCTGAGTTCCAGGCACACTGGAGCTGTGAAAGGCATCCAAAAGGGAGTGCAAAAGTGCCACAACATGGCTGCTTTCACGGCTTGTTCCTTGGCAAGACGCCTAACACCAGGCTGACTTACCTTCCCAGGGTTACTATTAGGCTTAGGCCTAGGGCTAGGATTTTTAAAACTAGGAAGCCCTTAGCTCCAGGCACACTGCAGCTGTTCAAGGCATCCCAAGGGGAGTACAAAAGTGCAACAACATGGCAGCTTTCACAGCTTTTTCCTTGGCACCATCCCTATACCTAGGCTGATTTATCTGCCTAGGGTTAGGGTTAGGGTTCAGCCTAGGGCTTGGATTTCTTTAACCAGGAAGCCCTGAGTTCCAGGCTTACTTCATCTGCCAAAGGCATCCCAAAGGGAGTGCAGAAGTGCCACAACATGGCTGCTTTCACGGCTTTTCCCTTAGGAAGAACCCTAATACCCGGCTGATTTACCTTCCTAGGGTTACTGTTAGGCTTAGGCCTAGGACTTTTAAAACCAGGAAGCCCTGGGCTCCAGGCACACTGCAGCTGCAAAAGGCATCCCAAGGAGAGCGCAAAAGTGACGCAACTTGGCTGCCACCACTGATATTTCCATGAGACCATCCCGAACCATAGGCTGATTTTCCTTCCTAGGGTTAAGGTTTGAGTTACGCCTAGGGTAAGGGTTCTATTAACCAGAAAGCCCTGAGTTCCAAGAACACAGCAGCTGCGAAGGACTAGCCAAGAAGAGCGCAAAAGTACCACAACATGCCTGCCTCCACAGCTTTTTCCTTGGGGACATGCCTAATTCCTGGCTGATTTGCCTTTCTCGTCATAGGGTTGGGGTTCGGCCTAGGGCTAGGATTTTTAAAAGCAGGAAGCCCTGAGTTCCAGGCACACTGGAGCTGTGAAAGGCATCCAAAAGGGAGTGCAGAAGTGCCACAACATGGCTGCTTTCACGGCTTGTTCCTTGGCAAGACGCCTAACACCAGGCTGACTTACCTTCCCAGGGTTACTATTAGGCTTAGGCCTAGGGCTAGGATTTTTAAAACTAGGAAGCCCTTAGCTCCAGGCACACTGCAGCTGTTCAAGGCATCCCAAGGGGAGTACAAAAGTGCAACAACATGGCAGCTTTCACAGCTTTTTCCTTGGCACCATCCCTATACCTAGGCTGATTTATCTGCCTAGGGTTAGGGTTAGGGTTCAGCCTAGGGCTTGGATTTCTTTAACCAGGAAGCCCTGAGTTCCAGGCTTACTTCATCTGCCAAAGGCATCCCAAAGGGAGTGCAGAAGTGCCACAACATGGCTGCTTTCATGGCTTTTCCCTTAGGAAGAACCCTAATACCCGGCTGATTTACCTTCCTAGGGTTACTGTTAGGCTTAGGCCTAGGACTTTTAAAACCAGGAAGCCCTGGGCTCCAGGCACACTGCAGCTGCAAAAGGCATCCCAAGGAGAGCGCAAAAGTGACGCAACTTGGCTGCCACCACTGATATTTCCATGAGACCATCCCGAACCATAGGCTGATTTTCCTTCCTAGGGTTAAGGTTTGAGTTACGCCTAGGGTAAGGGTTCTATTAACCAGCAAGCCCTGAGTTCCAAGAACACAGCAGCTGCGAAGGACTAGCCAAGAAGAGCGCAAAAGTACCACAACATGCCTGCCTCCACAGCTTTTTCCTTGGGGACATGCCTAATTCCTGGCTGATTTGCCTTTCTCGTCTTAGGGTTGGGGTTCGGCCTAGGGCTAGGATTTTTAAAATCAGGAAGCCCTGAGTTCCAGGCACACTGGAGCTGTGAAAGGCATCCAAAAGGGAGTGCAAAAGTGCCACAACATGGCTGCTTTCACGGCTTTTTCCTTGGCAAGAAGCCTAACATCAGGCTGATTTACTTTCCCAGGGTTACTGTTAGGCTTAGGCCTAGGGCTAGGATTTTTGAAACTAGGAAGCCCTTAGCTCCAGGCACACTGCAGCTGTTCAAGGCATCCCAAGGGGAGTACAAAAGTGCAACAACATGGCAGCTTTCACAGCTTTTTCCTTGGCACCATCCCTATACCTAGGCTGATTTATCTGCCTAGGGTTAGGGTTAGGGTTCAGCCTAGGGCTTGGATTTCTTTAACCAGGAAGCCCTGAGTTCCAGGCTTACTTCATCTGCCAAAGGCATCCCAAAGGGAGTGCAGAAGTGCCACAACATGGCTGCTTTCACGGCTTTTTCCTTGGCAAGAAGCCTAACATCAGGCTGATTTACTTTCCCAGGGTTACTGTTAGGCTTAGGCCTAGGGCTAGGATTTTTGAAACTAGGAAGCCCTTAGCTCCAGGCACACTGCAGCTGTTCAAGGCATCCCAAGGGGAGTACAAAAGTGCAACAACATGGCAGCTTTCACAGCTTTTTCCTTGGCACCATCCCTATACCTGGGCTGATTTATCTGCCTAGGGTTAGGGTTAGGGTTCAGCCTAGGGCTTGAATTTTTTTTACCAGGAAGCCCTGAGTTCCAGGCTTACTTCATCTGCCAAAGGCATCCCAAAGGGAGTGCAGAAGTGCCACAACATGGCTGCTTTCACGGCTTTTCCCTTAGGAAGAACCCTAATACCCGGCTGATTTACCTTCCTAGGGTTACTGTTAGGCTTAGGCCTAGGACTTTTAAAACCAGGAAGCCCTGGGCTCCAGGCACACTGCAGCTGCAAAAGGCATCCCAAGGGGAGCGCAAAAGTGACGCAACTTGGCTGCCACCACTGATATTTCCATGAGACCATCCCGAACCATAGGCTGATTTTCCTTCCTAGGGTTAAGGTTTGAGTTACGCCTAGGGTAAGGGTTCTATTAACCAGAAAGCCCTGAGTTCCAAGAACACAGCAGCTGCGAAGGACTAGCCAAGAAGAGCGCAAAAGTACCACAACATGCCTGCCTCCACAGCTTTTTCCTTGGGGACATGCCTAATTCCTGGCTGATTTGCCTTTCTCGTCATAGGGTTGGGGTTCGGCCTAGGGCTAGGATTTTTAAAAGCAGGAAGCCCTGAGTTCCAGGCACACTGGAGCTGTGAAAGGCATCCAAAAGGGAGTGCAGAAGTGCCACAACATGGCTGCTTTCACGGCTTGTTCCTTGGCAAGACGCCTAACACCAGGCTGACATACCTTCCCAGGGTTACTATTAGGCTTAGGCCTAGGGCTAGGATTTTTAAAACTAGGAAGCCCTTAGCTCCAGGCACACTGCAGCTGTTCAAGGCATCCCAAGGGGAGTACAAAAGTGCAACAACATGGCAGCTTTCACAGCTTTTTCCTTGGCACCATCCCTATACCTAGGCTGATTTATCTGCCTAGGGTTAGGGTTAGGGTTCAGCCTAGGGCTTGAATTTCTTTAACCAGGAAGCCCTGAGTTCCAGGCTTACTTCATCTGCCAAAGGCATCCCAAAGGGAGTGCAGAAGTGCCACAACATGGCTGCTTTCACGGCTTTTCCCTTAGGAAGAACCCTAATACCCGGCTGATTTACCTTCCTAGGGTTACTGTTAGGCTTAGGCCTAGGACTTTTAAAACCAGGAAGCCCTGGGCTCCAGGCACACTGCAGCTGCGAAAGGCATCCCAAGGGGAGCGCAAAAGTGACGCAACTTGGCTGCCACCACTGATATTTCCATGAGACCATCCCGAACCATAGGCTGATTTTCCTTCCTAGGGTTAAGGTTTGAGTTACGCCTAGGGTAAGGGTTCTATTAACCAGCAAGCCCTGAGTTCCAAGAACACAGCAGCTGCGAAGGACTAGCCAAGAAGAGCGCAAAAGTACCACAACATGCCTGCCTCCACAGCTTTTTCCTTGGGGACATGCCTAATTCCTGGCTGATTTGCCTTTCTCGTCTTAGGGTTGGGGTTCGGCCTAGGGCTAGGATTTTTAAAATCAGGAAGCCCTGAGTTCCAGGCACACTGGAGCTGTGAAAGGCATCCAAAAGGGAGTGCAAAAGTGCCACAACATGGCTGCTTTCACGGCTTTTTCCTTGGCAAGAAGCCTAACATCAGGCTGATTTACTTTCCCAGGGTTACTGTTAGGCTTAGGCCTAGGGCTAGGATTTTTGAAACTAGGAAGCCCTTAGCTCCAGGCACACTGCAGCTGTTCAAGGCATCCCAAGGGGAGTACAAAAGTGCAACAACATGGCAGCTTTCACAGCTTTTTCCTTGGCACCATCCCTATACCTAGGCTGATTTATCTGCCTAGGGTTAGGGTTAGGGTTCAGCCTAGGGCTTGGATTTCTTTAACCAGGAAGCCCTGAGTTCCAGGCTTACTTCATCTGCCAAAGGCATCCCAAAGGGAGTGCAGAAGTGCCACAACATGGCTGCTTTCACGGCTTTTTCCTTGGCAAGAAGCCTAACATCAGGCTGATTTACTTTCCCAGGGTTACTGTTAGGCTTAGGCCTAGGGCTAGGATTTTTGAAACTAGGAAGCCCTTAGCTCCAGGCACACTGCAGCTGTTCAAGGCATCCCAAGGGGAGTACAAAAGTGCAACAACATGGCAGCTTTCACAGCTTTTTCCTTGGCACCATCCCTATACCTGGGCTGATTTATCTGCCTAGGGTTAGGGTTAGGGTTCAGCCTAGGGCTTGAATTTTTTTTACCAGGAAGCCCTGAGTTCCAGGCTTACTTCATCTGCCAAAGGCATCCCAAAGGGAGTGCAGAAGTGCCACAACATGGCTGCTTTCACGGCTTTTCCCTTAGGAAGAACCCTAATACCCGGCTGATTTACCTTCCTAGGGTTACTGTTAGGCTTAGGCCTAGGACTTTTAAAACCAGGAAGCCCTGGGCTCCAGGCACACTGCAGCTGTGAAAGGCATCCCAAGGGGAGCGCAAAAGTGACGCAACTTGGCTGCCACCACTGATATTTCCATGAGACCATCCCGAACCATAGGCTGATTTTCCTTCCTAGGGTTAAGGTTTGAGTTACGCCTAGGGTAAGGGTTCTATTAACCAGAAAGCCCTGAGTTCCAAGAACACAGCAGCTGCGAAGGACTAGCCAAGAAGAGCGCAAAAGTACCACAACATGCCTGCCTCCACAGCTTTTTCCTTGGGGACATGCCTAATTCCTGGCTGATTTGCCTTTCTCGTCATAGGGTTGGGGTTCGGCCTAGGGCTAGGATTTTTAAAAGCAGGAAGCCCTGAGTTCCAGGCACACTGGAGCTGTGAAAGGCATCCAAAAGGGAGTGCAGAAGTGCCACAACATGGCTGCTTTCACGGCTTGTTCCTTGGCAAGACGCCTAACACCAGGCTGACTTACCTTCCCAGGGTTACTATTAGGCTTAGGCCTAGGGCTAGGATTTTTAAAACTAGGAAGCCCTTAGCTCCAGGCACACTGCAGCTGTTCAAGGCATCCCAAGGGGAGTACAAAAGTGCAACAACATGGCAGCTTTCACAGCTTTTTCCTTGGCACCATCCCTATACCTAGGCTGATTTATCTGCCTAGGGTTAGGGTTAGGGTTCAGCCTAGGGCTTGAATTTCTTTAACCAGGAAGCCCTGAGTTCCAGGCTTACTTCATCTGCCAAAGGCATCCCAAAGGGAGTGCAGAAGTGCCACAACATGGCTGCTTTCACGGCTTTTCCCTTAGGAAGAACCCTAATACCCGGCTGATTTACCTTCCTAGGGTTACTGTTAGGCTTAGGCCTAGGACTTTTAAAACCAGGAAGCCCTGGGCTCCAGGCACACTGCAGCTGCAAAAGGCATCCCAAGGGGAGCGCAAAAGTGACGCAACTTGGCTGCCACCACTGATATTTCCATGAGACCATCCCGAACCATAGGTTGATTTTCCTTCCTAGGGTTAAGGTTTGAGTTACGCCTAGGGTAAGGGTCTATTAACCAGAAAGCCCTGAGTTCCAAGAACACAGCAGCTGCGAAGGACTAGCCAAGAAGAGCGCAAAAGTACCACAACATGCCTGCCTCCACAGCTTTTTCCTTGGGGACATGCCTAATTCCTGGCTGATTTGCCTTTCTCGTCTTAGGGTTGGGGTTCGGCCTAGGGCTAGGATTTTTAAAAGCAGGAAGCCCTGAGTTCCAGGCACACTGGAGCTGTGAAAGGCATCCAAAAGGGAGTGCAAAAGTGCCACAACATGGCTGCTTTCACGGCTTTTTCCTTGGCAAGAAGCCTAACATCAGGCTGATTTACCTTCCCAGGGTTACTGTTAGGCTTAGGCCTAGGGCTAGGATTTTTGAAACTAGGAAGCCCTTAGCTCCAGGCACACTGCAGCTGTTCAAGGCATCCCAAGGGGAGTACAAAAGTGCAACAACATGGCAGCTTTCACAGGTTTTTCCTTGGCAAGAAGCCTAACACCAGGCTGATTTACTTTCCCAGGGTTACTGTTAGGCTTAGGCCTAGGGCTAGGATTTTTGAAACTAGGAGGCCCTTAGCTCCAGGCACACTGCAGCTGTTCAAGGCATCCCAAGGGGAGTACAAAAGTGCAACAACATGGCAGCTTTCACAGCTTTTTCCTTGGCAAGAAGCCTAACACCAGGCTGATTTACTTTCCCAGGGTTACTGTTAGGCTTAGGCCTAGGGCTAGGATTTTTGAAACTAGGAAGCCCTGGGCTCCAGGCACACTGCAGCTGTTCAAGGCATCCCAAGGGGAGTACAAAAGTGCAACAACATGGCAGCTTTCACAGCTTTTTCCTTGGCACCATCCCTATACCTAGGCTGATTTATCTGCCTAGGGTTAGGGTTAGGGTTCAGCCTAGGGCTTGGATTTCTTTAACCAGGAAGCCCTGAGTTCCAGGCTTACTTCATCTGCCAAAGGCATCCCAAAGGGAGTGCAGAAGTGCCACAACATGGCTGCTTTCACGGCTTTTTCCTTGGCAAGAAGCCTAACATAAGGCTGATTTACCTTCCCAGGGTTACTGTTAGGCTTAGGCCTAGGGCTAGGATTTTTGAAACTAGGAAGCCCTTAGCTCCAGGCACACTGCAGCTGTTCAAGGCATCCCAAGGGGACTACAAAAGTGCAACAACATGGCTGCTTTCACGGCTTTTCCCTTAGGAAGAACCCTAATACCCGGCTGATTTACCTTCCTAGGGTTACTGTGAGGCTTAGGCCTAGGACTTTTAAAACTAGGAAGCCCTGGGCTCCAGGCACACTGCAGCTGCGAAAGGCATCCCAAGGGGAGCGCAAAAGTGACGCAACTTGGCTGCCACCACTGATATTTCCATGAGACCATCCCGAACCATAGGTTGATTTTCCTTCCTAGGGTTAAGGTTTGAGTTACGCCTAGGGTAAGGGTTCTATTAACCAGAAAGCCCTGAGTTCCAAGAACACAGCAGCTGCGAAGGACTAGCCAAGAAGAGCGCAAAAGTACCACAACATGCCTGCCTCCACAGCTTTTTCCTTGGGGACATGCCTAATTCCTGGCTGATTTGCCTTTCTCATCATAGGGTTGGGGTTCGGCCTAGGGCTAGGATTTTTAAAATCAGGAAGCCCTGAGTTCCAGGCACACTGGAGCTGTGAAAGGCATCCAAAAGGGAGTGCAAAAGTGCCACAACATGGCTGCTTTCACGGCTTTTTCCTTGGCAAGAAGCCTAACATGAGGCTGATTTACTTTCCCAGGGTTACTGTTAGGCTTAGGCCTAGGGCTAGGATTTTTGAAACTAGGAAGCCCTTAGCTCCAGGCACACTGCAGCTGTTCAAGGCATCCCAAGGGGAGTACAAAAGTGCAACAACATGGCAGCTTTCACAGCTTTTTCCTTGGCACCATCCCTATACCTAGGCTGATTTATCTGCCTAGGGTTAGGGTTAGGGTTCAGCCTAGGGCTTGGATTTCTTTAACCAGGAAGCCCTGAGTTCCAGGCTTACTTCATCTGCCAAAGGCATCCCAAAGGGAGTGCAGAAGTGCCACAACATGGCTGCTTTCACGGCTTTTCCCTTAGGAAGAACCCTAATACCCGGCTGATTTACCTTCCTAGGGTTACTGTTAGGCTTAGGCCTAGGACTTTTAAAACCAGGAAGCCCTGGGCTCCAGGCACACTGCAGCTGCAAAAGGCATCCCAAGGGGAGCGCAAAAGTGACGCAACTTGGCTGCCACCACTGATATTTCCATGAGACCATCCCGAACCATAGGTTGATTTTCCTTCCTAGGGTTAAGGTTTGAGTTACGCCTAGGGTAAGGGTCTATTAACCAGAAAGCCCTGAGTTCCAAGAACACAGCAGCTGCGAAGGACTAGCCAAGAAGAGCGCAAAAGTACCACAACATGCCTGCCTCCACAGCTTTTTCCTTGGGGACATGCCTAATTCCTGGCTGATTTGCCTTTCTCGTCTCAGGGTTGCGGTTCGGCCTAGGGCCAGGATTTTTAAAAGCAGGAAGCCCTGAGTTCCAGGCACACTGCAGCTGTGAAAGGCATCCAAAAGGGAGTGCAAAAGTGCCACAACATGGCTGCTTTCACGGCTTTTTCCTTGGCACCATCCCTATACCTAGGCTGATTTATCTGCCTAGGGTTAGGGTTAGGGTTCAGCCTAGGGCTTGGATTTCTTTAACCAGGAAGCCCTGAGTTCCAGGCTTACTTCATCTGCCAAAGGCATCCCAAAGGGAGTGCAGAAGTGCCACAACATGGCTGCTTTCATGGCTTTTTCCTTGGCAAGAAGCCTAAAATCAGGCTGATGTACCTTCCCAGGGTTACTGTTAGGCTTAGGCCTAGGGCTAGGATTTTTGAAACTAGGAAGCCCTTAGCTCCAGGCACACTGCAGCTGTTCAAGGCATCCCAAGGGGACTACAAAAGTGCAACAACATGGCTGCTTTCACGGCTTTTCCCTTAGGAAGAGCCCTAATACCCGGCTGATTTACCTTCCTAGGGTTACTGTTAGGCTTAGGCCTAGGACTTTTAAAACCAGGAAGCCCTGGGCTCCAGGCACACTGCAGCTGCGAAAGGCATCCCAAGGGGAGCGCAAAAGTGACGCAACTTGGCTGCCACCACTGATATTTCCATGAGACCATCCCGAACCATAGGTTGATTTTCCTTCCTAGGGTTAAGGTTTGAGTTACGCCTAGGGTAAGGGTTCTATTAACCAGAAAGCCCTGAGTTCCAAGAACACAGCAGCTGCGAAGGACTAGCCAAGAAGAGCGCAAAAGTACCACAACATGCCTGCCTCCACAGCTTTTTCCTTGGGGACATGCCTAATTCCTGGCTGATTTGCCTTTCTCATCATAGGGTTGGGGTTCGGCCTAGGGCTAGGATTTTTAAAAGCAGGAAGCCCTGAGTTCCAGGCACACTGGAGCTGTGAAAGGCATCCAAAAGGGAGTGCAAAAGTGCCACAACATGGCTGCTTTCACGGCTTTTTCCTTGGCAAGAAGCCTAACACCAGGCTGATTTGCCTTCCCAGGGTTACTGTTAGGCTTAGGCCTAGGGCTAGGATTTTTAAAACTAGGAAGCCCTGGGCTCCAGGCACACTGCAGCTGTTCAAGGCATCCCAAGGGGAGTACAAAAGTGCAACAACATGGCAGCTTTCACAGCTTTTTCCTTGGCACCATCCCTATACCTAGGCTGATTTATCTGCCTAGGGTTAGGGTTAGGGTTCAGCCTAGGGCTTGAATTTTTTTTAACCAGGAAGCCCTGAGTTCCAGGCTTACTTCATCTGCCAAAGGCATCCCAAAGGGAGTGCAGAAGTGCCACAACATGGCTGCTTTCACGGCTTTTCCCTTAGGAAGAACCCTAATACCCGGCTGATTTACCTTCCTAGGGTTACTGTTAGGCTTAGGCCTAGGACTTTTAAAACCAGGAAGCCCTGGGCTCCAGGCACACTGCAGCTGGGAAAGGCATCCCAAGGGCAGCGCAAAAGTGACGCAACTTGGCTGCCACCACTGATATTTCCATGAGACCATCCCGAACCATAGGATGATTTTCCTTCCTAGGGTTAAGGTTTGAGTTACGCCTATGGTAAGGGTTCTATTAACCAGAAAGCCCTGAGTTCCAAGAACACAGCAGCTGCGAAGGACTAGCCAAGAAGAGCGCAAAAGTACCACAACATGCCTGCCTCCACAGCTTTTTCCTTGGGGACATGCCTAATTCCTGGCTGATTTGCCTTTCTCGTCTTAGGGTTGGGGTTCGGCCTAGGGCTAGGATTTTTAAAAGCAGGAAGCCCTGAGTTCCAGGCACACTGGAGCTGTGAAAGGCATCCAAAAGGGAGTGCAAAAGTGCCACAACATGGCTGCTTTCACGGCTTTTTCCTTGGCAAGAAGCCTAACATCAGGCTGATTTACCTTCCCAGGGTTACTGTTAGGCTTAGGCCTAGGGCTAGGATTTTTGAAACTAGGAAGCCCTGGGCTCCAGGCACACTGCAGCTGTTCAAGGCATCCCAAGGGGAGTACAAAAGTGCAACAACATGGCAGCTTTCACAGCTTTTTCCTTGGCACCATCCCTATACCTAGGCTGATTTATCTGCCTAGGGTTAGGGTTAGGGTTCAGCCTAGGGCTTGAATTTTTTTTACCAGGAAGCCCTGAGTTCCAGGCTTACTTCATCTGCCAAAGGCATCCCAAAGGGAGTGCAGAAGTGCCACAACATGGCTGCTTTCACGGCTTTTCCCTTAGGAAGAACCCTAATACCCGGCTGATTTACCTTCCTA
The DNA here is from genome assembly GCF_027887145.1 of Ammospiza caudacuta. Classification (NCBI taxonomy): domain Eukaryota; kingdom Metazoa; phylum Chordata; class Aves; order Passeriformes; family Passerellidae; genus Ammospiza; species Ammospiza caudacuta. The sequence continues at coordinate 252,469 of NW_026682923.1, forward strand.
GGGTTACTGTTAGGCTTAGGCCTAGGACTTTTAAAACCAGGAAGCCCTGGGCTCCAGGCACACTGCAGCTGCGAAAGGCATCCAAAGGGGAGCGCAAAAGTGACGCAACTTGGCTGCCACCACTGATATTTCCATGAGACCATCCCGAACCATAGGCTGATTTTCCTTCCTAGGGTTAAGGTTTGAGTTACGCCTAGGGTAAGGGTTCTATTAACCAGAAAGCCCTGAGTTCCAAGAACACAGCAGCTGCGAAGGACTAGCCAAGAAGAGCGCAAAAGTACCACAACATGCCTGCCTCCACAGCTTTTTCCTTGGGGACATGCCTAATTCCTGGCTGATTTGCCTTTCTCGTCATAGGGTTGGGGTTCGGCCTAGGGCTAGGATTTTTAAAAGCAGGAAGCCCTGAGTTCCAGGCACACTGGAGCTGTGAAAGGCATCCAAAAGGGAGTGCAAAAGTGCCACAACATGGCTGCTTTCACGGCTTGTTCCTTGGCAAGACGCCTAACACCAGGCTGACTTACCTTCCCAGGGTTACTATTAGGCTTAGGCCTAGGGCTAGGATTTTTAAAACTAGGAAGCCCTGGGCTCCAGGCACACTGCAGCTGTTCAAGGCATCCCAAGGGGAGTACAAAAGTGCAACAACATGGCAGCTTTCACAGCTTTTTCCTTGGCACCATCCCTATACCTAGGCTGATTTATCTGCCTAGGGTTAGGGTTAGGGTTCAGCCTAGGGCTTGAATTTCTTTAACCAGGAAGCCCTGAGTTCCAGGCTTACTTCATCTGCCAAAGGCATCCCAAAGGGAGTGCAGAAGTGCCACAACATGGCTGCTTTCACGGCTTTTCCCTTAGGAAGAGCCCTAATACCCGGCTGATTTACCTTCCTAGGGTTACTGTTAGGCTTAGGCCTAGGACTTTTAAAACCAGGAAGCCCTGGGCTCCAGGCACACTGCAGCTGCAAAAGGCATCCCAAGGGGAGCGCAAAAGTGACGCAACTTGGCTGCCACCACTGATATTTCCATGAGACCATCCCGAACCATAGGTTGATTTTCCTTCCTAGGGTTAAGGTTTGAGTTACGCCTAGGGTAAGGGTCTATTAACCAGAAAGCCCTGAGTTCCAAGAACACAGCAGCTGCGAAGGACTAGCCAAGAAGAGCGCAAAAGTACCACAACATGCCTGCCTCCACAGCTTTTTCCTTGGGGACATGCCTAATTCCTGGCTGATTTGCCTTTCTCGTCTTAGGGTTGGGGTTCGGCCTAGGGCTAGGATTTTTAAAAGCAGGAAGCCCTGAGTTCCAGGCACACTGGAGCTGTGAAAGGCATCCAAAAGGGAGTGCAAAAGTGCCACAACATGGCTGCTTTCACGGCTTTTTCCTTGGCAAGAAGCCTAACACCAGGCTGATTTGCCTTCCCAGGGTTACTGTTAGGCTTAGGCCTAGGGCTAGGATTTTTAAAACTAGGAAGCCCTGGGCTCCAGGCACACTGCAGCTGTTCAAGGCATCCCAAGGGGAGTACAAAAGTGCAACAACATGGCAGCTTTCACAGCTTTTTCCTTGGCACCATCCCTATACCTAGGCTGATTTATCTGCCTAGGGTTAGGGTTAGGGTTCAGCCTAGGGCTTGAATTTTTTTTAACCAGGAAGCCCTGAGTTCCAGGCTTACTTCATCTGCCAAAGGCATCCCAAAGGGAGTGCAGAAGTGCCACAACATGGCTGCTTTCACGGCTTTTCCCTTAGGAAGAACCCTAATACCCGGCTGATTTACCTTCCTAGGGTTACTGTTAGGCTTAGGCCTAGGACTTTTAAAACCAGGAAGCCCTGGGCTCCAGGCACACTGCAGCTGTGAAAGGCATCCCAAGGGGAGCGCAGAAGTGACGCAACTTGGCTGCCACCACTGATATTTCCATGAGACCATCCCGAACCATAGGTTGATTTTCCTTCCTAGGGTTAAGGTTTGAGTTACGCCTAGGGTAAGGGTTCTATTAACCAGAAAGCCCTGAGTTCCAAGAACACAGCAGCTGCGAAGGACTAGCCAAGAAGAGCGCAAAAGTACCACAACATGCCTGCCTCCACAGCTTTTTCCTTGGGGACATGCCTAATTCCTGGCTGATTTGCCTTTCTCGTCTTAGGGTTGGGGTTCGGCCTAGGGCTAGGATTTTTAAAAGCAGGAAGCCCTGAGTTCCAGGCACACTGGAGCTGTGAAAGGCATCCAAAAGGGAGTGCAAAAGTGCCACAACATGGCTGCTTTCACGGCTTTTTCCTTGGCAAGAAGCCTAACATCAGGCTGATTTACTTTCCCAGGGTTACTGTTAGGCTTAGGCCTAGGGCTAGGATTTTTGAAACTAGGAAGCCCTTAGCTCCAGGCACACTGCAGCTGTTCAAGGCATCCCAAGGGGAGTACAAAAGTGCAACAACATGGCAGCTTTCACAGCTTTTTCCTTGGCACCATCCCTATACCTAGGCTGATTTATCTGCCTAGGGTTAGGGTTAGGGTTCAGCCTAGGGCTTGGATTTCTTTAACCAGGAAGCCCTGAGTTCCAGGCTTACTTCATCTGCCAAAGGCATCCCAAAGGGAGTGCAGAAGTGCCACAACATGGCTGCTTTCACGGCTTTTTCCTTGGCAAGAAGCCTAACATCAGGCTGATTTACTTTCCCAGGGTTACTGTTAGGCTTAGGCCTAGGGCTAGGATTTTTGAAACTAGGAAGCCCTTAGCTCCAGGCACACTGCAGCTGTTCAAGGCATCCCAAGGGGAGTACAAAAGTGCAACAACATGGCAGCTTTCACAGCTTTTTCCTTGGCACCATCCCTATACCTGGGCTGATTTATCTGCCTAGGGTTAGGGTTAGGGTTCAGCCTAGGGCTTGAATTTTTTTTACCAGGAAGCCCTGAGTTCCAGGCTTACTTCATCTGCCAAAGGCATCCCAAAGGGAGTGCAGAAGTGCCACAACATGGCTGCTTTCACGGCTTTTCCCTTAGGAAGAACCCTAATACCCGGCTGATTTACCTTCCTAGGGTTACTGTTAGGCTTAGGCCTAGGACTTTTAAAACCAGGAAGCCCTGGGCTCCAGGCACACTGCAGCTGCGAAAGGCATCCCAAGGGGAGCGCAAAAGTGACGCAACTTGGCTGCCACCACTGATATTTCCATGAGACCATCCCGAACCATAGGCTGATTTTCCTTCCTAGGGTTAAGGTTTGAGTTACGCCTAGGGTAAGGGTTCTATTAACCAGAAAGCCCTGAGTTCCAAGAACACAGCAGCTGCGAAGGACTAGCCAAGAAGAGCGCAAAAGTACCACAACATGCCTGCCTCCACAGCTTTTTCCTTGGGGACATGCCTAATTCCTGGCTGATTTGCCTTTCTCGTCTTACGGTTGGGGTTCGGCCTAGGGCTAGGATTTTTAAAAGCAGGAAGCCCTGAGTTCCAGGCACACTGGAGCTGTGAAAGGCATCCAAAAGGGAGTGCAGAAGTGCCACAACATGGCTGCTTTCACGGCTTGTTCCTTGGCAAGACGCCTAACACCAGGCTGACTTACCTTCCCAGGGTTACTATTAGGCTTAGGCCTAGGGCTAGGATTTTTAAAACTAGGAAGCCCTTAGCTCCAGGCACACTGCAGCTGTTCAAGGCATCCCAAGGGGAGTACAAAAGTGCAACAACATGGCAGCTTTCACAGCTTTTTCCTTGGCACCATCCCTATACCTAGGCTGATTTATCTGCCTAGGGTTAGGGTTAGGGTTCAGCCTAGGGCTTGAATTTCTTTAACCAGGAAGCCCTGAGTTCCAGGCTTACTTCATCTGCCAAAGGCATCCCAAAGGGAGTGCAGAAGTGCCACAACATGGCTGCTTTCACGGCTTTTCCCTTAGGAAGAACCCTAATACCCGGCTGATTTACCTTCCTAGGGTTACTGTTAGGCTTAGGCCTAGGACTTTTAAAACCAGGAAGCCCTGGGCTCCAGGCACACTGCAGCTGCAAAAGGCATCCCAAGGGGAGCGCAAAAGTGACGCAACTTGGCTGCCACCACTGATATTTCCATGAGACCATCCCGAACCATAGGATGATTTTCCTTCCTAGGGTTAAGGTTTGAGTTACGCCTAGGGTAAGGGTTCTATTAACCAGAAAGCCCTGAGTTCCAAGAACACAGCAGCTGCGAAGGACTAGCCAAGAAGAGCGCAAAAGTACCACAACATGCCTGCCTCCACAGCTTTTTCCTTGGGGACATGCCTAATTCCTGGCTGATTTGCCTTTCTCGTCTTAGGGTTGGGGTTCGGCCTAGGGCTAGGATTTTTAAAATCAGGAAGCCCTGAGTTCCAGGCACACTGGAGCTGTGAAAGGCATCCAAAAGGGAGTGCAAAAGTGCCACAACATGGCTGCTTTCACGGCTTTTTCCTTGGCAAGAAGCCTAACATCAGGCTGATTTACTTTCCCAGGGTTACTGTTAGGCTTAGGCCTAGGGCTAGGATTTTTGAAACTAGGAAGCCCTGGGCTCCAGGCACACTGCAGCTGTTCAAGGCATCCCAAGGGGAGTACAAAAGTGCAACAACATGGCAGCTTTCACAGCTTTTTCCTTGGCACCATCCCTATACCTAGGCTGATTTATCTGCCTAGGGTTAGGGTTAGGGTTCAGCCTAGGGCTTGGATTTCTTTAACCAGGAAGCCCTGAGTTCCAGGCTTACTTCATCTGCCAAAGGCATCCCAAAGGGAGTGAAGAAGTGCCACAACATGGCTGCTTTCACGGCTTTTTCCTTGGCAAGAAGCCTAACATCAGGCTGATTTACTTTCCCAGGGTTACTGTTAGGCTTAGGCCTAGGGCTAGGATTTTTGAAACTAGGAAGCCCTTAGCTCCAGGCACACTGCAGCTGTTCAAGGCATCCCAAGGGGAGTACAAAAGTGCAACAACATGGCAGCTTTCACAGCTTTTTCCTTGGCACCATCCCTATACCTGGGCTGATTTATCTGCCTAGGGTTAGGGTTAGGGTTCAGCCTAGGGCTTGAATTTTTTTTACCAGGAAGCCCTGAGTTCCAGGCTTACTTCATCTGCCAAAGGCATCCCAAAGGGAGTGCAGAAGTGCCACAACATGGCTGCTTTCACGGCTTTTCCCTTAGGAAGAACCCTAATACCCGGCTGATTTACCTTCCTAGGGTTACTGTTAGGCTTAGGCCTAGGACTTTTAAAACCAGGAAGCCCTGGGCTCCAGGCACACTGCAGCTGCGAAAGGCATCCAAAGGGGAGCGCAAAAGTGACGCAACTTGGCTGCCACCACTGATATTTCCATGAGACCATCCCGAACCATAGGCTGATTTTCCTTCCTAGGGTTAAGGTTTGAGTTACGCCTAGGGTAAGGGTTCTATTAACCAGAAAGCCCTGAGTTCCAAGAACACAGCAGCTGCGAAGGACTAGCCAAGAAGAGCGCAAAAGTACCACAACATGCCTGCCTCCACAGCTTTTTCCTTGGGGACATGCCTAATTCCTGGCTGATTTGCCTTTCTCGTCATAGGGTTGGGGTTCGGCCTAGGGCTAGGATTTTTAAAAGCAGGAAGCCCTGAGTTCCAGGCACACTGGAGCTGTGAAAGGCATCCAAAAGGGAGTGCAGAAGTGCCACAACATGGCTGCTTTCACGGCTTGTTCCTTGGCAAGACGCCTAACACCAGGCTGACTTACCTTCCCAGGGTTACTATTAGGCTTAGGCCTAGGGCTAGGATTTTTAAAACTAGGAAGCCCTTAGCTCCAGGCACACTGCAGCTGTTCAAGGCATCCCAAGGGGAGTACAAAAGTGCAACAACATGGCAGCTTTCACAGCTTTTTCCTTGGCACCATCCCTATACCTAGGCTGATTTATCTGCCTAGGGTTAGGGTTAGGGTTCAGCCTAGGGCTTGGATTTCTTTAACCAGGAAGCCCTGAGTTCCAGGCTTACTTCATCTGCCAAAGGCATCCCAAAGGGAGTGCAGAAGTGCCACAACATGGCTGCTTTCACGGCTTTTCCCTTAGGAAGAACCCTAATACCCGGCTGATTTACCTTCCTAGGGTTACTGTTAGGCTTAGGCCTAGGACTTTTAAAACCAGGAAGCCCTGGGCTCCAGGCACACTGCAGCTGCAAAAGGCATCCCAAGGACAGCGCAAAAGTGACGCAACTTGGCTGCCACCACTGATATTTCCATGAGACCATCCCGAACCATAGGCTGATTTTCCTTCCTAGGGTTAAGGTTTGAGTTACGCCTAGGGTAAGGGTTCTATTAACCAGAAAGCCCTGAGTTCCAAGAACACAGCAGCTGCGAAGGACTAGCCAAGAAGAGCGCAAAAGTACCACAACATGCCTGCCTCCACAGCTTTTTCCTTGGGGACATGCCTAATTCCTGGCTGATTTGCCTTTCTCGTCATAGGGTTGGGGTTCGGCCTAGGGCTAGGATTTTTAAAAGCAGGAAGCCCTGAGTTCCAGGCACACTGGAGCTGTGAAAGGCATCCAAAAGGGAGTGCAAAAGTGCCACAACATGGCTGCTTTCACGGCTTGTTCCTTGGCAAGACGCCTAACACCAGGCTGACTTACCTTCCCAGGGTTACTATTAGGCTTAGGCCTAGGGCTAGGATTTTTAAAACTAGGAAGCCCTTAGCTCCAGGCACACTGCAGCTGTTCAAGGCATCCCAAGGGGAGTACAAAAGTGCAACAACATGGCAGCTTTCACAGCTTTTTCCTTGGCACCATCCCTATACCTAGGCTGATTTATCTGCCTAGGGTTAGGGTTAGGGTTCAGCCTAGGGCTTGGATTTCTTTAACCAGGAAGCCCTGAGTTCCAGGCTTACTTCATCTGCCAAAGGCATCCCAAAGGGAGTGCAGAAGTGCCACAACATGGCTGCTTTCATGGCTTTTCCCTTAGGAAGAACCCTAATACCCGGCTGATTTACCTTCCTAGGGTTACTGTTAGGCTTAGGCCTAGGACTTTTAAAACCAGGAAGCCCTGGGCTCCAGGCACACTGCAGCTGCAAAAGGCATCCCAAGGAGAGCGCAAAAGTGACGCAACTTGGCTGCCACCACTGATATTTCCATGAGACCATCCCGAACCATAGGCTGATTTTCCTTCCTAGGGTTAAGGTTTGAGTTACGCCTAGGGTAAGGGTTCTATTAACCAGCAAGCCCTGAGTTCCAAGAACACAGCAGCTGCGAAGGACTAGCCAAGAAGAGCGCAAAAGTACCACAACATGCCTGCCTCCACAGCTTTTTCCTTGGGGACATGCCTAATTCCTGGCTGATTTGCCTTTCTCGTCTTAGGGTTGGGGTTCGGCCTAGGGCTAGGATTTTTAAAATCAGGAAGCCCTGAGTTCCAGGCACACTGGAGCTGTGAAAGGCATCCAAAAGGGAGTGCAAAAGTGCCACAACATGGCTGCTTTCACGGCTTTTTCCTTGGCAAGAAGCCTAACATCAGGCTGATTTACTTTCCCAGGGTTACTGTTAGGCTTAGGCCTAGGGCTAGGATTTTTGAAACTAGGAAGCCCTTAGCTCCAGGCACACTGCAGCTGTTCAAGGCATCCCAAGGGGAGTACAAAAGTGCAACAACATGGCAGCTTTCACAGCTTTTTCCTTGGCACCATCCCTATACCTAGGCTGATTTATCTGCCTAGGGTTAGGGTTAGGGTTCAGCCTAGGGCTTGGATTTCTTTAACCAGGAAGCCCTGAGTTCCAGGCTTACTTCATCTGCCAAAGGCATCCCAAAGGGAGTGCAGAAGTGCCACAACATGGCTGCTTTCACGGCTTTTTCCTTGGCAAGAAGCCTAACATCAGGCTGATTTACTTTCCCAGGGTTACTGTTAGGCTTAGGCCTAGGGCTAGGATTTTTGAAACTAGGAAGCCCTTAGCTCCAGGCACACTGCAGCTGTTCAAGGCATCCCAAGGGGAGTACAAAAGTGCAACAACATGGCAGCTTTCACAGCTTTTTCCTTGGCACCATCCCTATACCTGGGCTGATTTATCTGCCTAGGGTTAGGGTTAGGGTTCAGCCTAGGGCTTGAATTTTTTTTACCAGGAAGCCCTGAGTTCCAGGCTTACTTCATCTGCCAAAGGCATCCCAAAGGGAGTGCAGAAGTGCCACAACATGGCTGCTTTCACGGCTTTTCCCTTAGGAAGAACCCTAATACCCGGCTGATTTACCTTCCTAGGGTTACTGTTAGGCTTAGGCCTAGGACTTTTAAAACCAGGAAGCCCTGGGCTCCAGGCACACTGCAGCTGCAAAAGGCATCCCAAGGGGAGCGCAAAAGTGACGCAACTTGGCTGCCACCACTGATATTTCCATGAGACCATCCCGAACCATAGGCTGATTTTCCTTCCTAGGGTTAAGGTTTGAGTTACGCCTAGGGTAAGGGTTCTATTAACCAGAAAGCCCTGAGTTCCAAGAACACAGCAGCTGCGAAGGACTAGCCAAGAAGAGCGCAAAAGTACCACAACATGCCTGCCTCCACAGCTTTTTCCTTGGGGACATGCCTAATTCCTGGCTGATTTGCCTTTCTCGTCATAGGGTTGGGGTTCGGCCTAGGGCTAGGATTTTTAAAAGCAGGAAGCCCTGAGTTCCAGGCACACTGGAGCTGTGAAAGGCATCCAAAAGGGAGTGCAGAAGTGCCACAACATGGCTGCTTTCACGGCTTGTTCCTTGGCAAGACGCCTAACACCAGGCTGACATACCTTCCCAGGGTTACTATTAGGCTTAGGCCTAGGGCTAGGATTTTTAAAACTAGGAAGCCCTGGGCTCCAGGCACACTGCAGCTGTTCAAGGCATCCCAAGGGGAGTACAAAAGTGCAACAACATGGCAGCTTTCACAGCTTTTTCCTTGGCACCATCCCTATACCTAGGCTGATTTATCTGCCTAGGGTTAGGGTTAGGGTTCAGCCTAGGGCTTGAATTTCTTTAACCAGGAAGCCCTGAGTTCCAGGCTTACTTCATCTGCCAAAGGCATCCCAAAGGGAGTGCAGAAGTGCCACAACATGGCTGCTTTCACGGCTTTTCCCTTAGGAAGAACCCTAATACCCGGCTGATTTACCTTCCTAGGGTTACTGTTAGGCTTAGGCCTAGGACTTTTAAAACCAGGAAGCCCTGGGCTCCAGGCACACTGCAGCTGCGAAAGGCATCCCAAGGGGAGCGCAAAAGTGACGCAACTTGGCTGCCACCACTGATATTTCCATGAGACCATCCCGAACCATAGGCTGATTTTCCTTCCTAGGGTTAAGGTTTGAGTTACGCCTAGGGTAAGGGTTCTATTAACCAGCAAGCCCTGAGTTCCAAGAACACAGCAGCTGCGAAGGACTAGCCAAGAAGAGCGCAAAAGTACCACAACATGCCTGCCTCCACAGCTTTTTCCTTGGGGACATGCCTAATTCCTGGCTGATTTGCCTTTCTCGTCTTAGGGTTGGGGTTCGGCCTAGGGCTAGGATTTTTAAAATCAGGAAGCCCTGAGTTCCAGGCACACTGGAGCTGTGAAAGGCATCCAAAAGGGAGTGCAAAAGTGCCACAACATGGCTGCTTTCACGGCTTTTTCCTTGGCAAGAAGCCTAACATCAGGCTGATTTACTTTCCCAGGGTTACTGTTAGGCTTAGGCCTAGGGCTAGGATTTTTGAAACTAGGAAGCCCTTAGCTCCAGGCACACTGCAGCTGTTCAAGGCATCCCAAGGGGAGTACAAAAGTGCAACAACATGGCAGCTTTCACAGCTTTTTCCTTGGCACCATCCCTATACCTAGGCTGATTTATCTGCCTAGGGTTAGGGTTAGGGTTCAGCCTAGGGCTTGGATTTCTTTAACCAGGAAGCCCTGAGTTCCAGGCTTACTTCATCTGCCAAAGGCATCCCAAAGGGAGTGCAGAAGTGCCACAACATGGCTGCTTTCACGGCTTTTTCCTTGGCAAGAAGCCTAACATCAGGCTGATTTACTTTCCCAGGGTTACTGTTAGGCTTAGGCCTAGGGCTAGGATTTTTGAAACTAGGAAGCCCTTAGCTCCAGGCACACTGCAGCTGTTCAAGGCATCCCAAGGGGAGTACAAAAGTGCAACAACATGGCAGCTTTCACAGCTTTTTCCTTGGCACCATCCCTATACCTGGGCTGATTTATCTGCCTAGGGTTAGGGTTAGGGTTCAGCCTAGGGCTTGAAGTTTTTTTACCAGGAAGCCCTGAGTTCCAGGCTTACTTCATCTGCCAAAGGCATCCCAAAGGGAGTGCAGAAGTGCCACAGCATGGCTGCTTTCACGGCTTTTCCCTTAGGAAGAACCCTAATACCCGGCTGATTTACCTTCCTAGGGTTACTGTTAGGCTTAGGCCTAGGACTTTTAAAACCAGGAAGCCCTGGGCTCCAGGCACACTGCAGCTGCGAAAGGCATCCAAAGGGGAGCGCAAAAGTGACGCAACTTGGCTGCCACCACTGATATTTCCATGAGACCATCCCGAACCATAGGCTGATTTTCCTTCCTAGGGTTAAGGTTTGAGTTACGCCTAGGGTAAGGGTTCTATTAACCAGAAAGCCCTGAGTTCCAAGAACACAGCAGCTGCGAAGGACTAGCCAAGAAGAGCGGAAAAGTACCACAACATGCCTGCCTCCACAGCTTTTTCCTTGGGGACATGCCTAATTCCTGGCTGATTTGCCTTTCTCGTCATAGGGTTGGGGTTCGGCCTAGGGCTAGGATTTTTAAAAGCAGGAAGCCCTGAGTTCCAGGCACACTGGAGCTGTGAAAGGCATCCAAAAGGGAGTGCAGAAGTGCCACAACATGGCTGCTTTCACGGCTTGTTCCTTGGCAAGACGCCTAACACCAGGCTGACTTACCTTCCCAGGGTTACTATTAGGCTTAGGCCTAGGGCTAGGATTTTTAAAACTAGGAAGCCCTTAGCTCCAGGCACACTGCAGCTGTTCAAGGCATCCCAAGGGGAGTACAAAAGTGCAACAACATGGCAGCTTTCACAGCTTTTTCCTTGGCACCATCCCTATACCTAGGCTGATTTATCTGCCTAGGGTTAGGGTTAGGGTTCAGCCTAGGGCTTGAATTTCTTTAACCAGGAAGCCCTGAGTTCCAGGCTTACTTCATCTGCCAAAGGCATCCCAAAGGGAGTGCAGAAGTGCCACAACATGGCTGCTTTCACGGCTTTTCCCTTAGGAAGAGCCCTAATACCCGGCTGATTTACCTTCCTAGGGTTACTGTTAGGCTTAGGCCTAGGACTTTTAAAACCAGGAAGCCCTGGGCTCCAGGCACACTGCAGCTGCAAAAGGCATCCCAAGGGGAGCGCAAAAGTGACGCAACTTGGCTGCCACCACTGATATTTCCATGAGACCATCCCGAACCATAGGTTGATTTTCCTTCCTAGGGTTAAGGTTTGAGTTACGCCTAGGGTAAGGGTCTATTAACCAGAAAGCCCTGAGTTCCAAGAACACAGCAGCTGCGAAGGACTAGCCAAGAAGAGCGCAAAAGTACCACAACATGCCTGCCTCCACAGCTTTTTCCTTGGGGACATGCCTAATTCCTGGCTGATTTGCCTTTCTCGTCTTAGGGTTGGGGTTCGGCCTAGGGCTAGGATTTTTAAAAGCAGGAAGCCCTGAGTTCCAGGCACACTGGAGCTGTGAAAGGCATCCAAAAGGGAGTGCAAAAGTGCCACAACATGGCTGCTTTCACGGCTTTTTCCTTGGCAAGAAGCCTAACACCAGGCTGATTTGCCTTCCCAGGGTTACTGTTAGGCTTAGGCCTAGGGCTAGGATTTTTAAAATTAGGAAGCCCTGGGCTCCAGGCACACTGCAGCTGTTCAAGGCATCCCAAGGGGAGTACAAAAGTGCAACAACATGGCAGCTTTCACAGCTTTTTCCTTGGCACCATCCCTATACCTAGGCTGATTTATCTGCCTAGGGTTAGGGTTAGGGTTCAGCCTAGGGCTTGAATTTTTTTTAACCAGGAAGCCCTGAGTTCCAGGCTTACTTCATCTGCCAAAGGCATCCCAAAGGGAGTGCAGAAGTGCCACAACATGGCTGCTTTCACGGCTTTTCCCTTAGGAAGAACCCTAATACCCGGCTGATTTACCTTCCTAGGGTTACTGTTAGGCTTAGGCCTAGGACTTTTAAAACCAGGAAGCCCTGGGCTCCAGGCACACTGCAGCTGTGAAAGGCATCCCAAGGGGAGCGCAGAAGTGACGCAACTTGGCTGCCACCACTGATATTTCCATGAGACCATCCCGAACCATAGGTTGATTTTCCTTCCTAGGGTTAAGGTTTGAGTTACGCCTAGGGTAAGGGTTCTATTAACCAGAAAGCCCTGAGTTCCAAGAACACAGCAGCTGCGAAGGACTAGCCAAGAAGAGCGCAAAAGTACCACAACATGCCTGCCTCCACAGCTTTTTCCTTGGGGACATGCCTAATTCCTGGCTGATTTGCCTTTCTCGTCTTAGGGTTGGGGTTCGGCCTAGGACTAGGATTTTTAAAAGCAGGAAGCCCTGAGTTCCAGGCACACTGCAGCTGTGAAAGGCATCCAAAAGGGAGTGCAAAAGTGCCACAACATGGCTGCTTTCACGGCTTTTTCCTTGGCAAGAAGCCTAACATCAGGCTGATTTACTTTCCCAGGGTTACTGTTAGGCTTAGGCCTAGGGCTAGGATTTTTGAAACTAGGAAGCCCTTAGCTCCAGGCACACTGCAGCTGTTCAAGGCATCCCAAGGGGAGTACAAAAGTGCAACAACATGGCAGCTTTCACAGCTTTTTCCTTGGCACCATCCCTATACCTAGGCTGATTTATCTGCCTAGGGTTAGGGTTAGGGTTCAGCCTAGGGCTTGGATTTCTTTAACCAGGAAGCCCTGAGTTCCAGGCTTACTTCATCTGCCAAAGGCATCCCAAAGGGAGTGCAAAAGTGCCACAACATGGCTGCTTTCACGGCTTGTTCCTTGGCAAGAAGCCTAACATCAGGCTGATTTACTTTCCCAGGGTTACTGTTAGGCTTAGGCCTAGGGCTAGGATTTTTGAAACTAGGAAGCCCTTAGCTCCAGGCACACTGCAGCTGTTCAAGGCATCCCAAGGGGAGTACAAAAGTGCAACAACATGGCAGCTTTCACAGCTTTTTCCTTGGCACCATCCCTATACCTGGGCTGATTTATCTGCCTAGGGTTAGGGTTAGGGTTCAGCCTAGGGCTTGAATTTTTTTTACCAGGAAGCCCTGAGTTCCAGGCTTACTTCATCTGCCAAAGGCATCCCAAAGGGAGTGCAGAAGTGCCACAACATGGCTGCTTTCACGGCTTTTCCCTTAGGAAGAACCCTAATACCCGGCTGATTTACCTTCCTAGGGTTACTGTTAGGCTTAGGCCTAGGACTTTTAAAACCAGGAAGCCCTGGGCTCCAGGCACACTGCAGCTGCGAAAGGCATCCAAAGGGGAGCGCAAAAGTGACGCAACTTGGCTGCCACCACTGATATTTCCATGAGACCATCCCGAACCATAGGCTGATTTTCCTTCCTAGGGTTAAGGTTTGAGTTACGCCTAGGGTAAGGGTTCTATTAACCAGAAAGCCCTGAGTTCCAAGAACACAGCAGCTGCGAAGGACTAGCCAAGAAGAGCGCAAAAGTACCACAACATGCCTGCCTCCACAGCTTTTTCCTTGGGGACATGCCTAATTCCTGGCTGATTTGCCTTTCTCGTCTTAGGGTTGGGGTTCGGCCTAGGGCTAGGATTTTTAAAAGCAGGAAGCCCTGAGTTCCAGGCACACTGGAGCTGTGAAAGGCATCCAAAAGGGAGTGCAGAAGTGCCACAACATGGCTGCTTTCACAGCTTGTTCCTTGGCAAGACGCCTAACACCAGGCTGACTTACCTTCCCAGGGTTACTATTAGGCTTAGGCCTAGGGCTAGGATTTTTAAAACTAGGAAGCCCTTAGCTCCAGGCACACTGCAGCTGTTCAAGGCATCCCAAGGGGAGTACAAAAGTGCAACAACATGGCAGCTTTCACAGCTTTTTCCTTGGCACCATCCCTATACCTAGGCTGATTTATCTGCCTAGGGTTAGGGTTAGGGTTCAGCCTAGGGCTTGAATTTCTTTAACCAGGAAGCCCTGAGTTCCAGGCTTACTTCATCTGCCAAAGGCATCCCAAAGGGAGTGCAGAAGTGCCACAACATGGCTGCTTTCACGGCTTTTCCCTTAGGAAGAACCCTAATACCCGGCTGATTTACCTTCCTAGGGTTACTGTTAGGCTTAGGCCTAGGACTTTTAAAACCAGGAAGCCCTGGGCTCCAGGCACACTGCAGCTGCAAAAGGCATCCCAAGGGGAGCGCAAAAGTGACGCAACTTGGCTGCCACCACTGATATTTCCATGAGACCATCCCGAACCATAGGATGATTTTCCTTCCTAGGGTTAAGGTTTGAGTTACGCCTAGGGTAAGGGTTCTATTAACCAGAAAGCCCTGAGTTCCAAGAACACAGCAGCTGCGAAGGACTAGCCAAGAAGAGCGCAAAAGTACCACAACATGCCTGCCTCCACAGCTTTTTCCTTGGGGACATGCCTAATTCCTGGCTGATTTGCCTTTCTCGTCTTAGGGTTGGGGTTCGGCCTAGGGCTAGGATTTTTAAAATCAGGAAGCCCTGAGTTCCAGGCACACTGGAGCTGTGAAAGGCATCCAAAAGGGAGTGCAAAAGTGCCACAACATGGCTGCTTTCACGGCTTTTTCCTTGGCAAGAAGCCTAACATCAGGCTGATTTACTTTCCCAGGGTTACTGTTAGGCTTAGGCCTAGGGCTAGGATTTTTGAAACTAGGAAGCCCTGGGCTCCAGGCACACTGCAGCTGTTCAAGGCATCCCAAGGGGAGTACAAAAGTGCAACAACATGGCAGCTTTCACAGCTTTTTCCTTGGCACCATCCCTATACCTAGGCTGATTTATCTGCCTAGGGTTAGGGTTAGGGTTCAGCCTAGGGCTTGGATTTCTTTAACCAGGAAGCCCTGAGTTCCAGGCTTACTTCATCTGCCAAAGGCATCCCAAAGGGAGTGCAGAAGTGCCACAACATGGCTGCTTTCACGGCTTTTTCCTTGGCAAGAAGCCTAACATCAGGCTGATTTACTTTCCCAGGGTTACTGTTAGGCTTAGGCCTAGGGCTAGGATTTTTGAAACTAGGAAGCCCTTAGCTCCAGGCACACTGCAGCTTTTCAAGGCATCCCAAGGGGAGTACAAAAGTGCAACAACATGGCAGCTTTCACAGCTTTTTCCTTGGCACCATCCCTATACCTGGGCTGATTTATCTGCCTAGGGTTAGGGTTAGGGTTCAGCCTAGGGCTTGAATTTTTTTTACCAGGAAGCCCTGAGTTCCAGGCTTACTTCATCTGCCAAAGGCATCCCAAAGGGAGTGCAGAAGTGCCACAACATGGCTGCTTTCACGGCTTTTCCCTTAGGAAGAACCCTAATACCCGGCTGATTTACCTTCCTAGGGTTACTGTTAGGCTTAGGCCTAGGACTTTTAAAACCAGGAAGCCCTGGGCTCCAGGCACACTGCAGCTGCGAAAGGCATCCAAAGGGGAGCGCAAAAGTGACGCAACTTGGCTGCCACCACTGATATTTCCATGAGACCATCCCGAACCATAGGCTGATTTTCCTTCCTAGGGTTAAGGTTTGAGTTACGCCTAGGGTAAGGGTTCTATTAACCAGAAAGCCCTGAGTTCCAAGAACACAGCAGCTGCGAAGGACTAGCCAAGAAGAGCGCAAAAGTACCACAACATGCCTGCCTCCACAGCTTTTTCCTTGGGGACATGCCTAATTCCTGGCTGATTTGCCTTTCTCGTCATAGGGTTGGGGTTCGGCCTAGGGCTAGGATTTTTAAAAGCAGGAAGCCCTGAGTTCCAGGCACACTGGAGCTGTGAAAGGCATCCAAAAGGGAGTGCAGAAGTGCCACAACATGGCTGCTTTCACGGCTTGTTCCTTGGCAAGACGCCTAACACCAGGCTGACTTACCTTCCCAGGGTTACTATTAGGCTTAGGCCTAGGGCTAGGATTTTTAAAACTAGGAAGCCCTTAGCTCCAGGCACACTGCAGCTGTTCAAGGCATCCCAAGGGGAGTACAAAAGTGCAACAACATGGCAGCTTTCACAGCTTTTTCCTTGGCACCATCCCTATACCTAGGCTGATTTATCTGCCTAGGGTTAGGGTTAGGGTTCAGCCTAGGGCTTGGATTTCTTTAACCAGGAAGCCCTGAGTTCCAGGCTTACTTCATCTGCCAAAGGCATCCCAAAGGGAGTGCAGAAGTGCCACAACATGGCTGCTTTCACGGCTTTTCCCTTAGGAAGAACCCTAATACCCGGCTGATTTACCTTCCTAGGGTTACTGTTAGGCTTAGGCCTAGGACTTTTAAAACCAGGAAGCCCTGGGCTCCAGGCACACTGCAGCTGCAAAAGGCATCCCAAGGAGAGCGCAAAAGTGACGCAACTTGGCTGCCACCACTGATATTTCCATGAGACCATCCCGAACCATAGGCTGATTTTCCTTCCTAGGGTTAAGGTTTGAGTTACGCCTAGGGTAAGGGTTCTATTAACCAGAAAGCCCTGAGTTCCAAGAACACAGCAGCTGCGAAGGACTAGCCAAGAAGAGCGCAAAAGTACCACAACATGCCTGCCTCCACAGCTTTTTCCTTGGGGACATGCCTAATTCCTGGCTGATTTGCCTTTCTCGTCATAGGGTTGGGGTTCGGCCTAGGGCTAGGATTTTTAAAAGCAGGAAGCCCTGAGTTCCAGGCACACTGGAGCTGTGAAAGGCATCCAAAAGGGAGTGCAGAAGTGCCACAACATGGCTGCTTTCACGGCTTGTTCCTTGGCAAGACGCCTAACACCAGGCTGACTTACCTTCCCAGGGTTACTATTAGGCTTAGGCCTAGGGCTAGGATTTTTAAAACTAGGAAGCCCTTAGCTCCAGGCACACTGCAGCTGTTCAAGGCATCCCAAGGGGAGTACAAAAGTGCAACAACATGGCAGCTTTCACAGCTTTTTCCTTGGCACCATCCCTATACCTAGGCTGATTTATCTGCCTAGGGTTAGGGTTAGGGTTCAGCCTAGGGCTTGAATTTCTTTAACCAGGAAGCCCTGAGTTCCAGGCTTACTTCATCTGCCAAAGGCATCCCAAAGGGAGTGCAGAAGTGCCACAACATGGCTGCTTTCATGGCTTTTCCCTTAGGAAGAACCCTAATACCCGGCTGATTTACCTTCCTAGGGTTACTGTTAGGCTTAGGCCTAGGACTTTTAAAACCAGGAAGCCCTGGGCTCCAGGCACACTGCAGCTGCAAAAGGCATCCCAAGGAGAGCGCAAAAGTGACGCAACTTGGCTGCCACCACTGATATTTCCATGAGACCATCCCGAACCATAGGATGATTTTCCTTCCTAGCGTTAAGGTTTGAGTTACGCCTAGGGTAAGGGTTCTATTAACCAGAAAGCCCTGAGTTCCAAGAACACAGCAGCTGCGAAGGACTAGCCAAGAAGAGCGCAAAAGTACCACAACATGCCTGCCTCCACAGCTTTTTCCTTGGGGACATGCCTAATTCCTGGCTGATTTGCCTTTCTCGTCTTAGGGTTGGGGTTCGGCCTAGGGCTAGGATTTTTAAAATCAGGAAGCCCTGAGTTCCAGGCACACTGGAGCTGTGAAAGGCATCCAAAAGGGAGTGCAAAAGTGCCACAACATGGCTGCTTTCACGGCTTTTTCCTTGGCAAGAAGCCTAACATCAGGCTGATTTACTTTCCCAGGGTTACTGTTAGGCTTAGGCCTAGGGCTAGGATTTTTGAAACTAGGAAGCCCTTAGCTCCAGGCACACTGCAGCTGTTCAAGGCATCCCAAGGGGAGTACAAAAGTGCAACAACATGGCAGCTTTCACAGCTTTTTCCTTGGCACCATCCCTATACCTAGGCTGATTTATCTGCCTAGGGTTAGGGTTAGGGTTCAGCCTAGGGCTTGGATTTCTTTAACCAGGAAGCCCTGAGTTCCAGGCTTACTTCATCTGCCAAAGGCATCCCAAAGGGAGTGCAGAAGTGCCACAACATGGCTGCTTTCACGGCTTTTTCCTTGGCAAGAAGCCTAACATCAGGCTGATTTACTTTCCCAGGGTTACTGTTAGGCTTAGGCCTAGGGCTAGGATTTTTGAAACTAGGAAGCCCTTAGCTCCAGGCACACTGCAGCTGTTCAAGGCATCCCAAGGGGAGTACAAAAGTGCAACAACATGGCAGCTTTCACAGCTTTTTCCTTGGCACCATCCCTATACCTGGGCTGATTTATCTGCCTAGGGTTAGGGTTAGGGTTCAGCCTAGGGCTTGAATTTTTTTTACCAGGAAGCCCTGAGTTCCAGGCTTACTTCATCTGCCAAAGGCATCCCAAAGGGAGTGCAGAAGTGCCACAACATGGCTGCTTTCACGGCTTTTCCCTTAGGAAGAACCCTAATACCCGGCTGATTTACCTTCCTAGGGTTACTGTTAGGCTTAGGCCTAGGACTTTTAAAACCAGGAAGCCCTGGGCTCCAGGCACACTGCAGCTGCGAAAGGCATCCCAAGGGGAGCGCAAAAGTGACGCAACTTGGCTGCCACCACTGATATTTCCATGAGACCATCCCGAACCATAGGCTGATTTTCCTTCCTAGGGTTAAGGTTTGAGTTACGCCTAGGGTAAGGGTTCTATTAACCAGAAAGCCCTGAGTTCCAAGAACACAGCAGCTGCGAAGGACTAGCCAAGAAGAGCGCAAAAGTACCACAACATGCCTGCCTCCACAGCTTTTTCCTTGGGGACATGCCTAATTCCTGGCTGATTTGCCTTTCTCGTCATAGGGTTGGGGTTCGGCCTAGGGCTAGGATTTTTAAAAGCAGGAAGCCCTGAGTTCCAGGCACACTGGAGCTGTGAAAGGCATCCAAAAGGGAGTGCAAAAGTGCCACAACATGGCTGCTTTCACGGCTTTTTCCTTGGCAAGAAGCCTAACATCAGGCTGATTTACCTTCCCAGGGTTACTGTTAGGCTTAGGCCTAGGGCTAGGATTTTTGAAACTAGGAAGCCCTTAGCTCCAGGCACACTGCAGCTGTTCAAGGCATCCCAAGGGGAGTACAAAAGTGCAACAACATGGCAGCTTTCACAGCTTTTTCCTTGGCAAGAAGCCTAACACCAGGCTGATTTACTTTCCCAGGGTTACTGTTAGGCTTAGGCCTAGGGCTAGGATTTTTGAAACTAGGAGGCCCTTAGCTCCAGGCACACTGCAGCTGTTCAAGGCATCCCAAGGGGAGTACAAAAGTGCAACAACATGGCAGCTTTCACAGCTTTTTCCTAGGCAAGAAGCCTAACACCAGGCTGATTTACTTTCCCAGGGTTACTGTTAGGCTTAGGCCTAGGGCTAGGATTTTTGAAACTAGGAAGCCCTTAGCTCCAGGCACACTGCAGCTTTTCAAGGCATCCCAAGGGGAGTACAAAAGTGCAACAACATGGCAGCTTTCACAGCTTTTTCCTTGGCACCATCCCTATACCTAGGCTGATTTATCTGCCTAGGGTTAGGGTTAGGGTTCAGCCTAGGGCTTGGATTTCTTTAACCAGGAAGCCCTGAGTTCCAGGCTTACTTCATCTGCCAAAGGCATCCCAAAGGGAGTGCAGAAGTGCCACAACATGGCTGCTTTCACGGCTTTTTCCTTGGCAAGAAGCCTAACATAAGGCTGATTTACCTTCCCAGGGTTACTGTTAGGCTTAGGCCTAGGGCTAGGATTTTTGAAACTAGGAAGCCCTTAGCTCCAGGCACACTGCAGCTGTTCAAGGCATCCCAAGGGGACTACAAAAGTGCAACAACATGGCTGCTTTCACGGCTTTTCCCTTAGGAAGAACCCTAATACCCGGCTGATTTACCTTCCTAGGGTTACTGTGAGGCTTAGGCCTAGGACTTTTAAAACCAGGAAGCCCTGGGCTCCAGGCACACTGCAGCTGCGAAAGGCATCCCAAGGGGAGCGCAAAAGTGACGCAACTTGGCTGCCACCACTGATATTTCCATGAGACCATCCCGAACCATAGGTTGATTTTCCTTCCTAGGGTTAAGGTTTGAGTTACGCCTAGGGTAAGGGTTCTATTAACCAGAAAGCCCTGAGTTCCAAGAACACAGCAGCTGCGAAGGACTAGCCAAGAAGAGCGCAAAAGTACCACAACATGCCTGCCTCCACAGCTTTTTCCTTGGGGACATGCCTAATTCCTGGCTGATTTGCCTTTCTCATCATAGGGTTGGGGTTCGGCCTAGGGCTAGGATTTTTAAAATCAGGAAGCCCTGAGTTCCAGGCACACTGGAGCTGTGAAAGGCATCCAAAAGGGAGTGCAAAAGTGCCACAACATGGCTGCTTTCACGGCTTTTTCCTTGGCAAGAAGCCTAACATCAGGCTGATTTACTTTCCCAGGGTTACTGTTAGGCTTAGGCCTAGGGCTAGGATTTTTGAAACTAGGAAGCCCTTAGCTCCAGGCACACTGCAGCTGTTCAAGGCATCCCAAGGGGAGTACAAAAGTGCAACAACATGGCAGCTTTCACAGCTTTTTCCTTGGCACCATCCCTATACCTAGGCTGATTTATCTGCCTAGGGTTAGGGTTAGGGTTCAGCCTAGGGCTTGGATTTCTTTAACCAGGAAGCCCTGAGTTCCAGGCTTACTTCATCTGCCAAAGGCATCCCAAAGGGAGTGCAGAAGTGCCACAACATGGCTGCTTTCACGGCTTTTCCCTTAGGAAGAACCCTAATACCCGGCTGATTTACCTTCCTAGGGTTACTGTTAGGCTTAGGCCTAGGACTTTTAAAACCAGGAAGCCCTGGGCTCCAGGCACACTGCAGCTGTGAAAGGCATCCCAAGGGGAGCGCAAAAGTGACGCAACTTGGCTGCCACCACTGATATTTCCATGAGACCATCCCGAACCATAGGATGATTTTCCTTCCTAGCGTTAAGGTTTGAGTTACGCCTAGGGTAAGGGTTCTATTAACCAGAAAGCCCTGAGTTCCAAGAACACAGCAGCTGCGAAGGACTAGCCAAGAAGAGCGCAAAAGTACCACAACATGCCTGCCTCCACAGCTTTTTCCTTGGGGACATGCCTAATTCCTGGCTGATTTGCCTTTCTCGTCTTAGGGTTGGGGTTCGGCCTAGGGCTAGGATTTTTAAAATCAGGAAGCCCTGAGTTCCAGGCACACTGGAGCTGTGAAAGGCATCCAAAAGGGAGTGCAAAAGTGCCACAACATGGCTGCTTTCACGGCTTTTTCCTTGGCAAGAAGCCTAACATCAGGCTGATTTACTTTCCCAGGGTTACTGTTAGGCTTAGGCCTAGGGCTAGGATTTTTGAAACTAGGAAGCCCTTAGCTCCAGGCACACTGCAGCTGTTCAAGGCATCCCAAGGGGAGTACAAAAGTGCAACAACATGGCAGCTTTCACAGCTTTTTCCTTGGCACCATCCCTATACCTAGGCTGATTTATCTGCCTAGGGTTAGGGTTAGGGTTCAGCCTAGGGCTTGGATTTCTTTAACCAGGAAGCCCTGAGTTCCAGGCTTACTTCATCTGCCAAAGGCATCCCAAAGGGAGTGCAGAAGTGCCACAACATGGCTGCTTTCACGGCTTTTACCTTGGCAAGAAGCCTAACATCAGGCTGATTTACTTTCCCAGGGTTACTGTTAGGCTTAGGCCTAGGGCTAGGATTTTTGAAACTAGGAAGCCCTTAGCTCCAGTCACACTGCAGCTGCGAAAGGCATCCCAAGGGGAGCGCAAAAGTGACGCAACTTGGCTGCCACCACTGATATTTCCATGAGACCATCCCGAACCATAGGCTGATTTTCCTTCCTAGGGTTAAGGTTTGAGTTACGCCTAGGGAAAGGGTTCTATTAACCAGAAAGCCCTGAGTTCCAAGAACACAGCAGCTGCGAAGGACTAGCCAAGAAGAGCGCAAAAGTACCACAACATGCCTGCCTCCACAGCTTTTTCCTTGGGGACATGCCTAATTCCTGGCTGATTTGCCTTTCTCGTCATAGGGTTGGGGTTCGGCCTAGGGCTAGGATTTTTAAAAGCAGGAAGCCCTGAGTTCCAGGCACACTGCAGCTGTGAAAGGCATCCAAAAGGGAGTGCAGAAGTGCCACAACATGGCTGCTTTCACGGCTTGTTCCTTGGCAAGACGCCTAACACCAGGCTGACTTACCTTCCCAGGGTTACTATTAGGCT
Organism: Ammospiza caudacuta; assembly: GCF_027887145.1. NCBI lineage: Eukaryota > Metazoa > Chordata > Aves > Passeriformes > Passerellidae > Ammospiza > Ammospiza caudacuta. The sequence goes on from NW_026682923.1 coordinate 274,609, forward strand.
TAGGCCTAGGGCTAGGATTTTTAAAACTAGGAAGCCCTTAGCTCCAGGCACACTGCAGCTGTTCAAGGCATCCCAAGGGGAGTACAAAAGTGCAACAACATGGCAGCTTTCACAGCTTTTTCCTTGGCACCATCCCTATACCTAGGCTGATTTATCTGCCTAGGGTTAGGGTTAGGGTTCAGCCTAGGGCTTGAATTTCTTTAACCAGGAAGCCCTGAGTTCCAGGCTTACTTCATCTGCCAAAGGCATCCCAAAGGGAGTGCAGAAGTGCCACAACATGGCTGCTTTCACGGCTTTTCCCTTAGGAAGAACCCTAATACCCGGCTGATTTACCTTCCTAGGGTTACTGTTAGGCTTAGGCCTAGGACTTTTAAAACCAGGAAGCCCTGGGCTCCAGGCACACTGCAGCTGTGAAAGGCATCCCAAGGGGAGCGCAAAAGTGACGCAACTTGGCTGCCACCACTGATATTTCCATGAGACCATCCCGAACCATAGGTTGATTTTCCTTCCTAGGGTTAAGGTTTGAGTTACGCCTAGGGTAAGGGTCTATTAACCAGAAAGCCCTGAGTTCCAAGAACACAGCAGCTGCGAAGGACTACCCAAGAAGAGCGCAAAAGTACCACAACATGCCTGCCTCCACAGCTTTTTCCTTGGGGACATGCCTAATTCCTGGCTGATTTGCCTTTCTCGTCATAGGGTTGCGGTTCGGCCTAGGGCCAGGATTTTTAAAAGCAGGAAGCCCTGAGTTCCAGGCACACTGCAGCTGTGAAAGGCATCCAAAAGGGAGTGCAAAAGTGCCACAACATGGCTGCTTTCACGGCTTTTTCCTTGGCAAGAAGCCTAACACCAGGCTGATTTACTTTCCCAGGGTTACTGTTAGGCTTAGGCCTAGGGCTAGGATTTTTGAAACTAGGAAGCCCTTAGCTCCAGGCACACTGCAGCTGTTCAAGGCATCCCAAGGGGAGTACAAAAGTGCAACAACATGGCAGCTTTCACAGCTTTTTCCTTGGCACCATCCCTATACCTAGGCTGATTTATCTGCCTAGGGTTAGGGTTAGGGTTCAGCCTAGGGCTTGGATTTCTTTAACCAGGAAGCCCTGAGTTCCAGGCTTACTTCATCTGCCAAAGGCATCCCAAAGGGAGTGCAGAAGTGCCACAACATGGCTGCTTTCACGGCTTTTTCCTTGGCAAGAAGCCTAACATCAGGCTGATTTACTTTCCCAGGGTTACTGTTAGGCTTAGGCCTAGGGCTAGGATTTTTGAAACTAGGAAGCCCTTAGCTCCAGGCACACTGCAGCTGTTCAAGGCATCCCAAGGGGAGTACAAAAGTGCAACAACATGGCAGCTTTCACAGCTTTTTCCTTGGCACCATCCCTATACCTGGGCTGATTTATCTGCCTAGGGTTAGGGTTAGGGTTCAGCCTAGGGCTTGAATTTTTTTTACCAGGAAGCCCTGAGTTCCAGGCTTACTTCATCTGCCAAAGGCATCCCAAAGGGAGTGCAGAAGTGCCACAACATGGCTGCTTTCACGGCTTTTCCCTTAGGAAGAACCCTAATACCCGGCTGATTTACCTTCCTAGGGTTACTGTTAGGCTTAGGCCTAGGACTTTTAAAACCAGGAAGCCCTGGGCTCCAGGCACACTGCAGCTGCAAAAGGCATCCCAAGGGGAGCGCAAAAGTGACGCAACTTGGCTGCCACCACTGATATTTCCATGAGACCATCCCGAACCATAGGTTGATTTTCCTTCCTAGGGTTAAGGTTTGAGTTACGCCTAGGGTAAGGGTCTATTAACCAGAAAGCCCTGAGTTCCAAGAACACAGCAGCTGCGAAGGACTACCCAAGAAGAGCGCAAAAGTACCACAACATGCCTGCCTCCACAGCTTTTTCCTTGGGGACATGCCTAATTCCTGGCTGATTTGCCTTTCTCGTCTTAGGGTTGCGGTTCGGCCTAGGGCTAGGATTTTTAAAAGCAGGAAGCCCTGAGTTCCAGGCACACTGGAGCTGTGAAAGGCATCCAAAAGGGAGTGCAAAAGTGCCACAACATGGCTGCTTTCACGGCTTTTTCCTTGGCAAGAAGCCTAACACCAGGCTGATTTGCCTTCCCAGGGTTACTGTTAGGCTTAGGCCTAGGGCTAGGATTTTTAAAACTAGGAAGCCCTGGGCTCCAGGCACACTGCAGCTGTTCAAGGCATCCCAAGGGGAGTACAAAAGTGCAACAACATGGCAGCTTTCACAGCTTTTTCCTTGGCACCATCCCTATACCTAGGCTGATTTATCTGCCTAGGGTTAGGGTTAGGGTTCAGCCTAGGGCTTGAATTTTTTTTAACCAGGAAGCCCTGAGTTCCAGGCTTACTTCATCTGCCAAAGGCATCCCAAAGGGAGTGCAGAAGTGCCACAACATGGCTGCTTTCACGGCTTTTCCCTTAGGAAGAGCCCTAATACCCGGCTGATTTACCTTCCTAGGGTTACTGTTAGGCTTAGGCCTAGGACTTTTAAAACCAGGAAGCCCTGGGCTCCAGGCACACTGCAGCTGCAAAAGGCATCCCAAGGGGAGCGCAAAAGTGACGCAACTTGGCTGCCACCACTGATATTTCCATGAGACCATCCCGAACCATAGGTTGATTTTCCTTCCTAGGGTTAAGGTTTGAGTTACGCCTAGGGTAAGGGTCTATTAACCAGAAAGCCCTGAGTTCCAAGAACACAGCAGCTGCGAAGGACTAGCCAAGAAGAGCGCAAAAGTACCACAACATGCCTGCCTCCACAGCTTTTTCCTTGGGGACATGCCTAATTCCTGGCTGATTTGCCTTTCTCGTCTTAGGGTTGCGGTTCGGCCTAGGGCTAGGATTTTTAAAAGCAGGAAGCCCTGAGTTCCAGGCACACTGGAGCTGTGAAAGGCATCCAAAAGGGAGTGCAAAAGTGCCACAACATGGCTGCTTTCACGGCTTTTTCCTTGGCAAGAAGCCTAACACCAGGCTGATTTGCCTTCCCAGGGTTACTGTTAGGCTTAGGCCTAGGGCTAGGATTTTTAAAACTAGGAAGCCCTGGGCTCCAGGCACACTGCAGCTGTTCAAGGCATCCCAAGGGGAGTACAAAAGTGCAACAACATGGCAGCTTTCACAGCTTTTTCCTTGGCACCATCCCTATACCTAGGCTGATTTATCTGCCTAGGGTTAGGGTTAGGCTTCAGCCTAGGGCTTGAATTTTTTTTAACCAGGAAGCCCTGAGTTCCAGGCTTACTTCATCTGCCAAAGGCATCCCAAAGGGAGTGCAGAAGTGCCACAACATGGCTGCTTTCACGGCTTTTCCCTTAGGAAGAACCCTAATACCCGGCTGATTTACCTTCCTAGGGTTACTGTTAGGCTTAGGCCTAGGACTTTTAAAACCAGGAAGCCCTGGGCTCCAGTCACACTGCAGCTGCAAAATGCATCCCAAGGGGAGCGCAAAAGTGACGCAACTTGGCTGCCACCACTGATATTTCCATGAGACCATCCCGAACCATAGGCTGATTTTCCTTCCTAGGGTTAAGGTTTGAGTTACGCCTAGGGTAAGGGTTCTATTAACCAGCAAGCCCTGAGTTCCAAGAACACAGCAGCTGCGAAGGACTAGCCAAGAAGAGCGCAAAAGTACCACAACATGCCTGCCTCCACAGCTTTTTCCTTGGGGACATGCCTAATTCCTGGCTGATTTGCCTTTCTCGTCTTAGGGTTGGGGTTCGGCCTAGGGCTAGGATTTTTAAAATCAGGAAGCCCTGAGTTCCAGGCACACTGGAGCTGTGAAAGGCATCCAAAAGGGAGTGCAAAAGTGCCACAACATGGCTGCTTTCACGGCTTTTTCCTTGGCAAGAAGCCTAACATCAGGCTGATTTACTTTCCCAGGGTTACTGTTAGGCTTAGGCCTAGGGCTAGGATTTTTGAAACTAGGAAGCCCTTAGCTCCAGGCACACTGCAGCTGTTCAAGGCATCCCAAGGGGAGTACAAAAGTGCAACAACATGGCAGCTTTCACAGCTTTTTCCTTGGCACCATCCCTATACCTAGGCTGATTTATCTGCCTAGGGTTAGGGTTAGGGTTCAGCCTAGGGCTTGGATTTCTTTAACCAGGAAGCCCTGAGTTCCAGGCTTACTTCATCTGCCAAAGGCATCCCAAAGGGAGTGCAGAAGTGCCACAACATGGCTGCTTTCACGGCTTTTACCTTGGCAAGAAGCCTAACATCAGGCTGATTTACTTTCCCAGGGTTACTGTTAGGCTTAGGCCTAGGGCTAGGATTTTTGAAACTAGGAAGCCCTTAGCTCCAGTCACACTGCAGCTGCGAAAGGCATCCAAAGGGGAGCGCAAAAGTGACGCAACTTGGCTGCCACCACTGATATTTCCATGAGACCATCCCGAACCATAGGCTGATTTTCCTTCCTAGGGTTAAGGTTTGAGTTACGCCTAGGGAAAGGGTTCTATTAACCAGAAAGCCCTGAGTTCCAAGAACACAGCAGCTGCGAAGGACTAGCCAAGAAGAGCGCAAAAGTACCACAACATGCCTGCCTCCACAGCTTTTTCCTTGGGGACATGCCTAATTCCTGGCTGATTTGCCTTTCTCGTCATAGGGTTGGGGTTCGGCCTAGGGCTAGGATTTTTAAAAGCAGGAAGCCCTGAGTTCCAGGCACACTGCAGCTGTGAAAGGCATCCAAAAGGGAGTGCAGAAGTGCCACAACATGGCTGCTTTCACGGCTTGTTCCTTGGCAAGACGCCTAACACCAGGCTGACTTACCTTCCCAGGGTTACTATTAGGCTTAGGCCTAGGGCTACGATTTTTAAAACTAGGAAGCCCTTAGCTCCAGGCACACTGCAGCTGTTCAAGGCATCCCAAGGGGAGTACAAAAGTGCAACAACATGGCAGCTTTCACAGCTTTTTCCTTGGCACCATCCCTATACCTGGGCTGATTTATCTGCCTAGGGTTAGGGTTAGGGTTCAGCCTAGGGCTTGAATTTCTTTAACCAGGAAGCCCTGAGTTCCAGGCTTACTTCATCTGCCAAAGGCATCCCAAAGGGAGTGCAGAAGTGCCACAACATGGCTGCTTTCACGGCTTTTCCCTTAGGAAGAACCCTAATACCCGGCTGATTTACCTTCCTAGGGTTACTGTTAGGCTTAGGCCTAGGACTTTTAAAACCAGGAAGCCCTGGGCTCCAGGCACACTGCAGCTGTGAAAGGCATCCCAAGGGGAGCGCAAAAGTGACGCAACTTGGCTGCCACCACTGATATTTCCATGAGACCATCCCGAACCATAGGTTGATTTTCCTTCCTAGGGTTAAGGTTTGAGTTACGCCTAGGGTAAGGGTCTATTAACCAGAAAGCCCTGAGTTCCAAGAACACAGCAGCTGCGAAGGACTAGCCAAGAAGAGCGCAAAAGTACCACAACATGCCTGCCTCCACAGCTTTTTCCTTGGGGACATGCCTAATTCCTGGCTGATTTGCCTTTCTCGTCATAGGGTTGCGGTTCGGCCTAGGGCCAGGATTTTTAAAAGCAGGAAGCCCTGAGTTCCAGGCACACTGCAGCTGTGAAAGGCATCCAAAAGGGAGTGCAAAAGTGCCACAACATGGCTGCTTTCACGGCTTTTTCCTTGGCAAGAAGCCTAACACCAGGCTGATTTACTTTCCCAGGGTTACTGTTAGGCTTAGGCCTAGGGCTAGGATTTTTGAAACTAGGAGGCCCTTAGCTCCAGGCACACTGCAGCTGTTCAAGGCATCCCAAGGGGAGTACAAAAGTGCAACAACATGGCAGCTTTCACAGCTTTTTCCTTGGCAAGAAGCCTAACACCAGGCTGATTTACTTTCCCAGGGTTACTGTTAGGCTTAGGCCTAGGGCTAGGATTTTTGAAACTAGGAAGCCCTTAGCTCCAGGCACACTGCAGCTGTTCAAGGCATCCCAAGGGGAGTACAAAAGTGCAACAACATGGCAGCTTTCACAGCTTTTTCCTTGGCACCATCCCTATACCTAGGCTGATTTATCTGCCTAGGGTTAGGGTTAGGGTTCAGCCTAGGGCTTGGATTTCTTTAACCAGGAAGCCCTGAGTTCCAGGCTTACTTCATCTGCCAAAGGCATCCCAAAGGGAGTGCAGAAGTGCCACAACATGGCTGCTTTCACGGCTTTTTCCTTGGCAAGAAGCCTAACATAAGGCTGATTTACCTTCCCAGGGTTACTGTTAGGCTTAGGCCTAGGGCTAGGATTTTTGAAACTAGGAAGCCCTTAGCTCCAGGCACACTGCAGCTGTTCAAGGCATCCCAAGGGGACTACAAAAGTGCAACAACATGGCTGCTTTCACGGCTTTTCCCTTAGGAAGAACCCTAATACCCGGCTGATTTACCTTCCTAGGGTTACTGTTAGGCTTAGGCCTAGGACTTTTAAAACCAGGAAGCCCTGGGCTCCAGGCACACTGCAGCTGCGAAAGGCATCCAAAGGGGAGCGCAAAAGTGACGCAACTTGGCTGCCACCACTGATATTTCCATGAGACCATCCCGAACCATAGGTTGATTTTCCTTCCTAGGGTTAAGGTTTGAGTTACGCCTAGGGTAAGGGTTCTATTAACCAGCAAGCCCTGAGTTCCAAGAACACAGCAGCTGCGAAGGACTAGCCAAGAAGAGCGCAAAAGTACCACAACATGCCTGCCTCCACAGCTTTTTCCTTGGGGACATGCCTAATTCCTGGCTGATTTGCCTTTCTCGTCTTAGGGTTGGGGTTCGGCCTAGGGCTAGGATTTTTAAAATCAGGAAGCCCTGAGTTCCAGGCACACTGGAGCTGTGAAAGGCATCCAAAAGGGAGTGCAAAAGTGCCACAACATGGCTGCTTTCACGGCTTTTTCCTTGGCAAGAAGCCTAACATCAGGCTGATTTACTTTCCCAGGGTTACTGTTAGGCTTAGGCCTAGGGCTAGGATTTTTGAAACTAGGAAGCCCTTAGCTCCAGGCACACTGCAGCTGTTCAAGGCATCCCAAGGGGAGTACAAAAGTGCAACAACATGGCAGCTTTCACAGCTTTTTCCTTGGCACCATCCCTATACCTAGGCTGATTTATCTGCCTAGGGTTAGGGTTAGGGTTCAGCCTAGGGCTTGGATTTCTTTAACCAGGAAGCCCTGAGTTCCAGGCTTACTTCATCTGCCAAAGGCATCCCAAAGGGAGTGCAGAAGTGCCACAACATGGCTGCTTTCACGGCTTTTTCCTTGGCAAGAAGCCTAACATCAGGCTGATTTACTTTCCCAGGGTTACTGTTAGGCTTAGGCCTAGGGCTAGGATTTTTGAAACTAGGAAGCCCTTAGCTCCAGGCACACTGCAGCTGTTCAAGTCATCCCAAGGGGAGTACAAAAGTGCAACAACATGGCAGCTTTCACAGCTTTTTCCTTGGCACCATCCCTATACCTGGGCTGATATATCTGCCTAGGGTTAGGGTTAGGGTTCAGCCTAGGGCTTGAATTTTTTTTACCAGGAAGCCCTGAGTTCCAGGCTTACTTCATCTGCCAAAGGCATCCCAAAGGGAGTGCAGAAGTGCCACAACATGGCTGCTTTCACGGCTTTTCCCTTAGGAAGAACCCTAATACCCGGCTGATTTACCTTCCTAGGGTTACTGTTAGGCTTAGGCCTAGGACTTTTAAAACCAGGAAGCCCTGGGCTCCAGGCACACTGCAGCTGCAAAAGGCATCCCAAGGGGAGCGCAAAAGTGACGCAACTTGGCTGCCACCACTGATATTTCCATGAGACCATCCCGAACCATAGGTTGATTTTCCTTCCTAGGGTTAAGGTTTGAGTTACGCCTAGGGTAAGGGTCTATTAACCAGAAAGCCCTGAGTTCCAAGAACACAGCAGCTGCGAAGGACTAGCCAAGAAGAGCGCAAAAGTACCACAACATGCCTGCCTCCACAGCTTTTTCCTTGGGGACATGCCTAATTCCTGGCTGATTTGCCTTTCTCGTCTTAGGGTTGGGGTTCGGCCTAGGGCTAGGATTTTTAAAAGCAGGAAGCCCTGAGTTCCAGGCACACTGGAGCTGTGAAAGGCATCCAAAAGGGAGTGCAAAAGTGCCACAACATGGCTGCTTTCACGGCTTTTTCCTTGGCAAGAAGCCTAACATCAGGCTGATTTACCTTCCCAGGGTTACTGTTAGGCTTAGGCCTAGGGCTAGGATTTTTGAAACTAGGAAGCCCTTAGCTCCAGGCACACTGCAGCTGTTCAAGGCATCCCAAGGGGAGTACAAAAGTGCAACAACATGGCAGCTTTCACAGCTTTTTCCTTGGCAAGAAGCCTAACACCAGGCTGATTTACTTTCCCAGGGTTACTGTTAGGCTTAGGCCTAGGGCTAGGATTTTTGAAACTAGGAGGCCCTTAGCTCCAGGCACACTGCAGCTGTTCAAGGCATCCCAAGGGGAGTACAAAAGTGCAACAACATGGCAGCTTTCACAGCTTTTTCCTTGGCAAGAAGCCTAACACCAGGCTGATTTACTTTCCCAGGGTTACTGTTAGGCTTAGGCCTAGGGCTAGGATTTTTGAAACTAGGAAGCCCTTAGCTCCAGGCACACTGCAGCTTTTCAAGGCATCCCAAGGGGAGTACAAAAGTGCAACAACATGGCAGCTTTCACAGCTTTTTCCTTGGCACCATCCCTATACCTAGGCTGATTTATCTGCCTAGGGTTAGGGTTAGGGTTCAGCCTAGGGCTTGGATTTCTTTAACCAGGAAGCCCTGAGTTCCAGGCTTACTTCATCTGCCAAAGGCATCCCAAAGGGAGTGCAGAAGTGCCACAACATGGCTGCTTTCACGGCTTTTTCCTTGGCAAGAAGCCTAACATAAGGCTGATTTACCTTCCCAGGGTTACTGTTAGGCTTAGGCCTAGGGCTAGGATTTTTGAAACTAGGAAGCCCTTAGCTCCAGGCACACTGCAGCTGTTCAAGGCATCCCAAGGGGACTACAAAAGTGCAACAACATGGCTGCTTTCACGGCTTTTCCCTTAGGAAGAACCCTAATACCCGGCTGATTTACCTTCCTAGGGTTACTGTTAGGCTTAGGCCTAGGACTTTTAAAACCAGGAAGCCCTGGGCTCCAGGCACACTGCAGCTGCGAAAGGCATCCCAAGGGGAGCGCAAAAGTGACGCAACTTGGCTGCCACCACTGATATTTCCATGAGACCATCCCGAACCATAGGTTGATTTTCCTTCCTAGGGTTAAGGTTTGAGTTACGCCTAGGGTAAGGGTTCTATTAACCAGAAAGCCCTGAGTTCCAAGAACACAGCAGCTGCGAAGGACTAGCCAAGAAGAGCGCAAAAGTACCACAACATGCCTGCCTCCACAGCTTTTTCCTTGGGGACATGCCTAATTCCTGGCTGATTTGCCTTTCTCATCATAGGGTTGGGGTTCGGCCTAGGGCTAGGATTTTTAAAATCAGGAAGCCCTGAGTTCCAGGCACACTGGAGCTGTGAAAGGCATCCAAAAGGGAGTGCAAAAGTGCCACAACATGGCTGCTTTCACGGCTTTTTCCTTGGCAAGAAGCCTAACATCAGGCTGATTTACTTTCCCAGGGTTACTGTTAGGCTTAGGCCTAGGGCTAGGATTTTTGAAACTAGGAAGCCCTTAGCTCCAGGCACACTGCAGCTGTTCAAGGCATCCCAAGGGGAGTACAAAAGTGCAACAACATGGCAGCTTTCACAGCTTTTTCCTTGGCACCATCCCTATACCTAGGCTGATTTATCTGCCTAGGGTTAGGGTTAGGGTTCAGCCTAGGGCTTGGATTTCTTTAACCAGGAAGCCCTGAGTTCCAGGCTTACTTCATCTGCCAAAGGCATCCCAAAGGGAGTGCAGAAGTGCCACAACATGGCTGCTTTCACGGCTTTTCCCTTAGGAAGAACCCTAATACCCGGCTGATTTACCTTCCTAGGGTTACTGTTAGGCTTAGGCCTAGGACTTTTAAAACCAGGAAGCCCTGGGCTCCAGGCACACTGCAGCTGTGAAAGGCATCCCAAGGGGAGCGCAAAAGTGACGCAACTTGGCTGCCACCACTGATATTTCCATGAGACCATCCCGAACCATAGGATGATTTTCCTTCCTAGCGTTAAGGTTTGAGTTACGCCTAGGGTAAGGGTTCTATTAACCAGAAAGCCCTGAGTTCCAAGAACACAGCAGCTGCGAAGGACTAGCCAAGAAGAGCGCAAAAGTACCACAACATGCCTGCCTCCACAGCTTTTTCCTTGGGGACATGCCTAATTCCTGGCTGATTTGCCTTTCTCGTCTTAGGGTTGGGGTTCGGCCTAGGGCTAGGATTTTTAAAATCAGGAAGCCCTGAGTTCCAGGCACACTGGAGCTGTGAAAGGCATCCAAAAGGGAGTGCAAAAGTGCCACAACATGGCTGCTTTCACGGCTTTTTCCTTGGCAAGAAGCCTAACATCAGGCTGATTTACTTTCCCAGGGTTACTGTTAGGCTTAGGCCTAGGGCTAGGATTTTTGAAACTAGGAAGCCCTTAGCTCCAGGCACACTGCAGCTGTTCAAGGCATCCCAAGGGGAGTACAAAAGTGCAACAACATGGCAGCTTTCACAGCTTTTTCCTTGGCACCATCCCTATACCTAGGCTGATTTATCTGCCTAGGGTTAGGGTTAGGGTTCAGCCTAGGGCTTGGATTTCTTTAACCAGGAAGCCCTGAGTTCCAGGCTTACTTCATCTGCCAAAGGCATCCCAAAGGGAGTGCAGAAGTGCCACAACATGGCTGCTTTCACGGCTTTTACCTTGGCAAGAAGCCTAACATCAGGCTGATTTACTTTCCCAGGGTTACTGTTAGGCTTAGGCCTAGGGCTAGGATTTTTGAAACTAGGAAGCCCTTAGCTCCAGTCACACTGCAGCTGCGAAAGGCATCCAAAGGGGAGCGCAAAAGTGACGCAACTTGGCTGCCACCACTGATATTTCCATGAGACCATCCCGAACCATAGGCTGATTTTCCTTCCTAGGGTTAAGGTTTGAGTTACGCCTAGGGTAAGGGTTCTATTAACCAGAAAGCCCTGAGTTCCAAGAACACAGCAGCTGCGAAGGACTAGCCAAGAAGAGCGCAAAAGTACCACAACATGCCTGCCTCCACAGCTTTTTCCTTGGGGACATGCCTAATTCCTGGCTGATTTGCCTTTCTCGTCATAGGGTTGGGGTTCGGCCTAGGGCTAGGATTTTTAAAAGCAGGAAGCCCTGAGTTCCAGGCACACTGCAGCTGTGAAAGGCATCCAAAAGGGAGTGCAGAAGTGCCACAACATGGCTGCTTTCACGGCTTGTTCCTTGGCAAGACGCCTAACACCAGGCTGACTTACCTTCCCAGGGTTACTATTAGGCTTAGGCCTAGGGCTAGGATTTTTAAAACTAGGAAGCCCTTAGCTCCAGGCACACTGCAGCTGTTCAAGGCATCCCAAGGGGAGTACAAAAGTGCAACAACATGGCAGCTTTCACAGCTTTTTCCTTGGCACCATCCCTATACCTAGGCTGATTTATCTGCCTAGGGTTAGGGTTAGGGTTCAGCCTAGGGCTTGAATTTCTTTAACCAGGAAGCCCTGAGTTCCAGGCTTACTTCATCTGCCAAAGGCATCCCAAAGGGAGTGCAGAAGTGCCACAACATGGCTGCTTTCACGGCTTTTCCCTTAGGAAGAACCCTAATACCCGGCTGATTTACCTTCCTAGGGTTACTGTTAGGCTTAGGCCTAGGACTTTTAAAACCAGGAAGCCCTGGGCTCCAGGCACACTGCAGCTGTGAAAGGCATCCCAAGGGGAGCGCAAAAGTGACGCAACTTGGCTGCCACCACTGATATTTCCATGAGACCATCCCGAACCATAGGTTGATTTTCCTTCCTAGGGTTAAGGTTTGAGTTACGCCTAGGGTAAGGGTCTATTAACCAGAAAGCCCTGAGTTCCAAGAACACAGCAGCTGCGAAGGACTACCCAAGAAGAGCGCAAAAGTACCACAACATGCCTGCCTCCACAGCTTTTTCCTTGGGGACATGCCTAATTCCTGGCTGATTTGCCTTTCTCGTCATAGGGTTGCGGTTCGGCCTAGGGCCAGGATTTTTAAAAGCAGGAAGCCCTGAGTTCCAGGCACACTGCAGCTGTGAAAGGCATCCAAAAGGGAGTGCAAAAGTGCCACAACATGGCTGCTTTCACGGCTTTTTCCTTGGCAAGAAGCCTAACACCAGGCTGATTTACTTTCCCAGGGTTACTGTTAGGCTTAGGCCTAGGGCTAGGATTTTTGAAACTAGGAGGCCCTTAGCTCCAGGCACACTGCAGCTGTTCAAGGCATCCCAAGGGGAGTACAAAAGTGCAACAACATGGCAGCTTTCACAGCTTTTTCCTTGGCAAGAAGCCTAACACCAGGCTGATTTACTTTCCCAGGGTTACTGTTAGGCTTAGGCCTAGGGCTAGGATTTTTGAAACTAGGAAGCCCTTAGCTCCAGGCACACTGCAGCTGTTCAAGGCATCCCAAGGGGAGTACAAAAGTGCAACAACATGGCAGCTTTCACAGCTTTTTCCTTGGCACCATCCCTATACCTAGGCTGATTTATCTGCCTAGGGTTAGGGTTAGGGTTCAGCCTAGGGCTTGGATTTCTTTAACCAGGAAGCCCTGAGTTCCAGGCTTACTTCATCTGCCAAAGGCATCCCAAAGGGAGTGCAGAAGTGCCACAACATGGCTGCTTTCACGGCTTTTTCCTTGGCAAGAAGCCTAACATAAGGCTGATTTACCTTCCCAGGGTTACTGTTAGGCTTAGGCCTAGGGCTAGGATTTTTGAAACTAGGAAGCCCTTAGCTCCAGGCACACTGCAGCTGTTCAAGGCATCCCAAGGGGACTACAAAAGTGCAACAACATGGCTGCTTTCACGGCTTTTCCCTTAGGAAGAACCCTAATACCCGGCTGATTTACCTTCCTAGGGTTACTGTTAGGCTTAGGCCTAGGACTTTTAAAACCAGGAAGCCCTGGGCTCCAGGCACACTGCAGCTGCGAAAGGCATCCAAAGGGGAGCGCAAAAGTGACGCAACCTGGCTGCCACCACTGATATTTCCATGAGACCATCCCGAACCATAGGTTGATTTTCCTTCCTAGGGTTAAGGTTTGAGTTACGCCTAGGGTAAGGGTTCTATTAACCAGAAAGCCCTGAGTTCCAAGAACACAGCAGCTGCGAAGGACTAGCCAAGAAGAGCGCAAAAGTACCACAACATGCCTGCCTCCACAGCTTTTTCCTTGGGGACATGCCTAATTCCTGGCTGATTTGCCTTTCTCATCATAGGGTTGGGGTTCGGCCTAGGGCTAGGATTTTTAAAATCAGGAAGCCCTGAGTTCCAGGCACACTGGAGCTGTGAAAGGCATCCAAAAGGGAGTGCAAAAGTGCCACAACATGGCTGCTTTCACGGCTTTTTCCTTGGCAAGAAGCCTAACATCAGGCTGATTTACTTTCCCAGGGTTACTGTTAGGCTTAGGCCTAGGGCTAGGATTTTTGAAACTAGGAAGCCCTTAGCTCCAGGCACACTGCAGCTGTTCAAGGCATCCCAAGGGGAGTACAAAAGTGCAACAACATGGCAGCTTTCACAGCTTTTTCCTTGGCACCATCCCTATACCTAGGCTGATTTATCTGCCTAGGGTTAGGGTTAGGGTTCAGCCTAGGGCTTGGATTTCTTTAACCAGGAAGCCCTGAGTTCCAGGCTTACTTCATCTGCCAAAGGCATCCCAAAGGGAGTGCAGAAGTGCCACAACATGGCTGCTTTCACGGCTTTTTCCTTGGCAAGAAGCCTAACATCAGGCTGATTTACTTTCCCAGGGTTACTGTTAGGCTTAGGCCTAGGGCTAGGAGTTTTGAAACTAGGAAGCCCTTAGCTCCAGGCACACTGCAGCTGTTCAAGTCATCCCAAGGGGAGTACAAAAGTGCAACAACATGGCAGCTTTCACAGCTTTTTCCTTGGCACCATCCCTATACCTGGGCTGATTTATCTGCCTAGGGTTAGGGTTAGGGTTCAGCCTAGGGCTTGAATTTTTTTTACCAGGAAGCCCTGAGTTCCAGGCTTACTTCATCTGCCAAAGGCATCCCAAAGGGAGTGCAGAAGTGCCACAACATGGCTGCTTTCACGGCTTTTCCCTTAGGAAGAACCCTAATACCCGGCTGATTTACCTTCCTAGGGTTACTGTGAGGCTTAGGCCTAGGACTTTTAAAACCAGGAAGCCCTGGGCTCCAGGCACACTGCAGCTGCAAAAGGCATCCCAAGGGGAGCGCAAAAGTGACGCAACTTGGCTGCCACCACTGATATTTCCATGAGACCATCCCGAACCATAGGTTGATTTTCCTTCCTAGGGTTAAGGTTTGAGTTACGCCTAGGGTAAGGGTCTATTAACCAGAAAGCCCTGAGTTCCAAGAACACAGCAGCTGCGAAGGACTAGCCAAGAAGAGCGCAAAAGTACCACAACATGCCTGCCTCCACAGCTTTTTCCTTGGGGACATGCCTAATTCCTGGCTGATTTGCCTTTCTCGTCTTAGGGTTGCGGTTCGGCCTAGGGCTAGGATTTTTAAAAGCAGGAAGCCCTGAGTTCCAGGCACACTGGAGCTGTGAAAGGCATCCAAAAGGGAGTGCAAATGTGCCACAACATGGCTGCTTTCACGGCTTTTTCCTTGGCAAGAAGCCTAACACCAGGCTGATTTGCCTTCCCAGGGTTACTGTTAGGCTTAGGCCTAGGGCTAGGATTTTTAAAACTAGGAAGCCCTGGGCTCCAGGCACACTGCAGCTGTTCAAGGCATCCCAAGGGGAGTACAAAAGTGCAACAACATGGCAGCTTTCACAGCTTTTTCCTTGGCACCATCCCTATACCTAGGCTGATTTATCTGCCTAGGGTTAGGGTTAGGGTTCAGCCTAGGGCTTGAATTTTTTTTAACCAGGAAGCCCTGAGTTCCAGGCTTACTTCATCTGCCAAAGGCATCCCAAAGGGAGTGCAGAAGTGCCACAACATGGCTGCTTTCACGGCTTTTCCCTTAGGAAGAACCCTAATACCCGGCTGATTTACCTTCCTAGGGTTACTGTTAGGCTTAGGCCTAGGACTTTTAAAACCAGGAAGCCCTGGGCTCCAGGCACACTGCAGCTGTGAAAGGCATCCCAAGGGCAGCGCAAAAGTGACGCAACTTGGCTGCCACCACTGATATTTCCATGAGACCATCCCGAACCATAGGATGATTTTCCTTCCTAGGGTTAAGGTTTGAGTTACGCCTAGGGTAAGGGTTCTATTAACCAGAAAGCCCTGAGTTCCAAGAACACAGCAGCTGCGAAGGACTAGCCAAGAAGAGCGCAAAAGTACCACAACATGCCTGCCTCCACAGCTTTTTCCTTGGGGACATGCCTAATTCCTGGCTGATTTGCCTTTCTCGTCTTAGGGTTGGGGTTCGGCCTAGGGCTAGGATTTTTAAAATCAGGAAGCCCTGAGTTCCAGGCACACTGGAGCTGTGAAAGGCATCCAAAAGGGAGTGCAAAAGTGCCACAACATGGCTGCTTTCACGGCTTTTTCCTTGGCAAGAAGCCTAACATCAGGCTGATTTACTTTCCCAGGGTTACTGTTAGGCTTAGGCCTAGGGCTAGGATTTTTGAAACTAGGAAGCCCTTAGCTCCAGGCACACTGCAGCTGTTCAAGGCATCCCAAGGGGAGTACAAAAGTGCAACAACATGGCAGCTTTCACAGCTTTTTCCTTGGCACCATCCCTATACCTAGGCTGATTTATCTGCCTAGGGTTAGGGTTAGGGTTCAGCCTAGGGCTTGGATTTCTTTAACCAGGAAGCCCTGAGTTCCAGGCTTACTTCATCTGCCAAAGGCATCCCAAAGGGAGTGCAGAAGTGCCACAACATGGCTGCTTTCACGGCTTTTACCTTGGCAAGAAGCCTAACATCAGGCTGATTTACTTTCCCAGGGTTACTGTTAGGCTTAGGCCTAGGGCTAGGATTTTTGAAACTAGGAAGCCCTTAGCTCCAGGCACACTGCAGCTGTTCAAGGCATCCCAAGGGGAGTACAAAAGTGCAACAACATGGCAGCTTTCACAGCTTTTTCCTTGGCACCATCCCTATACCTGGGCTGATTTATCTGCCTAGGGTTAGGGTTAGGGTTCAGCCTAGGGCTTGAATTTTTTTTACCAGGAAGCCCTGAGTTCCAGGCTTACTTCATCTGCCAAAGGCATCCCAAAGGGAGTGCAGAAGTGCCACAACATGGCTGCTTTCACGGCTTTTCCCTTAGGAAGAACCCTAATACCCGGCTGATTTACCTTCCTAGGGTTACTGTTAGGCTTAGGCCTAGGACTTTTAAAACCAGGAAGCCCTGGGCTCCAGGCACACTGCAGCTGCGAAAGGCATCCAAAGGGGAGCGCAAAAGTGACGCAACTTGGCTGCCACCACTGATATTTCCATGAGACCATCCCGAACCATAGGCTGATTTTCCTTCCTAGGGTTAAGGTTTGAGTTACGCCTAGGGTAAGGGCTCTATTAACCAGAAAGCCCTGAGTTCCAAGAACACAGCAGCTGCGAAGGACTAGCCAAGAAGAGCGCAAAAGTACCACAACATGCCTGCCTCCACAGCTTTTTCCTTGGGGACATGCCTAATTCCTGGCTGATTTGCCTTTCTCGTCATAGGGTTGGGGTTCGGCCTAGGGCTAGGATTTTTAAAAGCAGGAAGCCCTGAGTTCCAGGCACACTGGAGCTGTGAAAGGCATCCAAAAGGGAGTGCAGAAGTGCCACAACATGGCTGCTTTCACGGCTTGTTCCTTGGCAAGACGCCTAACACCAGGCTGACTTACCTTCCCAGGGTTACTATTAGGCTTAGGCCTAGGGCTAGGATTTTTAAAACTAGGAAGCCCTTAGCTCCAGGCACACTGCAGCTGTTCAAGGCATCCCAAGGGGAGTACAAAAGTGCAACAACATGGCAGCTTTCACAGCTTTTTCCTTGGCACCATCCCTATACCTAGGCTGATTTATCTGCCTAGGGTTAGGGTTAGGGTTCAGCCTAGGGCTTGAATTTCTTTAACCAGGAAGCCCTGAGTTCCAGGCTTACTTCAACTGCCAAAGGCATCCCAAAGGGAGTGCAGAAGTGCCACAACATGGCTGCTTTCACGGCTTTTCCCTTAGGAAGAACCCTAATACCCGGCTGATTTACCTTCCTAGGGTTACTGTTAGGCTTAGGCCTAGGACTTTTAAAACCAGGAAGCCCTGGGCTCCAGGCACACTGCAGCTGCAAAAGGCATCCCAAGGGGAGCGCAAAAGTGACGCAACTTGGCTGCCACCACTGATATTTCCATGAGACCATCCCGAACCATAGGTTGATTTTCCTTCCTAGGGTTAAGGTTTGAGTTACGCCTAGGGTAAGGGTCTATTAACCAGAAAGCCCTGAGTTCCAAGAACACAGCAGCTGCGAAGGACTAGCCAAGAAGAGCGCAAAAGTACCACAACATGCCTGCCTCCACAGCTTTTTCCTTGGGGACATGCCTAATTCCTGGCTGATTTGCCTTTCTCGTCTTAGGGTTGCGGTTCGGCTTAGGGCCAGGATTTTTAAAAGCAGGAAGCCCTGAGTTCCAGGCACACTGCAGCTGTGAAAGGCATCCAAAAGGGAGTGCAAAAGTGCCACAACATGGCTGCTTTCACGGCTTTTTCCTTGGCAAGAAGCCTAACACCAGGCTGATTTACTTTCCCAGGGTTACTGTTAGGCTTAGGCCTAGGGCTAGGATTTTTGAAACTAGGAGGCCCTTAGCTCCAGGCACACTGCAGCTGTTCAAGGCATCCCAAGGGGAGTACAAAAGTGCAACAACATGGCAGCTTTCACAGCTTTTTCCTTGGCAAGAAGCCTAACACCAGGCTGATTTACTTTCCCAGGGTTACTGTTAGGCTTAGGCCTAGGGCTAGGATTTTTGAAACTAGGAAGCCCTTAGCTCCAGGCACACTGCAGCTGTTCAAGGCATCCCAAGGGGAGTACAAAAGTGCAACAACATGGCAGCTTTCACAGCTTTTTCCTTGGCACCATCCCTATACCTAGGCTGATTTATCTGCCTAGGGTTAGGGTTAGGGTTCAGCCTAGGGCTTGGATTTCTTTAACCAGGAAGCCCTGAGTTCCAGGCTTACTTCATCTGCCAAAGGCATCCCAAAGGGAGTGCAGAAGTGCCACAACATGGCTGCTTTCACGGCTTTTTCCTTGGCAAGAAGCCTAACTTAAGGCTGATTTACCTTCCCAGGGTTACTGTTAGGCTTAGGCCTAGGGCTAGGATTTTTGAAACTAGGAAGCCCTTAGCTCCAGGCACACTGCAGCTGTTCAAGGCATCCCAAGGGGACTACAAAAGTGCAACAACATGGCTGCTTTCACGGCTTTTCCCTTAGGAAGAACCCTAATACCCGGCTGATTTACCTTCCTAGGGTTACTGTTAGGCTTAGGCCTAGGACTTTTAAAACCAGGAAGCCCTGGGCTCCAGGCACACTGCAGCTGCGAAAGGCATCCCAAGGGGAGCGCAAAAGTGACGCAACTTGGCTGCCACCACTGATATTTCCATGAGACCATACCGAACCATAGGTTGATTTTCCTTCCTAGGGTTAAGGTTTGAGTTACGCCTAGGGTAAGGGTTCTATTAACCAGAAAGCCCTGAGTTCCAAGAACACAGCAGCTGCGAAGGACTAGCCAAGAAGAGCGCAAAAGTACCACAACATGCCTGCCTCCACAGCTTTTTCCTTGGGGACATGCCTAATTCCTGGCTGATTTGCCTTTCTCGTCTTAGGGTTGCGGTTCGGCCTAGGGCTAGGATTTTTAAAAGCAGGAAGCCCTGAGTTCCAGGCACACTGGAGCTGTGAAAGGCATCCAAAAGGGAGTGCAAAAGTGCCACAACATGGCTGCTTTCACGGCTTTTTCCTTGGCAAGAAGCCTAACACCAGGCTGATTTGCCTTCCCAGGGTTACTGTTAGGCTTAGGCCTAGGGCTAGGATTTTTAAAACTAGGAAGCCCTGGGCTCCAGGCACACTGCAGCTGTTCAAGGCATCCCAAGGGGAGTACAAAAGTGCAACAACATGGCAGCTTTCACAGCTTTTTCCTTGGCACCATCCCTATACCTAGGCTGATTTATCTGCCTAGGGTTAGGGTTAGGGTTCAGCCTAGGGCTTGAATTTCTTTAACCAGGAAGCCCTGAGTTCCAGGCTTACTTCATCTGCCAAAGGCATCCCAAAGGGAGTGCAGAAGTGCCACAACATGGCTGCTTTCACGGCTTTTTCCTTGGCAAGAAGCCTAACTTAAGGCTGATTTACCTTCCCAGGGTTACTGTTAGGCTTAGGCCTAGGGCTAGGATTTTTGAAACTAGGAAGCCCTTAGCTCCAGGCACACTGCAGCTGTTCAAGGCATCCCAAGGGGACTACAAAAGTGCAACAACATGGCTGCTTTCACGGCTTTTCCCTTAGGAAGAACCCTAATACCCGGCTGATTTACCTTCCTAGGGTTACTGTTAGGCTTAGGCCTAGGACTTTTAAAACCAGGAAGCCCTGGGCTCCAGGCACACTGCAGCTGCGAAAGGCATCCCAAGGGCAGCGCAAAAGTGACGCAACTTGGCTGCCACCACTGATATTTCCATGAGACCATCCCGAACCATAGGTTGATTTTCCTTCCTAGGGTTAAGGTTTGAGTTACGCCTAGGGTAAGGGTTCTATTAACCAGAAAGCCCTGAGTTCCAAGAACACAGCAGCTGCGAAGGACTAGCCAAGAAGAGCGCAAAAGTACCACAACATGCCTGCCTCCACAGCTTTTTCCTTGGGGACATGCCTAATTCCTGGCTGATTTGCCTTTCTCGTCTTAGGGTTGGGGTTCGGCCTAGGGCTAGGATTTTTAAAAGCAGGAAGCCCTGAGTTCCAGGCACACTGCAGCTGTGAAAGGCATCCAAAAGGGAGTGCAAAAGTGCCACAACATGGCTGCTTTCACGGCTTTTTCCTTGGCAAGAAGCCTAACACCAGGCTGACATACTTTCCCAGGGTTACTGTTAGGCTTAGGCCTAGGGCTAGGATTTTTGAAACTAGGAAGCCCTTAGCTCCAGGCACACTGCAGCTGTTCAAGGCATCCCAAGGGGAGTACAAAAGTGCAACAACATGGCAGCTTTCACAGCTTTTTCCTTGGCACCATCCCTATACCTAGGCTGATTTATCTGCCTAGGGTTAGGGTTAGGGTTCAGCCTAGGGCTTGGATTTCTTTAACCAGGAAGCCCTGAGTTCCAGGCTTACTTCATCTGCCAAAGGCATCCCAAAGGGAGTGCAGAAGTGCCACAACATGGCTGCTTTCACGGCTTTTCCCTTAGGAAGAACCCTAATACCCGGCTGATTTACCTTCCTAGGGTTACTGTTAGGCTTAGGCCTAGGACTTTTAAAACCAGGAAGCCCTGGGCTCCAGGCACACTGCAGCTGCGAAAGGCATCCCAAGGGGAGCGCAAAAGTGACGCAACTTGGCTGCCACCACTGATATTTCCATGAGACCATCCCGAACCATAGGCTGATTTTCCTTCCTAGGGTTAAGGTTTGAGTTACGCCTAGGGTAAGGGTTCTATTAACCAGCAAGCCCTGAGTTCCAAGAACACAGCAGCTGCGAAGGACTAGCCAAGAAGAGCGCAAAAGTACCACAACATGCCTGCCTCCACAGCTTTTTCCTTGGGGACATGCCTAATTCCTGGCTGATTTGCCTTTCTCGTCTTAGGGTTGGGGTTCGGCCTAGGGCTAGGATTTTTAAAAGCAGGAAGCCCTGAGTTCCAGGCACACTGGAGCTGTGAAAGGCATCCAAAAGGGAGTGCAAAAGTGCCACAACATGGCTGCTTTCACGGCTTTTTCCTTGGCAAGAAGCCTAACATCAGGCTGATTTACTTTCCCAGGGTTACTGTTAGGCTTAGGCCTAGGGCTAGGATTTTTGAAACTAGGAAGCCCTTAGCTCCAGGCACACTGCAGCTGTTCAAGGCATCCCAAGGGGAGTACAAAAGTGCAACAACATGGCCGCTTTCACAGCTTTTTCCTTGGCACCATCCCTATACCTAGGCTGATTTATCTGCCTAGGGTTAGGGTTAGGGTTCAGCCTAGGGCTTGGATTTCTTTAACCAGGAAGCCCTGAGTTCCAGGCTTACTTCATCTGCCAAAGGCATCCCAAAGGGAGTGCAGAAGTGCCACAACATGGCTGCTTTCACGGCTTTTTCCTTGGCAAGAAGCCTAACATCAGGCTGATTTACTTTCCCAGGGTTACTGTTAGGCTTAGGCCTAGGGCTAGGATTTTTGAAACTAGGAAGCCCTTAGCTCCAGGCACACTGCAGCTGTTCAAGGCATCCCAAGGGGAGTACAAAAGTGCAACAACATGGCAGCTTTCACAGCTTTTTCCTTGGCACCATCCCTATACCTGGGCTGATTTATCTGCCTAGGGTTAGGGTTAGGGTTCAGCCTAGGGCTTGGATTTCTTTAACCAGGAAGCCCTGAGTTCCAGGCTTACTTCATCTGCCAAAGGCATCCCAAAGGGAGTGCAGAAGTGCCACAACATGGCTGCTTTCACGGCTTTTCCCTTAGGAAGAACCCTAATACCCGGCTGATTTACCTTCCTAGGGTTACTGTTAGGCTTAGGCCTAGGACTTTTAAAACCAGGAAGCCCTGGGCTCCAGGCACACTGCAGCTGCGAAAGGCATCCCAAGGGGAGCGCAAAAGTGACGCAACTTGGCTGCCACCACTGATATTTCCATGAGACCATCCCGAACCATAGCTTGATTTTCCTTCCTAGGGTTAAGGTTTGAGTTACGCCTAGGGTAAGGGTTCTATTAACCAGAAAGCCCTGAGTTCCAAGAACACAGCAGCTGCGAAGGACTAGCCAAGAAGAGCGCAAAAGTACCACAACATGCCTGCCTCCACAGCTTTTTCCTTGGGGACATGCCTAATTCCTGGCTGATTTGCCTTTCTCGTCATAGGGTTGGGGTTCGGCCTAGGGCTAGGATTTTTAAAAGCAGGAAGCCCTGAGTTCCAGGCACACTG
Organism: Ammospiza caudacuta; assembly: GCF_027887145.1. NCBI lineage: Eukaryota > Metazoa > Chordata > Aves > Passeriformes > Passerellidae > Ammospiza > Ammospiza caudacuta. The sequence continues at coordinate 296,617 of NW_026682923.1, forward strand.
GAGCTGTGAAAGGCATCCAAAAGGGATTGCAAAAGTGCCACAACATGGCTGCTTTCACGGCTTTTTCCTTGGCAAGACGCCTAACACCAGGCTGACTTACCTTCCCAGGGTTACTATTAGGCTTAGGCCTAGGGCTAGGATTTTTAAAACTAGGAAGCCCTGGGCTCCAGGCACACTGCAGCTGTTCAAGGCATCCCAAGGGGAGTACAAAAGTGCAACAACATGGCAGCTTTCACAGCTTTTTCCTTGGCACCATCCCTATACCTAGGCTGATTTAACTGCCTAGGGTTAGGGTTAGGGTTCAGCCTAGGGCTTGAATTTCTTTAACCAGGAAGCCCTGAGTTCCAGGCTTACTTCATCTGCCAAAGGCATCCCAAAGGGAGTGCAGAAGTGCCACAACATGGCTGCTTTCACGGCTTTTCCCTTAGGAAGAACCCTAATACCCGGCTGATTTACCTTCCTAGGGTTACTGTTAGGCTTAGGCCTAGGACTTTTAAAACCAGGAAGCCCTGGGCTCCAGGCACACTGCAGCTGCAAAAGGCATCCCAAGGGGAGCGCAAAAGTGACGCAACTTGGCTGCCACCACTGATATTTCCATGAGACCATCCCGAACCATAGGCTGATTTTCCTTCCTAGGGTTAAGGTTTGAGTTACGCCTAGGGTATGGGTCTATTAACCAGAAAGCCCTGAGTTCCAAGAACACAGCAGCTGCGAAGGACTAGCCAAGAAGAGCGCAAAAGTACCACAACATGCCTGCCTCCACAGCTTTTTCCTTGGGGACATGCCTAATTCCTGGCTGATTTGCCTTTCTCGTCTTAGGGTTGGGGTTCGGCCTAGGGCTAGGATTTTTAAAAGCAGGAAGCCCTGAGTTCCAGGCACACTGGAGCTGTGAAAGGCATCCAAAAGGGAGTGCAAAAGTGCCACAACATGGCTGCTTTCACGGCTTTTTCCTTGGCAAGAAGCCTAACACCAGGCTGACATACTTTCCCAGGGTTGCTGATAGGCTTAGGCCTAGGGCTAGGATTTTTGAAACTAGGAAGCCCTGGGCTCCAGGCACACTGCAGCTGTTCAAGGCATCCCAAGGGGAGTACAAAAGTGCAACAACATGGCAGCTTTCACAGCTTTTTCCTTGGCACCATCCCTATACCTAGGCTGATTTATCTGCCTAGGGTTAGGGTTAGGGTTCAGCCTAGGGCTTGGATTTTTTTAACCAGGAAGCCCTGAGTTCCAGGCTTACTTCATCTGCCAAAGGCATCCCAAAGGGAGTGCAGAAGTGCCACAACATGGCTGCTTTCACGGCTTTTCCCTTAGGAAGAACCCTAATACCCGGCTGATTTACCTTCCTAGGGTTACTGTTAGGCTTAGGCCTAGGACTTTTAAAACCAGGAAGCCCTGGGCTCCAGGCACACTGCAGCTGCGAAAGGCATCCCAAGGGGAGCGCAAAAGTGACGCAACTTGGCTGCCACCACTGATATTTCCATGAGACCATCCCGAACCATAGGATGATTTTCCTTCCTAGGGTTAAGGTTTGAGTTACGCCTAGGGTAAGGGTTCTATTAACCAGAAAGCCCTGAGTTCCAAGAACACAGCAGCTGCGAAGGACTAGCCAAGAAGAGCGCAAAAGTACCACAACATGCCTGCCTCCACAGCTTTTTCCTTGGGGACATGCCTAATTCCTGGCTGATTTGCCTTTCTCGTCTTAGGGTTGCGGTTCGGCCTAGGGCTAGGATTTTTAAAATCAGGAAGCCCTGAGTTCCAGGCACACTGGAGCTGTGAAAGGCATCCAAAAGGGAGTGCAAAAGTGCCACAACATGGCTGCTTTCACGGCTTTTTCCTTGGCAAGAAGCCTAACATCAGGCTGATTTACTTTCCCAGGGTTACTGTTAGGCTTAGGCCTAGGGCTAGGATTTTTGAAACTAGGAAGCCCTTAGCTCCAGGCACACTGCAGCTGTTCAAGGCATCCCAAGGGGAGTACAAAAGTGCAACAACATGGCAGCTTTCACAGCTTTTTCCTTGGCACCATCCCTATACCTAGGCTGATTTATCTGCCTAGGGTTAGGGTTAGGGTTCAGCCTAGGGCTTGGATTTCTTTAACCAGGAAGCCCTGAGTTCCAGGCTTACTTCATCTGCCAAAGGCATCCCAAAGGGAGTGCAGAAGTGCCACAACATGGCTGCTTTCACGGCTTTTCCCTTAGGAAGAACCCTAATACCCGGCTGATTTACCTTCCTAGGGTTACTGTTAGGCTTAGGCCTAGGACTTTTAAAACCAGGAAGCCCTGGGCTCCAGGCACACTGCAGCTGCAAAAGGCATCCCAAGGGGAGCGCAAAAGTGACGCAACTTGGCTGCCACCACTGATATTTCCATGAGACCATCCCGAACCATAGGCTGATTTTCCTTCCTAGGGTTAAGGTTTGAGTTACGCCTAGGGTAAGGGTTCTATTAACCAGAAAGCCCTGAGTTCCAAGAACACAGCAGCTGCGAAGGACTAGCCAAGAAGAGCGCAAAAGTACCACAACATGCCTGCCTCCACAGCTTTTTCCTTGGGGACATGCCTAATTCCTGGCTGATTTGCCTTTCTCGTCTTAGGGTTGCGGTTCGGCTTAGGGCCAGGATTTTTAAAAGCAGGAAGCCCTGAGTTCCAGGCACACTGCAGCTGTGAAAGGCATCCAAAAGGGAGTGCAAAAGTGCCACAACATGGCTGCTTTCACGGCTTTTTCCTTGGCAAGAAGCCTAACACCAGGCTGATTTACTTTCCCAGGGTTACTGTTAGGCTTAGGCCTAGGGCTAGGATTTTTGAAACTAGGAGGCCCTTAGCTCCAGGCACACTGCAGCTGTTCAAGGCATCCCAAGGGGAGTACAAAAGTGCAACAACATGGCAGCTTTCACAGCTTTTTCTCGGCAAGAAGCCTAACACCAGGCTGATTTACTTTCCCAGGGTTACTGTTAGGCTTAGGCCTAGGGCTAGGATTTTTGAAACTAGGAAGCCCTTAGCTCCAGGCACACTGCAGCTGTTCAAGGCATCCCAAGGGGAGTACAAAAGTGCAACAACATGGCAGCTTTCACAGCTTTTTCCTTGGCACCATCCCTATACCTAGGCTGATTTATCTGCCTAGGGTTAGGGTTAGGGTTCAGCCTAGGGCTTGGATTTCTTTAACCAGGAAGCCCTGAGTTCCAGGCTTACTTCATCTGCCAAAGGCATCCCAAAGGGAGTGCAGAAGTGCCACAACATGGCTGCTTTCACGGCTTTTTCCTTGGCAAGAAGCCTAACATAAGGCTGATTTACCTTCCCAGGGTTACTGTTAGGCTTAGGCCTAGGGCTAGGATTTTTGAAACTAGGAAGCCCTTAGCTCCAGGCACACTGCAGCTGTTCAAGGCATCCCAAG